>NC_084483.1:173100933-173403964 GCF_030035675.1 Rhineura floridana | reverse complement strand
AAATTATTAATAAATAAATACTGACACAAATTCCTTCACACTTCCCCACTCAACATCTCTCAACCTCTCACCCAGGGCCCAAACAAACACAAATCTCCCCAAAGTCTCACAGAAAAAGCAGGTTCCCAGGGGATCCCAAAGATGTCACTTAGGACCCACATTTTATAAGCCTGGGAACTATCTTGAATGCTGGATCTTTTCTGCCACACGTGAATTTACTGAGTTCTTTGCTGAACACTCAGAACCAGAGCCTGGGGTTGTTGCAGCCAACCAGGGCCTATGCTCTTCCTCTCCACCAGCGAGTTGGCCTGCTCCATTGATATCCTGTTGGCTAGTATCTTATGTTCAGGCTACTGGTCCTCATCTTGCAGCTTGTGCCTCTGCAGTCTTGTCCCATCCTCCAGGAGATGCGGCTGCTGCTGCCGCCTCCTCCTCCGGCTTTTTCTCCCTCCTCCGGCAGACTGGAGGAAGTAGCTCTGCTTTCAGAAGTCTTCAGGGTGCGTTACTTTCTCTGAAGTGGGCATAGGGCCTTTTGTGTGGACAGTCCAGAGCTCTTTTCTCAGCATTGGACAGAGGGTTGGACTTGATGATCTTATAGGCCCCTTCCAATTCTACTATCCTATAATTCTATCAAATCAGTCCTACTTTGTTCAAAGGAGTTAACTCTTAAGTGTGAGAGTGTGCATGAGACTGTAGCCTTGCAGCCCTCCACCCACCCATTAGCACTGCCTATTGTTATCTCTGACTCTTCCTACCATGAGCTGCCCTGGCCTCTATCCCACCAACCCCAGTGGTCACCATGGGAGTAGATTTCTAAGCAGTGAGCTCAGAGCAGATGTGGGCAAATCTGTCACTTTTGGTCTCCCTCCGTTTTTTTGTTTTTCTAATCTTAAATTGAGTTCTCCGTGTTCCCACATCAGTTTGCGATGATTATTTTTTCAAAAGCCCTCATGAAAATTCATCAGCATTTCAGTGTGCATTTTAACACAATTTTTGCCTAACATACACAGTTTTCCAAACCAAATTTCCCAAATATAATGCATTTCTGTACGTTATTTTCACTGATATATCAGCTTGCCCTAGTATGTGTATGTTTGTACACATTACCTAGCTGGAGAACTTCATTGCAAAATTCAGAGAAGTGTGAGTTTTGAAGGATGGGTGTGTGTTGGTTTGCATATTGTTTGACAAAGTGAGAATTAGGCAGGTTTATCTTTAAGTGTGAAGTGAGTCGTATTTCTCCACCATCCCTAGCTCTGCATATTGTTATCCCTGACTTCACTTACCATTAGCTGCCTTGCCCTCTTCCCACTAGCCTCAGCAGATGCCAGCCGCCATTGCACAGGAAGATAGATTTATAAGCAATGAGTTCAGAGGGAAATGAAATGCAAAACGTACAGACAGTAACAATTCATTTAGAGCTGGAATGTATGCAAAATACACACCGTGGCATCACTTGTCCTTTAAACACAATGGACATGGGACAGACTCCACCATCAAATGTGCATTCTCCATTTAGTGTAACTGCTTTTTGCAGAAGACTTTGCTCTTAAAGAGCTTTCAGTTCTCTTCCGAGGACAGAGGTGCAAATGCGAGCAAGTGTCTTAAAGGACAAGCCCAGTCAGTCAGCTTGTGCTGCCATCAATGTGATTTCCAGTCCCCTGGAGGGGGCTGCACACTACCATCAGCATAACTGTAACTAGTGCCACAGCAAGCCACTCAGACAGCAATAAAGACATTCGAGCAGCCAGCAAAACACTCAGTTGATTCGACAGGAAAAGTACATTACAAAACCCGGCATCTGTGTCTTGCAGCTGCCAAGTATCCTCCATGTGTTGTTACAGCTGTTGACTCTATTGCGGAGGAAGACAGAACAGAAGGATGGGAAAGAAGGAGCATTAAGAATATTCAGCTCCTGGAGAAGTATGCCAAGCAGGTAGCTGGATGATATGCCTGCATAAGCCGGGCTTCCCCTATACGCACAAGATCTCTCTGCTCTTTCTTCCCTGCAGCAAGACTGGAGGTCACGGTCCTACTAAGCCAGACACCAGGCACTTTTCGACAGAGCTGAAATGCAGGATCTGCCAAAGCCCTATAAAGCATGGCCATTCATAGCTTTCTGATTTTGTTCCCAAGCAAGCTGGAGGTGGGGAGGGAGCAATGATTATGTAGTCAAATGAAAGTGAGTAACTGAATAAAACAAAAAGGGAGAAAACAGTGCACAATAGAGCAGTTTTTAGTGGGGGTATTTAGAGAATGCATTTGGTTATATACTTACAATGCATATACTGGTTATATACTTAGACTATAGATAATACCCAGTGTTAGTCACACTCAGGATCCATTGATTTCAATGGATCTACTCTTGCGTATGATTGGGTTGGATATCACTAGGGATGGGGGAGAAATTCAGTTTTGTTCACACTTCCTGAACCAATACACAAACTAAAACAGAGCTGTCCTTTAAAATTTGCACTTCTACAAATTTTATGATGCCATTCTCCAACCAAAGAACGTGTACAAAAATGCATATATTAGGGGAAAGGATTTTTTTTAAAGAACAAAACTTGCTGCAGAAATGTAGAGAACTGGATTTAAAGGTAGACACACATCCACTGTTCTGCCGGTTCTTGTGCATCTCCAGCTCTCTCTTCTGAAAACAGGGGCACATGACGCTTGTCAAACCCTGCCCCTTTTTACTTTAAAACCTGGTGAGATCAGCTTGAGTGCATTTTTTAAAAATTCAGCTTCACAGAGGTTTCACAGTTGATTGGTAGATCAACCCATTCTCCCGCCAGGTGTGACCAATGAAAATGCTTTGGGGTAGGCGACTCGTGTGTTCACAGCCTAAGGTTGGAAAGATAAGAAGCTGAGAGAAACCAAAAATGACAGATCCTTCCAGTCCTAGACATCAGACTAAGGTTTCTCTGCCATGGAAGAACTAAATAACAGTAACAATAATAATATGAAATTGGTTGGAAGCTTATTATATTTGCTCATGCTTCCAGAGTTTTGATTGAATTTATATTCTTTTCATATATTTTACAGGTATTTGGACAATCATTCTGGTTACCTACACAGCCCTAACATAGCTAAAGTTAGGAATAAACTACATATTACCTTAAATAAGTGACCACTGCAGGCCTTCATCTCATCCCTGCATCCCCTGGTAATGTTTGTTAACTAAATCTTTGTTAATTCAGAAGTATGGTGTAACAGTATTGCATTTCAACATTTCCTCACTCCCTGCAAGCGGCAGACAGTGGTGGAATAGGGGCTCACTTTCTGCCAATCACTATGTCTCATCCTAACTTACCTCACAGGCTTGTTGTAAGGATAAAATGAGAGGGAAGATCATATCTGCCCCCTTGAGCTCTTTGAAAAAAAGTGGACTATAAATGTAATAAATAATAGTTTGGCCCTTCGTAGCTGGATGGAGGCCACAAGGTCAGTCTTGGTCTGAATTTAGTCTTCACCCAGTAAAGAATATATGTGTAGTTTGTATGAACACAATTATGTTGGGGGCTTTGACTAAGAGGAATATTGCATTATAAGGAATCACAGCCTGCCCCAGCATCTCTAAAGGGACATTGGGGACTGAGAAATTTTTCATTTTGTTAGTCTGAAGCTCCAAATGTTTTGCAAGCTGCAATCAACAGTACTGGACTAAATGAGGCATATACATTTTAGTCACTGTAAAAGTCTCTATTTTTTTAAAAAAATGTTTTTATCTAGTGACATCTTTAGATTGAGATGCATGAAGACAGCAGGATTTCAATTGATCTATGTCAGAGTAAGAGGTGAGTGAATTGTCTCCTAAATGTCTGAATTAATGCCTTAAAATTAAATGGGGGGATCTTCTCCCCCCCCCGGAGGGTTTGGATCATAAACAGGATTTGTGATACATATCTAATTGTAGGCAAAAGTGACTGCTGAAGTTGTAACCATGAGCACAGGAATAAAAAACATGGTGGCTCTTGCCAAATTCCATTCTAGGACTTCAATCCTACTGAAAAATGTGTCACACTTGTAACTTGCACAAAAAGAAGCTCAGAATCAGGCAGCCATGCAGGGATGAGAAACCTGTGGCCCTCCAGATGTTGATGGACTCCAATTTCCATCTGACTCCAACTGACCATTGGCCATGTTGTCTGGGGCTGATGGGAGAAGGAGTTCCAACAACAATTGGAGCAGCCTTTCCCAACCAGTGTGCCTCCAGATGTTGGACCACAACTCCCATCAGCCTCAGCCAGCATTGCCAATGGCTGAGGCTGATGGGAGTTGTGGTCCAACAACATCTGGAGGCACACCGGTTGGGAAAGGCTGATCTGGAGGGTTACAGGATTACCCTCCCTGAACTAGAAGGTTCTATTGCTAGTTCTAGGTTGGTCCAAGGCTGTGGTCTAAAGGCATATAAGGCCAGCTCCTTGCTAAAGCTAAGTAGGGTCAGGTCTGGTCAGTGCCTGGATGGAAAACCGCTTGGAAACCATATGTAACCCCCCTTGGGTTTCATGAAAAAAGAAATGGGGGATATAAATGTAATAAATAATAATAATAGTTATTTCACTTCCTAGATGGTTCCACTTTCTGTATTCATTGGCTTCTTGTTGTGGGCAGATGCTGAGATTATGCCACTGCTTCGCTGCTGAACATCTACTTTTGCCTATAACAAAGCCTGCATTGCCTCATAGCTCATAGCCCTGTTTTTTGTTTTCACTTATGCCCTGTTGTGTGTGGCCTGTCCACACCTCTTAGTAGATACTGGGATTATTGGTTTCAGCCAGAAATACATCTCTATATTATGTGTACCCAGTGCTTTTTTTGGTGAAAAATTAGGTGCCGGTACTCATATCTTGCTGAAAGTGCCATGGGTGCCAGAACAAAATGGTTGCCATGGGCAGCAAATGAAAGGCACTATGTGTACCACAGAAAACATTTGTAAGCTGTCCTGAGGGAAATATTTTTGAAGGCTGGCGTATCAATTTGATAATAAACATGTTATGTTTTATTTCTAGGCCGCCTTTTGGCCAAAAAGGCCCCCAAGGCAGCTTACACACAAATACAAAACACAAATACAAAATACAAATAAAAACAATACAATTTACAAAAAATCAAACTAACAAAAGTATAGCATTTCTAAAAAGCTTCAACAGCTATCCAAAAGCATTCATCTTCCTGGTAAGGACAGTCCCCCAAAAATGTCACTGAGAGCAGGGGTGAGGGGGCAAAGCAGGTGGAAAAGCAGCCCCTTGATGGTCCCAGCACAGTCTCACCCCTACAGCAGCACCTCTCAGTCTGCAGCTCCTCCTGATAAGGTCCAGGCAGAGGGATGTGGCAAGGCCAGAGCTTGGAAAAGTGAGGGTGGCGAAAAAACAATATTTTGCTGCCACTATTAAGTCATCTCTTTGCCGACCAGCGGAGCTCTTTAGAGTTGTCCGAGGGCTACTTCATTCTGGCCCTAAGGACTTGATAGTGTCATCAGTAGCCCGCTGTAATGAGTTTGCTGGGCACTTCCAGAATAAGATCCTATGCATCCGCCGGGACTTAGACTCCCAGTTTACAGCAGTTGATCCGAATGAGGTGTCCGGAGCACAGTCTTGTCATGTTTTATTGGATGAGTTTCAGTTGGTTCAGCTCGAGGACGTGGACAAGGTGCTTGGACAGGTGCGTGCGACCACTTCTGCTCTAGATCCTTGCCCCTCTTGGCTTATAAAAACTAGCAGGGTTGGAACAGCTGGCTGGGCCAGGGAAGTGATAAATGCCTCTTTACGAGAGGGAGTGGTCCCTGGCTGTCTGAAAGAGGCGGTAGTGAGACCACTTCTGAAAAAATCCTCCTTGGACCCTGAAAATCTTAATAGCTACAGACCAGTCGCAAATGTTCCATTCCTGGGCAAGATCTTGGAGCGAGTGGTTGCTGGCCAGCTCCAGGCGCTATTGGATGAAACCAATTATCTAGATCCATTTCAATCGGGTTTTAGGCCCGGTTTTGGCACCGAGACAGCCTTGGTTGCCCTGTACGATGACCTATGTTGGGAGAGGGACGGAGGGAGTGTTACTCTATTGATTCTCCTTGATCTCTCAGCGGCTTTTGATACCATCGACCATGGTATCCTTCTGGAGAGGCTCGCGGAGTTGGGAGTTGGAGGTACTGCTTGGCAGTGGTTCCGTTCCTACTTGGCGGGTCGTCTCCAGAAGGTAGTGCTTGGGGAACATTGCTCGACACCGTGGGCTCTCCAATGTGGAGTCCCGCTGGGGTCGGTTTTGTCTCCCATGCTTTTTAACATCTACATGAAGCCGCTGGGTGCAGTCATCAGGAGTTTTGGAGTGTGTTGTCATCAGTACGCTGATGACACGCAGCTCTGCTTCTCCTTTTCATCTTCCTCAGGTGAGGCTGTCAATGTGCTGAACCGTTGCCTGGCTGCAATAATGGACTGGATGAGAGCTAACAAACTGAGGCTCAATCCAGACAAGACTGAGATGCTGTTGGTGGGAGGTTTCTCTGATCAGATGGTGGATGTCCACCCTGTTCTGGACGGGGTTACACTCCCCCTGAAGGAGCGGGTTCGTAGTTTGGGAGTATCTTTAGATCCTTCCCTGTCACTCGAGGCTCAAGTAGCCTCGGTGGCACGGAATGCGTTCTACTAACTTCGGTTGGTAGCCCAGCTACGTCCCTATCTGGACAGGGAGGACCTCAGTTGTCCATGCTCTGGTAACCTCGCGTTTGGATTACTGCAATGCGCTCTACGTAGGGCTGCCTTTAAAGACAGTTCGGAAGCTACAGCTTGTGCAGAATGCGGCGGCCAGACTGATAACGAGGACCAGGCGGTCTGAACACATGTTTTGGCCCGCTTGCACTGGCTACCAATATGGTTCCGGGCCAGATTTAAAGTGCTGGTTTTAACCTATAAAGCCTTATACGGCGTAGGACCTCAATACCTACTGGAACACCTCTCTCGATATGAACCTGCCCGTACACTACGTTCCACATCGAAGGCCCTCCTCCGAGTTCCGACTCATAGGGAAGCTCGGAGGATGATTACAAGAACTAGGGCCTTCTCAGTGGTGGCCCCCGAACTGTGGAATAGTCTTCCCGATGAGGTGCGCTTGGCGCTGACGTTGTTATCTTTTCGGCGACAAGTTAAAACCTTCCTCTTTTCTCAGGCATTTTAGTCTATTTTAGTCTTTTAAATATGTTTAACTGATTTTAGATTTGTGGATGTCTACATACATGTTCCTTGCACTGAATTATTGGATTTTATTGTGTATATTTATATTCCTCTGTTGTACACCACCCAGAGAGCTATGCTAGTCGGGCGGTATAGAAATTCAAATAAATAAATAAATAAAGTCATGTCTTTTAGTGACAGTGAATATATATTTTATATTCAGTGAATATATGTAGGTTTAGGGTCATGATTTTGGGGAGAAAATGAGATCTGGGAGAATCACAACACATTTATTTATTTTGGGTTATATTCAACATCGTGCTAAGGCAAACATCTCCTCAGTGCAAGGATTTCTCCTTGCACAATGACACATTTTCTCCCTCTCCTCCCCACCGCGTGCCCTCTAAATCTGTTCTGGGTTTTCCTCCAACCCTCCAGAGCAGGTTTGGGGACAGTGCAGTTTGCCCGTGGGGGGAGGAAAGGAAGAAGTTTTGTTGCACAAGTGGAAATCATTCTGCTCGTGCAATTATTTAGTTGAAAACTGCCCTTTATTATTATTTGTTGTTGTTCTATGCCTTCAAGTCAATTACAACTTATGGTGACCCTATGAATCTTGTTTTGATACATTCATAGGGTTTTCATGGTAAGAAGTATTCAGAGGTGTTTTACCATTGTCTTCCTCTAAGCCTACAGCATCCGGTATTCCCAGGCGGTCTCCCATCCAAGTACTAACCAGGCCAGACCCTGCTTAGCTTCCGAGAGCAGACGAGATCCCGTGTGCTTAGGGTAGTATGGCCGTAGGCCCTTTATTATTTATATGCACTTATTTATATACCACCCACATTAAAACAACAACCATGACATCAAGGCAGTGAAAAACATAAAATCACCAATAAAATTACATCAACAATTTAAAAAAGCAAATCATTAGCTGTTCCCGTCCTGCAACCACATTCAATCCACCTTGAAAATAAATCAACAAAGTTACTAGCTTGCTTTTTTTTAAAAAACTAGCATTCTAAGTAGCCTGTGTTTCCATGCTGTCTATTTCAACAATGATTATGGAGGAAGAGATTTTTCTTCCTCCATGGCTAGAATGGAAACCAAGTTGGCTGCTGGAGGAGGGATAGAGTGATCTGTCCTTTCTCCACCAGCCTGCTCACTCATGGAGTTCCTGCTCGCCTATGGCTACCAAATGAATTCTTAGATACAAATAAATTTATGGATATTTGGACACCTGAGCATGCACACACATGTGTGCTCTGTACAAAACAAACATTGGAACTGTGGGGGCACAGCAGCATGTAAGTAGTGAGAGAAACCATTGAAAAGCAATTCAAATCTCTGAATATGTTCTGAGGGTTTCACTTTCAGACAAGTTCACTTATCTAAAGTAAATTGGGGAGGGGGTGTTGCAACCTTTTGCATTTGTGAGTCAAACCTCTTCCTTCAGTTTAAAGCCAAATTCATGAGGGAGTTGTGATTTATTTCTAAGAATGCACAAGTAGGGTTTCTTAAGACCATTCTTTGCAGCATTGGAATTTTATGCATTACATCAAGCCTTCCAGTATTAGGACATTTTTAATAGTGTTTAGTTATTGAAAGCAAGATACAATAGCTTTATGACAAAGATGCTTATGATGACAGTCCTCCCTAATAGCTTTTATATTACTATAAATCACAATGCTTAAGGTTTGCTTTTTATTAATGCAAATGGATTGCAAATGACATGAATCCTATCAACAGGTCACTACAAAGAGCTTCTAGCAGCGCTTGAACACTGAAACAGTCGCCGTATTTTTCTCCCCTTTTCATGTAATACTGCTGTAATACCACAAGAGGAGAGCAATTTTTAATTCACACTTGTGGGTGTTTAAAATCCACTTTAAAATAATACTTCTTTTTATAAAAAAAAAACCCTTTCCTTTTTTAACTTGGTTTCTTTCCTCACAGATGCCAAGACGGATGCTGTCATAACAGATGGGTAGAGATTGAAGAGATATGGTACACAACATTTCAGAAAGCAGCAGATCATTGCTACATTAATATGCCCACAGAAGTATAATGTGACTGTGTATGATACTGAATGAAGACAAGCTGATATAGAATACTGACCAAACTTTGTTAAATTTCCCTCTCAAAGCAATGGGGAGGGGGAGAGGGGAACACAAACTGATCATCTCTGTGATCAAGGATTCATGCAAAGGATCTAGTGTGGCAGTGGGGTGGGGGTCATTCCAGGGGCTAGGGTAAACTTTCTCCACTGAACATTTTTGATACATTAGGAGTAGGCATGGAAGGATCTCCCCTTCAGTCCTCTCAGTTTCAGTCCTCTCAGTTTCTCATTTTTCCAGTCTTAACTTCAGTTCTCCACATTCCTGCAACAATTTGCTAATTTTTTTTAAAAAGAATCCTCATTAAAATTCCTCAGCATTTTAGTGTCAACTTCTCCTAAAAGAACAAATTTTTGTATGCAGTTTTAGCTAATGTACACAATTTTGTTGCATTTTTGTGTGTTATTTTCACAAATAGCTTCATTTCCATGCCACTTTCCCTAATATATGCATTTTTGTAAACGTGGGTTGGAGAACTGCATTGCAAAATTCAGATAAGTGTGAATTTTGAAGGATGGCTGTGTTTCAGTTCCCATATTGTTTCAGAAAGTGCAGATTAGATAGATTTGGCTTTAAATGCTGAATTAACTGAACTGAATTTCTCCCCTATCCTTAATTAGGAGGTAGGGGAGCAAAAACCCTTCCTCCTACAAACATCGAGAGGAAGTGATAAAAGGCTGGTGTGCGGATTTAAGCATCTGAAATGGGGATGGGATTAAATAAGATGGCCGAAGTTTCCATTTGTGTTTTTTTTTCTTTTTTA
Source organism: Rhineura floridana (assembly GCF_030035675.1). Taxonomy (NCBI): domain Eukaryota; kingdom Metazoa; phylum Chordata; class Lepidosauria; order Squamata; family Rhineuridae; genus Rhineura; species Rhineura floridana. The sequence continues at coordinate 173,393,921 of NC_084483.1, read as the reverse complement.
AAAAATAAAATAAAATAAAAACATGTTAAAGTACCATGTCATTTGCCTCCAAGCCCACCTGGCTGCTGTACACTTTGAAAATGGCTGGGTGAATATGTATTACAACATGCAATGTAATTGTGTGGCCTTGTATGGGGTGAAAGATGGCTGCCCCCATGAGCTGTCCAATATTTTGCTGGAGCAAGACCTGCTGAAGTCATTTAAAATGGTACTTTGGGTCAAATCTGTTAACAACTACCCTCCCTCTGCTAACCTTCAGAGATGTCACTTGTCTCCTTGAAATTCTTTTGATCCCTTGGAAATTTCACCTAAAGCAGGGGTGACTATCCCACAGTTCAGGGGCCTGATCCAGCTCTGAAGCAATTATTTCTGTCCCACTCCAAGAGTGGTAGCATAAAGAAAACAGCTGGGGTGTGTAGAGAAAGGGAGTTATAATCCTTCTTCCTTAGCTGATCGGCTCAGGGTGTATGTGTGTGCTTGTGTATACATGCATGCAAAAGTGTGGGGTGGCACTTTGGCCACACCTATCCAGGCATGCAGCTCAAGAGGCAAATGTAAGCCTCGGACTCCCCGCAAAATGCTAGCTACTCCTTGCCTAAAGATCAATCCCTTATATCTTAGTTGTCCTTTTGATCAAATGAAATCACCAAAATTTCAAACCCCCATTAAAGTGCTAGTTAAAACAGTCAATGCCTATCTGTATAATTTTGCACAGGTTTGCATTCCACAGTCCTTCTCTGGAATAAGGAGTTTAGGGTTTCCAGCCTTTATTCTTAGGCACCAGAGAAAGGATTTAGAGTTAAGCAGGTGTTGAAAGGTACACATATACCCGTGTGTACCTCTGTGATATTCTTTGGTCATGTGAGAAAATGCCCCCCCCTTTTTGGAATCTATTCAACTGTCAAATCAATTCATTTCTCAGCTTTTCTATTGTTAGCTGAGAAGACAAGGATTCCCTAATAACCCAGCTTTTTAAACTCTGCTCACTGATTCAGCTTTCATCAAATAACAGGCCCCAAAAGACTGAAAAGTTAGATCTTTGGGGACTTCTGAAAAGGGAGGGTGAGAAGAAGACCGTGGACTGCAGTGACAAAGATTAACTGGGTTTTTTTTTGTTTCCCTTTCTCAAGCTTCATCTGAAAAATATATACATTCAGAGTAAGCGTAATTGTTTTTAACACACATTTTCTCAAAATCCCTTGCAAAATTTAGGTTGCCATCAAAAACTATCCCTCAGTTTACATTGTTGGTCACAATCACACAGTACATTTAAAGCACATGGCTTCCCCTAAAGGATCCTGGGAATTGTAGTTTGTTAAGGGTGTTGGGAACTGTTGTTCTGTGAGGGGTAAAGTACACTTCCCAGGATAGTTTGGGGCAAGCAATGTGCATTCAATATATGGTGTGGATATGACCACAGTCAGCCTTTGCCAGGCTGCCAATATGCTACTGGACCAAATTTAAGGTTTTGTCATTCGTTTACAAAGCCCTAAGCAATTTGGGATCACGATTCCGAAGAGATCACTTTATCCCTTACAGACTCATTGGATAACTGAGACCATCAGATGAGGCCCTCCTTGGGGTGGCACATACTCCAGAGGTTTGCTTTGCAGCTACTCACAGGATAGCTTTCAGTGTCATAGCTACTAGTCTGTGGAATATTCTTGCAATCATAGAATCATAGAATAATAGAGTTGGAAGGGACCTATAAGGCCATCAAGCCCAACCCCGTGCTCAATGCAGAAATCCAAATCAAAGCATTCCTGACAGATGGCTGTCCAGCTGCCTCTTGAATGCCTCCACTGTTGGAGAGCCCACTACCTCTCTAGGTAATTGGTTCCATTGTCATATGGCTCTAACAGTTAGGAAGTTTTTCCTGATGTCCAGTTGAAATCTGGCTTCCTGCAACTTGAGCCCATTATTCCATGTCCTGCACTCTGGGACGATAGAGAAGAGATCCCGGCCCTCCTCTATGTGACAACCTTTCATGTAGTTGAAGAGTGCTATCATATCTCCCCTCAGTCTTCTCTTCTCCAGGCTAAACATACCCAGTTCTTTCAGTCTCTCCTCATAGGGCCTTGTTTCCAGTCCCCTGATCATCCTTGTTGCCCTCCTCTGAACCTGTTCCAGTTTGTCTGCATCCTTCTTGAAGTGCGGAGAGCAGAACTGGACACAGTATTCAAGATGAGGCCTAACTAGTGCTGAATAGAGGGAAACTAATACTTCACACGATTTGGAAACTATACTTCTGTTAATGCAGCCTAATATAGCATTTGCCTTTTTTGCAGCCACATCACACTGTTGACACATATTCAACTTGGTATCAACGACAATTCCAAGATCCTTCTCACATGTCGTATGGCTGAGCCAAGTATCCCCCATGCATATAACTATGCATTTGGTTACTTTTTCCTAAGTGTAGAACTTTGCATTTATCCCTGTTAGCGATGCCAGGTCTCCGGCAAACGGCCGGAGACCCTGGCCCTGCCCTTGCTTTTCTCACCTCCGGCCAGAATTGCCCCCATGTTGTTTAATCTCCAGCTTTTGTGGACTCCCAGGAGCCAGGAGCCAGACATGCAGACGCCAATTTTCCCCTTGCTTCTTCTATCTGCTTTGCCTCCTCTCTCTCTCTCTCTCTCATTCGCCTTCCCAAACACTAACTCGCATTCTCATTGGCTGCCCCTGAGACCCAATGAGAGCCGAGGCCAGGTGTCCTCCAAGGCGCGGAGCATAGTGAGGGAGGAAATTGGAGCAAGTAGGAGGTGAGTTGGCTGGCTGGCAAATGCCCCGGCTTTGAGGGTTTTAGGGAGCTCTAACTGCTCTAGAGCTGATGAGCAGTGCCAGGGAGCAGTGGCATTCCAAGTGCAGGCAATAAGAGGATGACACATCGGGCGCTGTCTCTTTTCCAGCTCCAGCTCACCCAGGATAGCGTCCCATCTCCCCCCTGCATTTAGAGGCATCCTGTCTCCCTGTCCCTGACTCCCCTCCCTTTTCTCCCCTCCCCCTTTGATTTGTCTGTTTATTTTTTTATTTTTATTTTGCGTGAGAAACATTGGTATTTCTCTCCCTCCTCCTTCTCTACCCCCCCTTCCGCTTCTTTTCCTCACTGATCTGAGGGCTCCCTCACCTCTTCTCTTGCAGGGGCATCACTAAGCAGGTGCGGGGGGTGCGGACTGCACCCAGGTGACACCAAAAGGGGGGTGACACCCAAAGCTGCCCCTACCTTAATCTCCGGACTCTCAGCTTCAATTAAAAAGAAAACACTAAGTTTCTAGGTCATCTGGTTCCCGAGATATACACCAAAACGTCAGCCCCCCCACAACTGTTTAATCTGTTTTTTAACCGATCTGTATAGCAGCTTTTAGACAGAGCTTGGAAAAGTTACTTTTTTAAACTACAGCTCCCATCAGCCCCAGCCAGCATGGCTACTGGATTGGGCTGATGGGAGTTATAGTTCAAAAAATAACTTTTCCAGGCTCTGGCCTCTAATCTCGCCCTTTCAGGATTGTAGCCAATAAGGGGAGCCAGGCTTGTGATTTGTTGACCCAGGCAGTGCTTAGGCTTCATTACAACGTCAAAATGGTGGTTTTGAGGTCTTCAGTTTGAGTAAGTAGGAATATGGGTTAAATTCTTTTTTCTCTTGTGTGTAACACGCAGTCAGACCCTGGGCTGTTGGAGAGGGCAGTGCTTTGAAAACCAGTTATAAATCTGTTTGAGTTTTACATTTCATTTTGTCATTAGAGTGGCCAGATTCAAAATAAAGGGCAGGGTTATGTCACTTTTCAAAGTTGTGTAAAAGAAGGAATTTCAGCAGGTGTAGCTTCAAGCCAGAGCAGCAGGAGGGAAAGAAGTAAGACCAGCCGCCTGAACTGAGAGACTGTGCTTGTTATTTGCTTGCTACCTCTTTGTGGCATCTTCTTCCTCTTGAGTATTTATTTATTTTACTTTTATTTGTTAGATTTTTATACCGCCCCACTAGCATAGCTCTCTGGGCGGTGTACAACAAAGAATACAAATATATACAATAAAATTCCATAATATGATACAACAGAAACATATAAAAGAATAAGAAATCTAAAATCAGTTACAGCAGACTTAAAACAAATTTAAAGTTTGATTAAAATGCCATAGAAAAGAGGAAGGTTTTAACTTGGCGTCGAAAAGACAGCAATGTCGGCGCCAAGCGCACCTCATCGGGAAAACTATTCCACAGTTCGGAGGCCACCACTGAGAAGGCCCTAGTTCTTGTTACCACCCTCCGAGCCTCTCTGTGAGTCAGAACTCGGAGGAGGGCCTTTGATGTAGAACGCAGTGTATGGGCAGATTCGTATCGGGAGAGGCGATCCAGCAGGTATTGTGGTCCCGCACCGTATAAGGCTTTATAGGTTAAAACCAACACTTTGAATCTGGCCCGGAAGCGTATTGGTAGCCAGTGCAAGCGAGCCAGAACAGGTGTTATGTGTTCAGACCGCTTGGTCCTCGTTATCAATCTGGCCGCCGTGTTTTGCACTAGCTGTAGCTTCCGAATTGTCATCAAAGGCAGCCCTACGTAGAGCGCATTGCAGTAATCCAAACGTGAGGTTACCAGAGCATGGACAACTGATGTGAGGTCCTCCCTGCTCAGATAGGGGCGTAGCTGGGCTACCAACCGAAGTTGGTAGAACGCATTCCGTGCCACCGAGGCTACTTGAGCCTCAAGTGACAGGGAAGGATCTAAAGATACTCCCAGACTACGAACCCGCTCCTTTAGGGGGAGTGTAACCCCACCCAGGACAGGGTGTATATCCACTATCTGGTCAGAGAAACCGCCCACCAGCAGCATCTCAGTCTTGTATGGATTGAGCCTCAGCTTGTTAGCTCTCATCCAGTCCATTATCGCGGCTAGGCAACGGTTCAACACATTGACAGCCTCACCTGAAGGAGATGAAAAGGAGAAGTAGAGCTGCGTGTCATCAGCGTACTGATGACAACGCACTCCAAAACTCCTGATGACCGCACCCAATGGCTTCATGTAGATGTTGAAAAGCATGGGGGACAGAACTGACCCCTGTGGGACTCCACATTGAAGAACCCACGGTGTCGAGCAGTGTTCCCCAAGCACTACCTTCTGGAGACGACCCGCCAAGTAGGAACGGAACCACTGCCAAGCAGTACCTACAACTCCCAACTCCACGAGCCTCTCCAGAAGGATACCATGGTCGATGGTATCAAAAGCCGCTGAGAGATCAAGGAGAATCAACAGAGTAACACTCCCTCCGTCCCTCTCCCGACATAGGTCATCATACAGGGCGACCAAGTCTGTCTCGGTGCCGAAACCGGGCCTAAAACCCGATTGAAATGGATCTAGATAATTGGTTTCATCCAATAGCGCCTGGAGCTGGCCAGCAACCACTCGCTCCAAGATCTTGCCCAGGAATGGAACATTCGCTACTGGTCTGTAGCTGTTGAGATTTTCTGGGTCCAAGGAAGGTTTTTTCAGAAGTGGTCTCACTGCCGCCTCTTTCAGACAGCCAGGGACCACTCCCTCCCGTAAAGAGGCATTTATCACTTCCCTAGCCCAACTAGCTGTTCCATCCCTGCTAGTTTTTATAAGCCAAGAGGGGCAAGGATTGAGTACCGAAGTGGTTGCACGCACCTGTCCAAGCACCTTGTCCACGTCCTCGAGCTGAACCAGCTGAAACTCATCCAATAAAACATGACAAGACTGTGCTCCGGACACCTCAATAGGATCAACTGCTGTAAACTGGGAGTCTAAGTTCCGGCGGATGCATAAGATCTTATTCTGGAAGTGTCCAGCAAACTCATTACAGCGGGCCACCGATGACCCTACCATGTCCTGAGGGCCAGAGTGAAGTAGCCCTCGGACAACTCTAAAAAGCTCCGCTGGGCAGGAAAGAGATGACTTAATAGTGGCAGCAAAATGTTGTTTTTTCGCCGCCCTCACCGCTCCTAAGTACAGCTTAGTAGAAGCACTTACCAGCGCATAGTTGCATTCGTCAGGAGTTCGCCTCCACCTCCGCTCGAGCCACCACCTATCTTGCTTCATCGCTCTCAGCTCTGGAGTATACCAAGGAGCTGCATGAGCTCTACACAGGAGAGGGCGTGCAGGAGCAATCGTGTCAACAGCCCGGGCCATCTCCGCATTCCACAGTTCGACCAGGGCTTCGACAGGAGCGCCAGTCTTATCAGCCGGAAAATCCCCCAGAGCCCTTTGAAAGCCTTCAGGATTCAGTAGTCTCCGGGGGCTGACCAATTTAGTAGGTCCCCCACCCTTGCAGAGGGGAAAAGCCACTGTAAGTCTAAACTTCAGCAAGCAGTGATCTGTCCATGACAAAGGGAGAGATGGAAAACTCCCCACATCCAGATCACCATCTCCATGTCCAGTAGCAAAAATAAGATCTAGAGTATGCCCCAACACATGTGTTGGGCCACTAACATATTGGGACAGCCCCATGGTTGTCATGGAAGCCATGAAGTCCTGAGCCGCCCCAGATAAAGTAGCCTCGGCATGGATGTTGACATCCCCCAGTACCAGTAGTCTGGGGGATCTCAGCAAGACCTCTGAGACCACCTCCGTCAGCTCAGTTAGGCAGCAAGGTGGGCGGTACACCAACTGGATTCCCAGTCTGTCCCTCTGGCCCAACACAAGGTGCAAACACTCCAGACCAGTAACTACATGGACATGGTGCTTGATGAGTGAGATGGAACTCTTATAGATCACAGCGACCCCCCTCCCCGACCCTCAGATCTACCATGATGCTGAACCAAGTACCCCGGTGGGCAAAGCTGGGAAAGACTAACTCCTCCCTGCTCACCCACCCAGGTCTCGGTTATACATGCCAGATCGGCTGCCTCATCCACAATCAAATCATGGACGAGGGAGGTTTTATTATGTACCGATCTAGCATTTAAAAGCAGCAGCTGGAGATCCGAGAGTTGGCTGAGAGGACAACCAACAACCCTGCGAGTGTGAGAAAGACCGGAACAAGGCACAGCCACAACATGTCTGGGCCGCGTTCCCCTTACCTGGCACGTCCTTCTCACAACGCCATACCTCCCTCTGCCCGTCACTACACTAATTGGGGCCCCCTCAAGTCCCCCCGATTGGTGAAAAAGCCTCTTTCCCAAGCACATAATAAAACTTATATACAAACACACGTACTCATTCACATCAAACACAATCACATATACACACCAGCATTCATTCAAAACCAAACACACCACACAATACTGCGCTCTATACAGGCAGGCACCAAGTAGACTTACTGAACTGGTCAGAGGGCTTCTGTTGGAGGGGACTACAAGTGAATCAGCAGTTTCCAGCAGCCCTCTATATTGGGCCATTGTTGGAGGCAGGGCTGTAAGAGAGACACAGGTGGGGGGGCAGCTTGCTGTTGGCTATGAGGGCCTGTACATGACACTGGGGCAATAAGACAGGCTGGGGATGCTGTTGGTGTACTGCGCACCCTAACTGAGCAGGCAGAGATGGTCTTAAGCTTGAGAACCCCATTACATTTGTTTTGAGGGACTTCAGTATCCACACTGAAGCTGCATTGGAATTTCATGGCCTGCAACCATGGGGCTGTCTGTCTGGGCCAAAGTGTAAGGAAGGGCATACCTTTGTTTTGGTCTTTGCCTCAGTGTGTGAACAGGGCAATCTGGACATTGAGGGGGGCTTAACTCACCCCATTGTTACTGTCAGACCACTTTCTGGTAAAGCTTGGACTTATAGTACTAGTCACCTTCGGTAGAATTGGGGGACCTATTAAGATGGTCTGCCCTTGGAGACTTATGGAATCCAAAACCAAACCCGGTGGTGGTCCTGTTGAGGTCTTTGTGTCACTATGGAATGCAGATGGGGGTGGGCGCTTAACATGATTGCTCCCAATTGTCCTGTCCTGCACTGTAGAGCCCAGATTGCTTCCTGGTTTTCTGCGGTATACCAGGACAATGAAAACTAAAGTGCAAGTGGTGTAAGATTCAAAGTGAAGCCAACTGGACATGTGCTAGAGCACATAATTGCACCTACTGCATGACAGTGAAGGCTGCAGAGAAGCTTGTTTTGCTGCTTCCATCACAGCCTTGAGTAGCCATCCAGCATTGCTTTTCTGAGTGGTGTGGTGATTATTCTCATATACCCCAGCAAATTGAATGCTTGCACTCTTGAGTCATGCTGTGACAAATTTTAAAACACTCTGAAGATAAAACCTATGCCAACTTGAATTGATACTATTGATACAGTATCAGATGGATGTCCAATGGAGCCTTACCTAGTTTTATGGGATCTGTTCCAGTTTTTGAGGCTTGAGGGCACGGACAAGATGTTGGTTGTAATCCAGTCGTGCACATGTTACGCCTGTGCTAAAAGCACTGCACTGGCTGCCTATCAGCTATTGAACCATTTTAAAAGTTTTGTTGCTGATGTATGAAGCCCTAAAGAACTCGGGACTTGGATACCTAGAAGAGCACCTTATACAAACCTGCTAGGACATAAAGGTCATCAGAAGAGGCCTTGTTAGGGTCATCCCACTTTATGATGTGTTGCTTGTTGATGACATAGAAACAAGCCTTCTCTGTAGTGGCACTCATGCTTTGGAATGCTCTTTCCCCCACTCCTATAGGGGAGGCATCCACAGCAGAGAGCTTCTGAAAAAGTGTGAAAAACACATTGGATTGCTCATGCTTTCCCCAGCTGGGTCACTGGCCCATTTTAGATACTGTGCATATCCCTGGCATTTGTTTGTTCTTTGCTGTTGATATTTTAATATTATATATATTTCAGTACTTGTTTGATTCTATATGTTTTTAACATGTTAATGTTGCATTTTATTCTGTATGCCAATTTGGGATCCTGGATGGGAAGTGGTCTACAAATGATATTAATTAAAGGTACAGGAGGTCTGTCCTCTTTTTCATCTTTATCTCCCTCATTGTTATTGCTTGCTTTTTATCCTCAATATTCAAGGCAGTTTTAAATGGACATACATTCAGACAAATTAAGGTGCAATCCAACTTGTATTTATGCCAGGCTGAGGGAACTAGGATATACCTACACCAGCAGAAGCCCCTCACCCCAGCTGAGGTAGACCCTGCCAGCTTTAGCATGGTCCCTCATTGGCATCAAACAGGCACTGTCCGTTAGCCACTGCCTTGGGCTTCTGCAGCTACATATCCTCTTGCTAGGCCACACCTCTGAGAGCTGCAGGTGGAAACAATTCTGCCTGAAAACAGACTGACAAGCAGGTAGGCCGATAAAAACAGGTAAGTACTCGCAGGGTACAGCAGATGGTTGCTAGGCACTGCCTTGGGCTTCTGCAACTTAATATTCTCTTTGCAGGGCTACACTTCTGAGAGCTGCAAGTGGGCCATTATGGGACAGCACTGCAGGAAAGAACATGAAAAAACAAATGAACTCCAAGCTTAGCTCCAGACATCAGTACATCTTAAGAAGTTCATGATTGAGGCTGACCCCAGAAAAACTGATGATTGCTTCTTGCTTGCTGGTTGGACAACAAAAGAACATATGAAGAGCCCTGCTGGATCAGGGCAAAGGCCCATCTAATTCAGCATCTTGTTCTCATAGCGGCCAACCAGATGCCTGTGGAAGCTAGGGTTGCCAAGTCCATGGCCTGAGACTGATCCTGTATCTTTAGGAGAAGAGAAGGTCGGCCAAGGGCAGGTGTTCTTGCAACTCTGTAATGGGAAAAACCCAGAGCTTGGAAAAGTTACTTTTTTGAACTACAACTCCCATCACCCCTAGCCAGCATGGCCACTGGATTGGGCTGATGGGAGTTGTAGTTCAAAAAAGTAACTTTTCCAAGCTCTGCAAAACCACAAGGTGGAATTCTCCTTCTCCCCTCCACAACTTTTAAAGATACAGAAGACCTCTTGGAGGCTGGGCCTGGCAACCAAGAGGTCTTCTGCATATAGATAGAGGTGATCCAGTGGACATAGTGTACTTAGACTTTCAAAAAGCATTTGACAAGGTACCTCACCAAAGACTTCCAAGGAAGCTTAGCAGTCATGGAAGAAGAGGAGAGGTTCTCTTGTGGATAAGGAATTGGTTAAGAAGCAGAAAGCAGAGAGTAGGAATAAACGGACAGTTCTCCCAATGGAGGGCTGTAGAAAGTGGAGTCCCTCAAGGATCGGTATTGGGACCTGTACTTTTCAACTTGTTCATTAATGACCTAGAATTAGGAGTGAGCAGTGAAGTGGCCAAGTTTGCTGACGACACTAAATTGTTCAGGGTTGTTAAAACAAAAAGGGATTGCGAAGAGCTCCAAAAAGACCTCTCCAAACTGAGTGAATGGGCAGAAAAATGGCAAATGCAATTCAATATAAACACGTGTAAAATTATGCATATTGGAGCAAAAAATCTGAATTTCACATATACGCTCATGGGGTCTGAACTGGCGGTGACCGACCAGGAGAGAGACCTCGGGGTTGTAGTGGACAGCACGATGAAAATGTTGACCCAGTGTGCGGCAGCTGTGAAAAAGGCAAATTCCATGCTAGCGATAATTAGGAAAGGTATTGAAAATAAAACAGCCGATATCATAATGCCGTTGTATAAATCTATGGTGCGGCCGCATTTGGAATACTGTGTACAGTTCTGGTCGCCTTATCTCAAAAAGGATATTATAGAGTTGGAAAAGGTTCAGAAGAGGGCAACCAGAATGATCAAGGGGATGGAGCGACTCCCTTATGAGGAAAGGTTGCAGCATTTGGGGCTTTTTAGTTTACAGAAAAGGCGGGTCAGAGGAGACATGATAGAAGTGTATAAAATTATGCATGGCATTGAGAAAGTGGATAGAGAAAAGTTCTTCTCCCTCTCTCATAATACTAGAACTCGTGGACATTCAAAGAAGCTGAATGTTGGAAGATTCAGGACAGACAAAAGGAAGTACTTCTTTACTCAGCGCATAGTTAAACTATGGAATTTGCTCCCACAAGATGCAGTAATGGCCACCAGCTTGGACGGCTTTAAAAGAAGATTAGACAAATTCATGGAGGACAGGGCTATCAATGGCTACTAGCCGTGATGGCTGTGCTCTGCCACCCTGGTCAGAGGCAGCATGCTTCTGAAAACCAGTTGCCGGAAGCCTCAGGAGGGGAGAGTGTTCTTGCACTCGGGTCCTGCTTGCAGGCTTCCCCCAGGCACCTGGTTGGCCACTGTGAGAACAGGATGCTGGACTAGATGGGCCACTGGCCTGATCCAGCAGGCTCTTCTTATCTTCTTATGTTCTGTATCTTTAAAAGTTGTGGAGGGGAGAGGGAGACCACCTTGTGGTTTTTCCTATTACAGAGTTGCAAGAACACCTGCACTTGACTGACCTTCTCTTCTCCTAAAGCAGCCTTTCCCAACTGGTGGGCCACCAGATGTTGTTAGACCACAATTCCCATCTTTCCTGACCATTGGCAATGCTGGCTGAGGCTGATGGGAGTTGTGGTCCAACAACATCTGGTGGCCCACTAGTTGGGAAAGGCTGTCCTAAAGATACAGGATCAGTCTCAGACCATGGACCTGGCAACCCTAGTGGAAGCCCACAAGCAGGACCTGACTGCAGTAGCCCTCTCCCCCTACTTGTGATTCCCAGCAACTGGTGTTCAGAGGCATACTGCCTCTGATACTGGAGGTAGTAAATAGTCATCAGGACTAGTAGCTGTTGACAGCCTTATCCTACATGAATTTGTCCAATCCTCTTTTAAAGTCACCAAAGTTGATGGCCATAACTACATCTGTGGGCAAATTCCATAGTTTAACTGTGCACTGAAGAGGAAGTCACCACTTTTGTCAGGATACTTCAAAAACAAGGAGTAGAAGTGACCACACAGAGACACACACCTCCAAGTTCACTGTCAAGTGCTGCCCAGTTTTCAAAGTCAACTTTGACAAGCATTTTTCAGAGTCCCAACTCAGCTTAACAAGGCAATAGATCTTCCCAGGGCCACATAATAAGAATATGGGTTAAAGTTTTTTTTCTCTTGTGTGTAGCACGCAGTCAGACCCTGGGCTGTTGGAGAGGGCAGTGCTTTGAAAACCTTTCCAATATGAAAGCTTTAATCCAATACTTGCTTTTCTGGGAGTAAAGGAATGCTGATCCCATGTACCTGGAGTAAACCGCATTGAATCCATTAGGACTTACTTTTGAGTAGACATGGTTAGGATTGTGCTGTAAATTAATGGGACTTCTGAGTAAACATAACAAAGAATTGTGTTTGTGTTAAAATGAACATAATTTTGATGTAGTTCTTAAATGTTTTTACTTTGAATTCTATTGTTTTCTTACCGAATTTTCACGTTAACCACATGAAACTATGTATAAATGTAAATACATTTAGGCTGTGCGTATGATATTGTAATTTAAAGGTGTAATTTTAATTTTGCTAGTTGTTTATGTCACTACTATTGCCATTACATTCAGTGATATACGGGAATTACGATTTACGAGTAACATTAGTACAAAAAACATTACTAAGGATTCCGTATGGTCTGGTACGGGAGGAGGTCCATGGGGGTGACACCATGAGTTACCACACTGGGTGACACCAACCCTAGTGACGCCACTGTTCTCTTGCATGCTTGGGAGCCTTTTTCTCCCAAGCACCAGCAGCCTGTAGCAGACTCACTCTCTGCTCGGGATGGAGATACGTGGGCTGGTGAAACCAGAAATCTTTCTTTCTTTCTTTCTGTCTCTGTAAGTGTTCATTTACTCAGAAAAACCTGCTGCAGCCTTGTGCCCCCTTTGGGAACCCCCCTACGATAGTTACTTCCAAGAAAGCATGTTCTTCCTCCAGGATGAAGACTGCAATCCTAAACACGCTTGGGTGGGAGAAAGCCCACTGAATTTTGTGAGGATTGCTTTGGAGTAACTAGGCTTGGGATGGGCTTTAGAGTCTTTTCCTCTAAAACAAATTGGGTCAACCAGAAAAAAAGACTTCATCTTATTTTTCTGTTCTAAACATCTCAGGGCAGAGACCCGTCTTTTTTGCTTGCCATACACTGCATTAATTATTTATAATAATCTGCAATCGCTAGGGGCATTATCAGGGGAGGTTGAGCCCTGGGTCTTTTCTGCTAGACCCAGATCTGCTACTCCCCACTTTTTAAAAACACATGTTTATTTTTATTTTGCTCATAGGGCAGCAAACTGCAGTGCCAGTGAGATCCCAGGCTGCATACACACCATACATTTAAAGTGCGCGGCTTCCCAAAGAATTGTGGGAAATGTAGTTTACCCCTCACAGCTAAAATTTCAAGCACCCTTAACAAACAACAGTTCCCAGGATTCTTTGGGGAAGGAGAAACATGCTTTAAATATATTGTGTGTACACACACTATTTTAATTTGCCCAGAAACACTGTATACATTGATGCAGATTAGGGTTGCCAGGTTCTTGGCCTGAGACTGTTCCTGTATCTTTAGGAGAAGAGAAAGTCAGCCAAGTGCAGGTGTTCTTGCAACCCTATAATGGGTAAAACCACAAGGTGGAATTCTCCCTTCCCCCTGCACAACTTTTAAAAATATAGAAGACCTCATGGTTGCCAGGCCCAGCCTCCGAGAGGTCTTCTGTATCTTTAAAAGTTGTGGAGGGGGGAGGGAGAATTCCACCTTGTGTTTTTTCCCATTACAATGTTGCAAGAACACCTGCACTTGGCTGACTTTCTCTTCTCCTAAAGATACAGGATCAGTCTCAGGCCCTGAACCTGGCAACCCTACTCCCAGCCCTTTTGGCTAAAGGGTGGGGTATAAATGCCTTAAATAAATAAATACAAAAAGCAGCTACTCAGAGGAAAGCTTCAGCAGAGGATTATGGGTTGTTTTCACCGCTGCCATCCAATATAATCATCCCCCACTTCTTGCTACAAACCAATACATGTCTACTCAGAAGTAAGCTCCACTGGGTTCAATGGGACTTGCTCCCAGGTAAGTATGTATTGGATTGTAGCTTAGTTACAAGCTTTGAACTAACTTCAGCTATTTAATTGTTTACACATGATCAGGTGTGTAGGTATATAAATTCCTTTAAAATTTTGTGGTTTTGGCTCTGGTAAGTTTACCACTGGCAACCTTATGTTCTTTTATTTCAATTTTTTTTTAAAAAGGGGGGGCTTTGCTTTTTTTTTTTTAGGTCTTCTGGATGGTTCTGAGTTGCAACTCCCCAGGACCAGAAGCATAACTGGAAGTCCTATGGTTCCCTATGCCTGGTGTATTCCTTCCATGTGTTAATTTTTATTTTTTTGTTTTGGTACTGGGGCCCTACTTGTTAGCTTCCAGAGGAAACTAAGGCAGCTCACAGCAAGAAATAATGCACATCCAACTCACATTTAAAGTGCATGATTTCCCCCAAAGAATCCTTGGAAGTGTATTTCCCCCTCAGAGTTAGAGTTCCCGCCACCCATGACAAACTACAGCATCCATCTGTGCTCCCATCTAACATCTCTGCAACACTAAGCTCCTTTCTTCCTATAATGGCCTGGCCTGAGGGTACGTAAACCCTTCTTGCCAGAAGCAAGTAAGCTAGATTAAATGTTCCCTAAAGGTGTTGAACTATGACTTGGCAGACCAGGGTTTGAATCCTCACACAGCCATGAAGCTCACTGGGTGACCTTGGACCAGTCACTGCCTCTCAGCCTCAGAGGAAGGCAATAGTAAACCACCTCTGAATACTGCTTACCATGAAAACCCTGTTCGGGATCGACGAAGGCAGTCCATTTCCATTTTGCATCCATGCTCCCTAAGCAATGACCTTGTCACTTCAGCTGGACCTGGGAACACCCACTTTTAGGTAAGATTTCTATTTTAATTTCCAATCAGATAATTTTTTTTTTATGGTATGCTCCAGGCAACTGTGGTAGATACTTAATGTATCATGCTTAATGACATAATTAGGGCCCGCCCCGTGACATCACTAGGGCCCGCCCCATGACATCACTAGGGCCCACCCCATGACATCACCAAGGCCCACCCCATGACATCACCAAGGCCCACCCCATGACATCACCAAGGCCCGCCCCATGACATCACTAGGGCCCACCTCCATTTTCTCAGGTTTTTGGATGGTTCCGACCTGGCAACCCTAATCCCTGTTGAATTTCATTCTGTTGTTTTCAGCCCAATGCTCCAGCCTATCAAGGTCCCTTTGAATTTTGTTTCTGTCTTCCATGGTATTAGCTATGACCCCAGTTGTGTATCATCTGCAAATTTGATAAGCATGCTATGTACCTCCTCATCCAAGTCGTTAATAAAAAATGTTGAAGAGCACTGGGCCCAGGACTGAGCCCTGTGGTACCCCACTCATTAGTTCCACCCAGTTTGAGAAGGAACCATTGATAAGCACTCTTTGAGTATGATTCTGGAACCAGCTGTGGACCCACCTGATAGCTGTTCCATCCAGCCCACATTTAGCTAGCTTGCTAATCAGAATATCATGGGGCATTTTGTCAAAAGCTTTGCTGAAGTCAAGATGTATTATGTCCACAGCATTCCCACAGTCTACAAGGGAGGTTACCGAATCAAAAAATGAGATAAGATTAGTTTGTCAGGATTTGTTCTTCATAAATCTGTATTGCCTCCTAGTACTCACTGCATTGTTTTCAAGGTACTTACAGATCGACCGCTTTATTATCTGCTCCAGAGTTTTTCCAGGAATTGAAGTTAGGCTGACTGGTCTGTAGTTCCCTGGTTCCTCCTGTTTGCCCTTTTTGAAGATAGGGACATTAGCTCTTTTCCAGTCATCCAGCACTTCACTAGTCCTCCATGATTTCACAAAGATAATAGACAGCAGTTCTGAGAGTTCTTCAGCCAGTTCCTTCAATACTCTAGGATGCAGTTTATCGGGCCCTGTCGATTTGAACTTGTTCAAAGTGATTAGGTATTCCTTGACCATTTGTCTATCAGTCTCAAGCTCCAATCCTGTCCTTTCTACTGGGAGGGTCATAGTAGGGCCAGATTATCCATTAGGCTTAGTAGGCTGAAGCCTAGGGGCCCGGAGCTATTGGGGGCCCATGGGACACTGGCCTGAGGGCCCCTGTAGCTACAGGGGGCCCTCCGTTCTGCTTCCGCAATCGGCAGAAGCATCTGCGGACCGCCATCCCCCGCTATTTCCCCGCTTTACCTACCTTTTCGTTGTTTTTTGCAGCGCACAGATTTGCCATCAATAAAGATGGCGGCCAAGGTTTCCTTAAGGGGCTGAAGCCTCTGCCACCATCTTGGCTGATGGCATGCATGCGTGCTATACGCGCGCATTGCTGCCATCAACTAAGATGGCAGCAGAGGCTTCAGCTCCTTAGGGAAACCTCGGCCGCCATCTTTATTGATGGCAAACCTGTGGGTGTCGCAAAAAACAATGGAAAGGTAGGTGAAGTGTTGGGATGGGGGGCCCAAACACCAATCAGCCTAGGGGCCCTCCTCAGCTTAATCTGGCCCTGGGTCAAAGACCCTTTTTTGAGAGAAGACTGAGCCAAAGTAGGAATTGAGCACTTCTTTGTCATCTGTTATCATTTTGCCTGCCTCATTGAGTAGCTGTGCCACCATTTCTTTTCTCTGTCTTTTACTATGGACGTACCTGAAGAAAGCTTTTTTACTTTTAGCATCTCTCACTAACCTCAGCTCATTCTCAGCTTTAGCCTTCCTGACACCATCCCTGCAATTCCGTGATACCTGCCTGTATTCTTCCTTTGTGGCCTGGCCTTCTGTCCACTTCCTGTATGTGCCTTTTTTTGTTTTCAGGTCATCTCTAAGCTTTTTGTGAAGCCACATTGGCTTCTTCTGTTGTTTCCCCCCTTTTTTCCTTGTTGGAATTGCTTGCCATTGCGCTTTTAGAATTTCCTTTTTTAGAAACTCCCACCCATCTTGGACTCCTTTTTTCATTAGGGTGGTTTGCCGTGGAACCATACTTGTTCTGAGTTTATTGAAATCAGCTTTCCTGAAGTCCAGGGTGTACGTATGGCTACTCTCAGCTTTTGCTTCTGTTAAAATCAAGAATTCAAGTATGGTGTGGTCACTTTCCCGCAGAGTTCCCATAACTGCCACTTCATCCACCAAATCATCTCTATTGATTAGAATCAAGTCCAGGATAGCTGATCATCTGGTTGCTTCCTCCACTTTCTGTAGGAGGAAATTATCTCCAACACAAGTCAGAAATTTCTTGGAGGGGCTATGTTTGGCAGAATTTGTCTCCCAACAGATATCGGGATAATTGAAGTCCCCCATTATGTCTCCTCGAAACATTGGCAATTTGCTTTTCAAAAGTCACATTCTTGTCTTCTCCTTGATTGGGTGGTCAGTAGTAGACTCCAAGCACCACATTCCTTTTATTACTTGCCCCATTAATTTTAATCCAGATACTCTCAGTGGAGCTACCAAGCTTATCTTCCTGAATTTCTGTGCAGGGATATATATTTTTAACATATAGTGTGACTCCACCTCCCTTTTTATTCCTTCTGTTCTTTGTGAACAAGTTATATCCTTCAATTGCTGTATTCCAGTCATGGGAGTCATCCCACCAAGTTTCAGTTATACCTATCAAGTTGTAATTACCTTCCTGTGTTAAGAGTTCAAGTTCTTCCTGCTTGTTTCCCATGCTCTGTGCATTAGTATACAGACATAGAAGACCATGTGATTTATGGCTTGGCTTCCTTACTACTTTTTTCTGAGGACTGTTACAGGGCCCTATTAGAGCTGATCTCTCTGTTCCCATTACTGTGCACAAGCCTTCATCACACAGGCACTAGCTATTTTGTGTCCCCAATGTCTGCTTAAAACTTTTCTTTTTACCCAGGCATTTCCAGAATGTTGATACCAGTGGTGTATGCCACTATTCATCCTGTAATTTTTGTTGGATACATTTTTATTGTATTTTATTAGAGATTGGGAACTTCTGGCCTGGAGCCAAATGGAAACCTCTAAGACAACCTGTCTGGCCTTTGGGACTCTCTCCCGGTCACACCCCCTCTTCCTAAGCCACAGCGCTCACCAGCCCTGCTTTGCACCTTCCTTGAGTGTCCTTCCCTTGCTAGAATGTGTCCTTGAAGTTCAATAAAACCCTTGCCTCGGTGGAGGCCAGAGAGGGGAGTGTGAAGAAACTTGATGTTGTTATGTGCCTTCAAGTCGATTACGACTTATGGCGACCCTATGAATCGGTGACCTCCAAGAGCATCTGTCATGAACCACCCTGTTCAGATCTTGTAAGTTCAGGTCTGTGGCTTCCTTTATGGAATCAATCCATCTCTTCTTTGGCCTTCCTCTTTTTCTATTCCCTTCTGTTTCCCCCAGCATTATTGTCTTTTCTAGTGAATCATGTCTTCTCATTGTGTCCAAAATATGAGAACCTCAGTTTCATCATTTTAGCTTCCAGTGACAGTTCTGGTTTAATTTGTTCTAACATCCAATTATTGGTCTTTTTCACAGTCCATGGTAGAAAGGTAACATTCACATTTTATCACTCTGCATACTTGCCATGTGTACACATTTATAATATTTATTCTAAATAAATATAACTGGTGCCCTCAAGAAGTTTCAGCCCCAGTCAGTCGTGTCAGTGTTGCCTCCAAGCTTTGGAGGTCTTTGGGCAAGATGTCCTCAGTGGACCCCTTTTCTTGAGTGAGCCCACATCCTTCTCACCACTGCCACTATGTCCCATTCATTTCCCTTCTCTATTTGGACCTGATCCACACAGGCATCCAGAGGGCGGAGCCAAGATGAGTGGCGGTAGTGGCTCTTTCTCCTTGCTTCTGCAGGCAGTGGCAGCAAGGGGGAGGAAAAGCAGTGTCAGGGAGGCTCCAGGAGCTGGCACGAGACCCTTGATGGGGTGTGGTGCTTGGCCAGTGCCCAAATATGCCAACCCATGGTGCTAGAACTGAATCATGTATATCAGGATCATTCATTTAAAATTATTCATATCTCAGGCTTCCTCCCTAAGCAAATCAGAGTGGTGTCCAGTGAAACACTATAAAATATAAACAAACAAGAGAAAGCAGTTAAACTCAAAAGTTTTCTCTAAGGCCACTCCATCTTTCAGACTGTAATCTGGAGATCAGAAGCATCCATGAGTAGGACATCATGTACAAAATCCAAATATAGATAGTGCACAATCATACATCTTACATCAGTCCTTCCTAATGTATATAAATGACCATGGAACACCGGGGTGGGGAAGTTAATGCAAACTCAGAAGTATTAATTTATTTTCTTTTCCCACACCATAAGCCTAAATCAACTGAAATCAATCAACTGAAATCAGTTAGGGAAAGGCCAAAGGTCAGTGGTAGAGCATCTGCTTTGCATGCACAATATCCTAGGTTCAATCCCAGCATTTCCAGGTAGGGCTGGGAGTGGACCCTGTTTGAAAACCTAGGAGAGCCACTGCCAGTCAATGTAAACAAGTCAGCTGGACCAATGGACTGACTCAGTATAAGGCAGCTTCCTAGGTTTCTATGTAGAATTTAACAGGGAATAAAACAGAGCTAATGGAGCTCTCTTAACAGCTGGTATAGCACAGTGGGGAGGAGAGCCTGGCTGTGAATCCAGAGTCTGTGAGTTTAAATCCCCGCTCGTGTCTCCTGGGTGTAAAGGGCCAGCTAAAGATCACCCCTACAGTGAGTGGCTCAGGGGTTACATGCCCTGCCACCTGTGCAGCCGTGGGCAAGCTGCATAGTCCCAAGGAGCCCAGTTGGTCCCCATCTGGCAGTTGCAGACATGGAAGAGGCTGGCCTGTGCAGCTGTGGCAAGCTGAGCAGGCCCTAGCCAGCTGGGGAGGACTAGCCTCGTGGAGGGGAATGGTAACCCCCCTCTAAATACTGCTTACCATGAAAACCCTATTCATAGGGTCGCCATAAGTTGCGATTGACTTGAAGGCAGTCCATTTTCATTTCAATGGAGCTTTGCAAATAAAATTACATTTTCAGCATACACTTCCTAGATGCATATCATGAAACATTCTGAAAATGCCTACAACTCTGCCTACATAGATATACTAACCCAGTCCTAGACGCCCTTTTATGAACTCTTAAAAATCCACTTCCACATGTCTTCCTGATTCCCATTTGCCTCTCTGTATTTTAGGAGGCCATGCTCTTTAGCTTAGGGAACACCCCAAAGGTGAGGGCCATTTGCTTAGAGGTACTTTGACACAGGTCTCTTTAACGTTTGTGAAATCATGTTTCCTGAATATAATCATCGAATTGGAAGTGTCGTCAAAAGTAATCTAGTCCAACCCACTGCCAATGCAGGAGACTCACTACATATATTCATAGAACTAGAGGGAAAAACAGCCGCAGGCAAACAGCTGACTCTCTATGTAAGGCACAATAAAAGACTTTTATCCCTTTTCTAGAGGGATTTAAATTTAGAGTAAAATGCAGTGCACATACAATTTAAAGTTTCTCTTCCCTTTTGCACTTACCAAAGATGGGAGCTTGTAAAGTCCTACGGGTGGGAAAAGAGACAGGGAGATTATTTGTTTAAAAAATTTAACTGGTAGAGCAATCCAACCCCCTGATCCACCATGCTGGGGAGGAAGATTTAGATAAAGATGAGATGGAGGAGCTCTGCCATTGGCAAGAAAGTCCCACCGGTAAATAGTTTCACAATTCACCTGCCCAAATGGCGGGTGGCGGAAGGGATAAGACTGAGCTATCACACGATAGACCTGACCTGGGCCCCCGCGCTGCACCAACCTGGGAACTGGCACAGAGAAAGGACATTTTTTTCTGCACCCCCTCCTTCTTCCACTCATCAAGCCCTGATACAGCTGGCTGGAGGTGAGGACAGCAGTCTAAAGAAAGGCCCAAGAAAGCTGGAGAGAGAATTTCTGTGGTGGTGGTGCTTTTATTTATTTATTTAATTAATTTCTATCCCACCCTTCCTCCCAGTAGGAGCCCAGACAGAAACCCAAGAACAAAATATTGTCTGTGTATTTTTTATTGCATTTGTATGCCATTTTTCCTCAAAAGAGCTCAAGGCAATGTGCACAAGATTATCCCATTTTATGCTTAAAACAATTCTGTAAAACGAGTTAGATGGAGAGATGTGGCATAGCCATGGCCACCCAATGATTGTTATGGTTGAACTCAGCAGGAATTTGAATCAGGGTTCAATATTCATATTGAAAAACATTCCTGTTCACCCTGGCTTTTGATGGCTGGCAACCTTGAAATTATTTATCTGTGAGGATATTTGATAATTTTAGAAATGTTTTAAAAATCTTTGTATTGTTTTTACTGTTTTGTTGTTTGCTGCCCTGGGCTCCTTTGGTAGGAAGGGCAGAATAAAATTTTATATGATGGTAATAAGGTCCACTATACTATTCTGTCTCCCTAAACATACAAATCTAGACTAGATTTTTGATTTTATTAAAATCATTAAAAATGTACAGTCATTTTTAATTATTGTTTTGCATTGCGTTTAGATGTTTTTATGTTGCTCTACACAATCCTTTCGGCTTTGTGACAAGATGATATATAAATACTTTTATAAATAAATGAATCTGACTGCCCTCCTTGTTTATGAATAACCAAGGCTAAGAATCCAGCCATGTTGAGAGCGATAGACTTCAACAGATTTCCTTAGTGTAAAAAAAGGAAACTCAAAGAAGAAATGTTAGGATAAATGAAACTCTGGATCCTGACAAGCTTGACAATGCCTGTCTTTTAACATTTTATTTTTATGGATCTCTTAATGGTCCCATTGGACTCTTAATGCTCTTTGGTCCTTTAAATATATATTACGGCAACACACACACACATATACATTTGATTAATATTTTATGGCTACCTGGGTTGCCAGGAGCTCTCATAAATTTCATGAAGGGCTATTTCTGAGGGATGTTCATGTGAGAAATCCCTGTTGTTGAGAAATGGTATCAATCACTTCAGCATCTATACCTGCGTGCCAAAAGATGCATCACTAAAGCATCACTAAAGAGTCATTTACAACTGATGTCATCCAAGTGCCAGAGTGCCACTCAGGCCTTTCTGGAATTCACTGAGGGGAGGGTCCTCTTCCTTGACTAGCAAGCCCAGTCTCAATGTGAATATCCCTGTAGCCCAGGCCTTCACATCATGAAAGAGACTACCAAGCTGAATGGAGTTCACCACTCATGCATATGTTAGACAACCCCCCTGCAGTAGCAGACAGCATGGTGGGGCAGAGACACTTACCTGATCTCCAGGCAGATGAGTTGCTGCTGGGAGTGGAAGGAGGCAAGGCAGTGAGGTTGCTGCAGGGCTACTGCACAGGCTGAGTCAACCTGACACTCCTGTGCATGTTTGCTTAGAAACAAATCCTGCTGTGTTCAATTATGTTTACTCCCAAGTTATAACACATAAGAGTGCACGCTTAGAAATGCATTCTTGAGAGAAAATATATTTCAGAATGCAAATATAGAATGCATGTTTGGGGAGAAAACACATTTTAAAATATTATCAAACTACTATTTTTTGTACACAGATTTTAATTTGCAGACAAATGTGGAAACAGGATGGAAGAGGCATATGGGTGAATATCTGTGAACAGAAATAGACTTGATTCGACCACCCCTACGTAGGTCACAAGTTGTGCAGGCATGCTGGTGAACGGCAAGGATATAATTTCTGTTAAGCAATTATTGTGAAATGCAACCACATTTCAGAATGTGCTCTGCCTCCATGTTGTCTTCATTGAGCTTTGAGCTTGTGAAATATGCAAACTGAACCAAACTGGGAGCAAAGATGCATAGCTTCTAAAATAATCTCCAGGGATTTTACCGCAGCAGAAGCAACCAGAGAGCTCAGATTTCTCCATTCTGCTACACCAGCACTGGCTGAGTTGAGGAGGAAAAGGGGAGCTCTGTCTCCATCCTATTTTAGTAACGGGCAACACTCCCTTTTACTGAGCATGCCAATTTCTGCAAAATATAATGGCTGACCACATCCCCTGGAAGTTATATTGGGGACCACCAAAGACTTGATTATGAACATCAAACAGCAATTAAGGTGTGAACCTTTGGTTACACTCAAGCTGGGCTGAATCTCAGCCTAAAAAACTGAAGAATGGGAACTGTACATCCCATTACCTATCTCTGGAGTTATTCGGTGTCCTGAGACCACTTTTCATAAAAGATGGGGGGGGGGCTTCCCCATCAAGAACTAATTATTATCTCAGTAAGTTTCCACCTGAGACTATAATATGGGCACATGGTCCTATAAGTAGTCTTCTTTTAATTAAGTTGCTTATATTGTGGGAATGCAAAATAATTAGTCTGCTGCAACAAGGGGTGGGGGAGAAATTTGATTCAGTCCGCATTTAAAGCTGAAGCTATCGAATTCGCACTTTCTGAAACAATATGAGAGCTGAAACACAGACATCCTTCAAAATTCACACTTGTCCAAATTTTGCAATGCAGTTCTCCAACCCATGTTTACAAAAATGCATATATTAAGGGAAAGTGTACATTAAAATGATCATATTTGTGACAATAACAGGCAACAATGCATTATATTAGGAGAAAATGCTTGCACAAATACATACATTAGTCAGAAATGCATACAAAATGTGTTAATTAGGAGAAATTCACCCTAAAGTGCTGAAGAATTTTCAAGTGTATTTCTTTTCTTTTCTTTTTTTAATTGCAAATTGTGGCAGAAATGTGGAGAACTGAAGACTGGAAAAATGAAAAAAATGGGAGAACCAAAATTGATAGATTCTTTCATCCCTAGATGGGCAAATCTCAATTTCAGTTTCTCTCAGTTTCCTATTTTTTCAAACTTACATTCAGTTCTCCACATTTCCACATTAGTTTGGTATTTTTAAGTGCTCATGAAAATTCATCAGCATTACTCCTAATGCACACATTTTACTGTAATGTTTGCCTAATATACATGTTTTACAAGCAATGTCCCCTAATATAATGCATTTTGTATGTTCATTTCACTTATGTATGCATTTTTATGCACACTTTACCCTAATAAATGCATTTTTGTACACATTACTTGGCTGGATAACTGTATTGCAAAATTCAGAAAAGAGCAAATTTCAAAAGATGGCTATGTTTCAGTTTGTGTAATGTTTTGGGAAGTGAGAATTAGATAGCTTGTCTTTAAACGCAGACTGAACTGAATTTCTCCCCCTTCCTTAGCTGCAACACACGTACTCCCTTTCAACAACAGTTGATCTGAGAACCTTGAATGTACTTCTGGACCTTCCATTGGTAAATAAGGCTGATGACCAACCTGTGCTTGGGTGATATGACTGCAAACTGAAGGTATGGGCTCACATGACTGATTAAAAGCCATCTTATGCATACCCACAAAACCCCCTGCATGTAGAAAAGTAGCATTTCAGAGAGTATGCTAAAATTACCTGAAATTACCTTTCTGTTCAGATGACTATTTTTTTTCCTGTAAAGGAGCATTCAATCATGCAAATTCTTGCAGTCTAAAGGGTAATGTTCAAACCATGTTTGTCACCTCAGTGAGAACTGGGCTAAAGTTTTCACATAACTGCCATGACTATAATGGTGAAATTAGTAGCATAGCATGAAGAAAATAAAAAAGAACACAAACTCTGGCAAAAGAAATGCAAGAAGACAATAAGGGATGCTAAAAAAGAATTTGAGGAGCACATTGCTAAGAACATAAAAACCAACAACAAAAAATTCTATAAATACATTCAAAGCAGGAGACCATCTAGGGAGACAATTGGACCCTTGGATGATAAGGGAGTCAAAGGTGTACTAAAGAACGATAAGGAGATTGCAGAGAAGCTAAATGAATTCTTTGCATCTGTCTTCACAGTGGAAGATATAGGGCAGATCCCTGAACCTGAACTAACATTTGCAGGAAGGGATTCTGAGGAACTGAGACAAATAGTGGTAACGAGAGAGGAAGTTCTAAGCTTAATGGACAATATAAAAACTGACAAATCACCGGGCCCGGATGGCATCCACCCGAGAGTTCTCAAAGAACTCAAAGGTGAAATTGCTGATCTGCTAACTAAAACATGTAACTTGTCCCTTGGGTCCTCCTCCGTGCCTGAGGACTGGAAAGTGGCAAAAGTAACGCCAATCTTTAAAAAGGGATCCAGAGGGGATCCTGGAAATTACAGGCCAGTTAGCTTAACTTCTGTCCCTGGAAAACTGGTAGAAAGTATTATTAAAGCTAGATTAACTAAGCACATAGAAGAACAAGCCTTGCTGAAGCAGAGCCAGCATGGCTTCTGCAAGGGAAAGTCCTGTCTCAGTAACCTATTAGAATTCTTTGAGAGTGTCAACAAGCATATAGATAGAGGTGATCCAGTGGACATAGTGTACTTAGACTTTCAAAAAGCGTTTGACAAGGTACCTCACCAAAGGCTTCTGAGGAAGCTTAGCAGTCATGGAATAAGAGGAGAGGTCCTCTTGTGGATAAGAAATTGGTTAAGAAGCAGAAAGCAGAGAGTAGGAATAAACGGACAGTTCTCCCAATGGAGGGCTGTAGAAAGTGGAGTCCCTCAAGGATCGGTATTGGGACCTGTACTTTTCAACTTGTTCATTAATGACCTAGAATTAGGAGTGAGCAGTGAAGTGGCCAAGTTTGCTGACGACACTAAATTGTTCAGGGTTGTTAAAACAAAAAGGGATTGCGAAGAGCTCCAAAAAGACCTCTCCAAACTGAGTGAATGGGCAGAAAAATGGCAAATGCAGTTCAATATAAACAAGTGTAAAATTATGCATATTGGAGCAAAAAATCTGAATTTCACATATACGCTCATGGGGTCTGAACTGGCGGTGACCGACCAGGAGAGAGACCTCGGGGTTGTAGTGGACAGCACGATGAAAATGTCGACCCAGTGTGCGGCAGCTGTGAAAAAGGCAAATTCCATGCTAGCGATAATTAGGAAAGGTATTGAAAATAAAACAGCCGATATCATAATGCCGTTGTATAAATCTATGGTGCGGCCGCATTTGGAATACTGTGTACAGTTCTGGTCGCCTCATCTCAAAAAGGATATTCTAGAGTTGGAAAAGGTTCAGAAGAGGGCAACCAGAATGATCAAGGGGATGGAGCGACTCCCTTACGAGGAAAGGTTGCAGCATTTGGGGCTTTTTAGTTTAGAGAAAAGGCGGGTCAGAAGAGGCATGATAGAAGTGTATAAAATTATGCATGGCATTGAGAAAGTGGATAGAGAAAAGTTCTTCTCCCTCTCTCATAATACTAGAACTCGTGGACATTCAAAGAAGCTGAATGTTGGAAGATTCAGGACAGACAAAAGGAAGTACTTCTTTACTCAGCGCATAGTTAAACTATGGAATTTGCTCCCACAAGATGCAGTAATGGCCACCAGCTTGGACGGCTTTAAAAGAAGATTAGACAAATTCATGGAGGACAGGGCTATCAATGGCTACTAGCCATGATGGCTGTGCTCTGCCACCCTAGTCAGAGGCAGCATGCTTCTGAAAACCAGTTGCCGGAAGCCTCAGGAGGGGAGAGTGTTCTTGCACTCGGGTCCTGCTTGCGGGCTTCCCCCAGGCACCTGGTTGGCCACTGTGAGAACAGGATGCTGGACTAGATGGGCCACTGGCCTGATCCAGCAGGCTCTTCTTATCTTCTTATGTTCTTATGTCAGGCTAGGACCAGGGAGAACCAAGTTCAAATCCCCACTCAGCCAAGAAGCTCAGTGGATGACCTTGGGCCTGTCATTCTTTTCTCAGCCTGACCTACCTCACAGGATTGTTGTGAAGATAAAATGGAGAGGATAACCATGTATTCTACCTTAAGCTCTGTGGAGGAAACGTGGGATAGTAAGGCACACTACAGAAGCAGTAGATACAGCAGTAAAATTTGCATCCCACACTCTTGGCTACATCTCTTACTGAATCCCTTTGGAATTTCATACTCACGGTTGCAATTTGCAGCTGATCTACATGACATTTCACCTACCCTTTCTCCACGTGCGCCAATCCAGCTTAACAAACACAAATGAAATTGCAAGGTTCTCTGAATATTTTCCCAATGATTTCTTTCAGTCTTCATTTCATTTTAAAGCAAGGGCACAAATCCTAGTTTATGTCATAATAGATGGACAACAATAGTGCAGTTTAATGAAAATAAAACGCTAAACAGTGCTACATGTTGACAGTGTCATGATGGATATAATTTGGAGTGTTTTCGATGGTGTGGATATTTGAGAAATATCTGGCAAGCACACCAAGTGACAAATGTATTTAAGGATCTATGCCATTCAAATGATACCACCACATGTCTGTTTTGGAATTTTCCCTATTAAATGTGGGGAATATGGGCAGAAAAGCACTTGCATATTGTGTTCTTTAAACAAAAACAAAAAAAAGTGTTTGCGTTGCACAGGGGGATGTCTGTCAATAGCACCCAACATTCAACAGCCCCAAAGATATGGCTGCGTAAAGTGCACAGATTGGGCGGGGGGGGCAGAGAGAGTTGATGGCAAAATGCATCACTAATGCATCTATGAATCTCTCTTCTAAAAAAATAATTACCCTATTTCCATACTACAGAGAGACATGCTTCTGCTCCCCAGCAAAAGTCATATGTATTTAGCTGTGCTAGAGGGCAATTTCTGATTGCAGCTACCATGATGTAGAAGGAGTCATTCTGCTGATTTCCATGGCTTCATTCCAGCTTGACATTCACTCCCCAGCAAATCAGAATCCACAAAAATAATACGGCTGTTGTCTCTTTTCCTTTTTCTCTGCCACCATAAGCGACCTCCTTGGCTGTATCTTTTAAAAAAAAAAAAATCAAATGTTTTCCTGTTCTCCAAGTCCATCTGCTTTAAAAAGTATACCCCTGGAATGGTAACGGAATCATCAACCTTTTTTTCCCCCGCTATAAAGAAAGGCGCAGTTCCTCTATTTATTTATTTTTACCCAGTTCAGTAGCTCACTGGATGCACTAATCTTGATGAACACTTCAGTTTAGATGGTGCATCAATGAGGCATTCAAGCCCAGCAGTTTATACACATACAAAAATTCTGCCTGCTTTGTAAAACATTACCCTTTTATAAACACTCCACAGAAAACATAAAAGCAAATACGGGACAGTGCATAGGACAGGAAAGATGTTAGCAGGGAGATTAATGCTGAATGGGTCAAAATGAATGGTGCTTACCCAAACGAGGTCCAGATACTTTGGCTGCAATGAAACATAAATAATGGGAATGACACATCGTTTATTTGGGATAATGAGTTGATCCAAAGTAGGGGCCTAGAACAAGAGATTAAAGATTAAATATCCATCTCCTGATGAATATCAGTAGCAAACTTTAACCTTTTCCTTCCAAAAGCACAATTTCTTTGAACAAATCATGTCAGCACAACACAATGAAGAAATGCACTGAAGCTAACTTGAATAGGCTTCCGACTTTAGTCAGGAGGGGTGTGGGTGTGAAATGCATCCAGCATTTTATCTCTTGTTTTAAGAAAAGTATAGATAAATATATAGCCATCCACATTTTTTGTATGTGTGGCACTTTCAGAATAATTGTGGTAGAGCCCAAAGATTGGGCTTGATGTTTTTTGCTTTTGTTTGTGAAAAAAAAAATTGGCTTTTGCTTTTTGGTGCTGCCTTGCTAGTCTGCTACAATATAACTGCCGAAAGAACATACCCACTCGGAACATTTACTTTGGTCGAGATACAATAACCATGAGCAGCCTGCTGGAAAAAAAGCAGACAGCACATACCACATGCTAAATTGGAGTCTTGCATTCAAGGAGGACTTGGAAGATGTTGCAGGCCTCAGATCAACAGGGGTGGGAAATGCTGTGTGACAGGGCAGGCATGGTCTGCTGGGGATTAGGAACGGGCTTTACTGAAACACTGGCAGCCTTTCCAGGCTGGTCAATTAGTGGTCCGTCTTGCTCAAGATGCTGTAATGCAACTGAGACAGAAGATGCACAGGACAAATGGGAATCTGGATAACTGTGGCTTGCCCAGAACTTGGAACACAGCAGCTGCTGAATGTAGTCAGCCAGCCAAGACTAGCCTTGTGGTTTTGTTGCTGACGGCTGCCTCTTGAAACAAGGATTTTTTAAAAAAGCAAAAAAGGGGGGACAGCAGTGGAAGAGTACTCTTTCCAAATCGCATTCCGCAAACAAAAGAACCATAGCAGGATGAATCATGTCAGGAAACTTTTCACCTGCTTGGTGGAAATGGGCTGAGGAATGATAGGCGTTTAGTGGCATCGTTCTATCCTGTGTGGTGAATTTGGTGCAGGTGCCAAACCAACATGCATGGGCAGCTGGCAGGAAAAGATGGGATTTGCTTGGTAAATATTAGCTTGTAAAAGCTCCTGTACTACTGGGGGAGGGGGGTATACATGGATTTTTAAGGCAGTGAAAGGAATGGTAGTAGTTTGTTTACTATTTATTTATTTATTTATTTATTTTTATTAGATTTATATCCTGCCCTTTCTCCCAGTAGGAACTCAGTTGCCACAGTAGTTGCTACACTGTTCTTGAAAATATGCCATATACACTTATAAGAAAGACAGGGCTGTTAATTAAAAACAATTGAGTTGGTAAGTCATATGAGATTTTATTCAATCAATTAATTGCTTAAGAAGCGACACAGTTGCATAAAGCTAGCAAGAGGCACTACACCACATTGGCTCTTACCAGCTTTATGCAGCTGTGTGCCATCTTCAGCAATGCACTGACTGAGTGTCACCAAAGACCAGGAAATAGCAGGATCCACCCTGCTTGGACATAAAAGTCCGACCTTGAGCCAGTCACTTTCTCAGCCTAAACCATCTCACATGGCTGTTGAGAAACCAAGGCAACAATTCAAAGTCCCGTCCCCAGGCCAAGTGAGCTTACAGAGAGGTGGGGCCACTGCCGCATCTGCAGCCCCACTGCAGATGGAGTCTGGGGTGAAAGATGGGAAGCCTGGTGCAGCGATGAGCCCTAGATGAGGGCAAGTTTACCATCCAATGGCTCCTGGGCTGGCTCGGTGCTGCTCCATCCCACCCCCAGAAAGCCCTATTTTGGGACTTTCCACTGGCTGCCACTGACAGGGATCCCACCAGTGGCACTTCCACTACCTGCACTTTTGGTGGGCAGAAGGGGAAGCTCCATGCAAGTACAACCACAGTGGCATAGCCCCACAGTTGATGGCTGCTCCGGCAGGCCTAGTGGAGAG
Organism: Rhineura floridana; assembly: GCF_030035675.1. Taxonomy (NCBI): domain Eukaryota; kingdom Metazoa; phylum Chordata; class Lepidosauria; order Squamata; family Rhineuridae; genus Rhineura; species Rhineura floridana. Next base: position 173,363,788 of record NC_084483.1, on the reverse strand, counting down.
ATATATCCACCCAGTCCACAAACCCCACAGCCCAGTGCACAGAGGGTTTGAATTGGTCTGTAAAGGATTGGGGGAGAAGCTATGTACACCCATGAACTTCTTGGAGGAACAGTAGGTTAAAAATGTAACAAGTAATGCCAATAATGATAACGTATTTACATATTACAAACTTTTTTGTAGGCCTGAAACCCATTAAGTTCTTAAAAAATTATCCTCTGTAAATATTATAGATGGTGCCAGAAGGGAGAGAAACGGTTTCCAGACAAGGAGATCCCCTCCCCAACTCTCTTGAAAGAACGGCACTTTTCACATACAAATTCTAACACAATGATCATCTGGACATTTTTATGAGGTAGCAATCCTAAGCACACTTACATGAAAGTTTAGCTTTATCCAACTCAATTGAGCTTACTTTGGAGAAAATATTTTTAGGTTGGGAGCATGAACGTGAAATCTACTATTATTTCTCTTTTGTAGAAATCTAAGGTGTAGGACAAAATTTGTCTGTCATTAATGCATAAATTCTTTGGTATGGAAACCCTTCACTGTATTCTTTCCTGGTGCTGGCACTGGTGATGGAGATATAGAATACCTCTCCTCCTTGTCTCTGAATGTTTGAACCTATGTTGAATATTCACACACACACACAAATAAAATCTATATGTGACATCCTGTAATATTGGGGTCAATGTATGATATTTGGCTATATTGGAATGTCACCATGTACCACAGTTAGCAATTGACAGAATCCGGGTGCCTCCAGATTATAAGTATTTTGTGAGAGGAATTCAAGAGCATACGAGAAATTTAGGTTTGCACAATTAATAATAATAATAATTAAAGCAATTAAAGCAAATGAAAGTGCTCTGTTGCCTTTGCACAACATATCCACTTAAAAAAAAAGACCTTTTGTGGTTGGGGGAGTAATAGCAAAATGCACTGAAAAGTGTGGGATGGACAAATGTTTAATAGGAAGATGGACAAACACTCCACACACAAATCAGGATGGATGCTCACTGTTGCATTATGTGTTGTGTTATGTGTTGTTAAAACAAAAAGGGATTTCAAAGGGCTCCAAAAGGACCTCTCCAAACTGAGTGAATGGGCGGTAAAATGGCAAATGCAATTCAATGTAAACAAGTGTAAAGTTATGCATATTGGAGCAAAAAAACCCCCTTAATTTCATATATACAGTGCCTTGCAAAAGTAATCAGAACACTGAAAAATGCTTTCATATTACTGAATTACAAATGGTACATTGTAATTTCATTCTGTATGATATTTTATTTTGAAACACTGAAATTCACAATCAATTATAGTAAGGTGATATTGGCTTTTATTTTGGGGTAGGTATGTACCAGCTTTACACACAGTGTCAGAGGGATTTTGGCCCATTCTCCTTGGCAGATTGATTCACTCCAGGTCATTCAGGTTGGTTGGATGTCGCTTGTAGACCGCAATTTTCAAAGAGCGCCACAGATTCTCAATGGGATTGAGATCAGGACTTTGACTGGGCCACTGTAGGACACTCATCTTTTTATTCTTGATCACTCCAATATTGCTTTGGCTTGGTGCTTGGGATCATTGTCCTGCTGAAAAGTGAATTTCCTCCCAAGCTGCAATTTTTAGTGGACTAAAGCAGGTTCTCTTGCAGTATTTCCCTGTATTTTGCTCCATCCATTCTTCCTTCAATTTTAACAAGATGCCCAGTCCCTACTGATGAGAAGCAGCCCCACAATATAGAATCATAGAATAGTAGAGTTGGAAGGGGCCTATAAGGCCATCAAGTCCAACCCCCTGAGCAATGCAGGAATCCAAATCAAAGCATTCCTGACAGATGGCTGTCCAGCTGCCTCTTGAATGCCTCCAGTGTCGGAGAGCCCACTACATCTCTACATAATTGGTTCCATTGTTGTATGGCTCTAACAGAAAGTTTTTCCTGATGTTCAGTTGAAATCTGGCTTCCTGCAACTTGAATCCATTATTCTGTGTCCTGCACTCTGGGACGATCGAGAAGAGATCCTGGCCCTCCTCTGTGTGACAACATTTCATCTATTTGAAGAATGCTGTCATATCTCCCCTTAATCTTCTCTTCTCCAGGCTAAACATAACCAGTTCTTTCACTCTCTCCTCATAGGGCCTTGTTTCCAGTCCCCTGATCATCCTTGTTGCCCTCCTCTGAACCTGTTCCAGTTTGTCTGCATCCTTTCTGAAGTGCGGAGAGCAGAACTGGACACAGTATTCAAGAGGAGGCCTAATCAGTGCTGAATAGAGGGAAACTAATACTTCACATGGTTTGGAAACTATACTTCTGTTAATGCAGCCTAATATAGCATTTGCCTTTTTTGCAGCCACATCGCACTGTTGACTCATATTCAGCTTGTGATCAGTGACAATTCCAAGATCCTTCTCACATGTCGTATTGCAGAGCTAAGTATCCCCCATCTTATAACTGTGCATTTGGTTTCTTTTTCCTAAGTGTAGAACTTTGGATTTATCCCTGTTGAATTTCATTCTGTTGTTTTCAGCCCAATGCTCCAGCCTATCAAGGTCCCTTTGAATTTTGTTTCTGTCTTCCACGGTATTAGCTGTGCCCCGCAATTTTCTTTCATCTGCAAATTTGATAAGCATGCTCTGTACCTCCTCATCCAAGTCATTAATAAAAAATGTTGAAGAGCACTGGGCCCAGGACCGAGCCCTGTGGTACTCCACTCGTTACTTCCACCCAGTTTGAGAAGGAGCCATTGATAAGCACTCTGAGTATGATTCTGGAACCAGCTGTGGATCCACCTGATAGTTGTTCCATCCAACCCACATTTAGCTAGGTTGACAATCAGAATATCATGGGGCACTTTGTCAAAAGCTTTGCTGAAGTTCAGATATATTATGTCCACAGCATTCCCACAGTCTACAAGGGAGGTTACCAAATCAAAAACAAGATAAGATTAGTTTGGCAGGATTTGTCCTTCGTAAATCCATGTTGGCTCCTAGTACTCACTGCATTGTTTTCAAGGTGCTTACAGATTGACTGCTTTATTATCTGCTCCAGAGTTTTTCCAGGGATTGATGTCAAGCTGACTGGTCTGTAGTTCCCCGGTTCCTCCTTTTTCCCTTTTTTGAAGATAGGGACAACATTAGCTGTCCTCCAGTCATCCGGCACTTCACTAGTCCTCCATGATTTCACAAAGATAATAGACAGAGGTTCTGAGAGTTCTTCAGCCAGTTCCTTCAATACTCCAGGATGCAGTTTATCGGGCCCTGCCGATTTGAACTCATTCAAAGTGATTAGGTATACCTTGACCATTTGTCTATCAATCTCAAGCTCCAATCCTACCCCGTCTACTTCATGTTTCCTGGGAGGGTCATAGACCCTCTTTTTGGAGAAGACTGAGCCAAAGTAGGAATCGAGCACTTCTGCCTTTTCTTTGTCAGCTGTTATCATTTTGCCATTCTTATTGAGCAGCTGTGCCACCGTTTCTTTTCTCTGTCTTTTACTATGGACGTACCTGAAGAAAGCTTTTTTATTGCTTTTAGCATCTCTCGCTAGCCTCAGCTCGTTCTCAGCTTTAGCCTTCCTGACGCCATCCCTGCAATTCCGTGATACCTTCCTGTACTCTTCCTTTGTGACCTGGCCTTCTTTCCACTTCCTGTATGTGTCCTTTTTTGTTTTCAGGTCATCTCTAAGCTTTTTGTGAAGCCACATTGGCTTCTTCTGCTTCCCGCCCCCTTTCTTTCCTTGTTGGAATTGCTTGCCATTACGCTTTTAGAATTTCCTTTTTTAGAAACTCCCACCCATCTTGGACTCCTTTTCTCATTAGGGTGGTTTGCCATGGAACCGTGCTTACAATTGTAACATGATGCTGCCACCACCATACTTCACTGTAAGGGTGATGTGTCTTGAGGCATGGGCAGTGTTAGGTTTGTGCCACACATAGTGCTTTGAGTTTGGGCCAAAAAGCTCTATCTTGGTCTCATCACATCACAGCTAGGTCACTCTCATGCTTTCTGGCAAGCTCCTGATGTGCTTTCAGATGCTACTTTTTGTGTAACGGCTTCTTTCTTGCCACCCTTCCATATAGGCCAGTGTTATGCAGAGCTCTTGATACAGTTGACTGGTGCACCATTACTTCACTCCCAGCCACTGAACTCTGTACCTCCTTCAAAGTGATTGTTGACCTCTCTGTGGCTTCTCTCACAAGTCTCCTTCTTGTTTGAGCACTAAGTTTTGAGGGATGGCTTTTCTTGGCAGTGCCTGGGTGGTGTGGTGCAGCTTCCACTTCCTGATTATTGATCCAGCTATGCTCACTGGGATATCCAAACACTTGGATATTATTTTGTACCCTTTTCCTAATCTATGCATTTGTATTACATTATCTCTCACTTCTGCAGAATGCTCTTTGGTCTTCATTTTCCTTCATATCCACAGCCTGAACAATGATCCTTCAACAGTGGGGGGTTTCTCCTGACAGTGTAACAGCAACTTCAATGGTTCACAAGTGGAGACCAATGGTAAATTGTGTCCTTGATAGGGCAATTTCTTTCATCTGTGTAAACTGGGAGCTTCCACAGCACAGGGGTTGAATACTTATGCAAGCAACATGTTTCAGTTTTTTATGTTTCTTACATTTCCCAACGTAAAACCAATGTCACCTTACAATAATTGATTTTGAGTTTCAGTGTTTCAAAATAAAATATCATACAGAATGCAATTACAATGTACTATTTGTAATTCAGTAATGTGAGAGCAATGGTCAGGATTCTGATTACTTTTGCAAGGCACTGTATGCTCATGGGGTCTGAACTGGTTGTGACTGACCAGGAACGGGACTTTGGGGGCATAGTGGATAGCCCAATGAAAATGTCGACTCAGTGTGTGGCAGCTGTGAAAAAGGCAAATTCCATGCTAGGGATCATTAGGAAAGGTACTGAAAATAAAACTGCCAATATCATAATGCCATTATATACATCTATGGTGTGGCCACATTTGGAATACGGTGAACAGTTCTGGTCACCTCAACTCAAAAAGGATATTGTTGAGTTGGAAAAGGTTCAGAAAAGGGCAACCAGAATGATCAAGGGGATGGAGCGACTCCCTTACAAGGAAAGGTTGCAGCATTTGGGGCTTTTTAATTTAGAGAAAAAGTGAGTTAGAGGTGACATGACAGAAATGTATAAAATTATGCATGGCATGGAAAAAGTGGATAAAGAAAAGTTTTTCTCCCTCTCTCATAATGCTAGAACTCATGGATATCCAATGAAGCTGAATGTTGGAAGATTCAGGACAGACAAAAGAAAGTACCTTCATGCAGCCCATAGTTAAACTATGGAATTTGCTCCCAGACGAGGCAGTGATGGTCACAGACCTGGATGGCTTTAAAAAGGGATTAGACAAGTTCATGGAGGATAAGGCTATCAGTGGCTACTAACCATGATGGCTGTGCTCTGTCACCATAGTCGGAGGCAATATGTTTCGGAAAACCAGTAGCTGGAAGCCGCAGGGGGGTCCTCCTTGTGGGCTTTCCTTGGACACCTGGTTGGCCACTGTGATAAGGTAAAAGGTAAAGGTGTCCCCACACTTATAGTGCGAGTCGTTTCCGACTCTTAGGGTGACATCTTGTGACGTTTACAAGGCAGACCGTATATATGGGGTGGGATTGAAAGTTCCTTCCCCGGCCTTTCTTTACCCCCCAGCATATGCCGGGTACTCATTTTAAATAGATGGGCCACTGGCCTGATCCAGTAGGCTCGTCTTCTGTTCTTATGTATAACCTCCCTGCAAACCAATCAAAATAAATGCTCATTAAAGATCGGGCAAAGTCTAACCTCCATGTAACCATTGATCAGGATGAATGCTTAATAAACAGGGCATCAGGAGAAGCCCTCTAATAGCTGATACACAAGAGCATTTCATAACAGGCAATATTTAATATTTTGTATGCAATAGTATTTGGTAGCGGACATTCACTTTGTGCTCTGTAGTTTTTGACAGTTGACAGAACTTGCAAATTTACATATTATTTATTTATTACATTTGTATACCGCCCCATAGCCCAAGCTCTCTGGGCGGTTTACAACAATTAAATGCCTGCCTAGCCTATCAAGAGATGCCAAGGCTAAGTTACCATCCTAAACACACTTTTTATAGAGCAGGAGTATGGAATCAGTTGCTGGACTCCAGTTCCCATCATCCCTGACCATTAGCCATGCTAGCTGTAGCTGATGGGGTTGAAGTCTAACAATATTGGGAGTGCTACAAGTTCCCCAGCTATCCTAGGGTAAGTTGCACTGACATCAGTGGTACTTACTTACTTCTAAGCAAACATCCTTAGGAGTGCACTGCATGGCTGCAATCCTATGCACACATACCAGAGAAAACGCTCTATTTATTTTATTAATTTTTATTTATAATAGTATTTATATACCACACGCTTACAAAACATCAGGGCAGTATCAAAAAAGTAATTCAAAACAATCATTAAAATGACTGGCTATTCAAGAGAATTTTTATATAGCTGCATAGGCTTGTCAGCACAAAAGATTTCTTCAAGAGACACCTGAAACACTAAAGTGAGGATGCCTGACGAATCTCTGCTGGAAGTGTTTTCCACAATATGAGACAGGCAACACTAAATGCCCAACTTCTGATTGAGTCCCATCAGGCCTCTCTAACAAGCGAGACAACTGATAGCACTCCTCCAGATGATCTCAGTGATCGGGCTGAGTTATAAAGGCTCAGGCAGTCCTTAAAGTATCACTATAAAGCTTACCTTCAAGTAAATATGCATAGAAGCAGGCTGCCTAACACTCACATTTTGAGGTAAAAGTTCATGCTCAAAATGCAAACTCAGTTTTTGAATTTGAAATCTCACATTCAAAATCTGAGTGACAAAACTGACAATTTCTAGAAGTACCTAATATTTGCACTTTGCCATTTCATCTGTAATTTACAGCATAAAAATATAGGCCTGTATCTAACGGTTGCACACCTGGAAGGCGGCTGGAGCAACCAATCCTCCCCTTCCTCCCTCTCCTCCACAACCCCCTGTAATCCCCCCAAAATAGGAAGCTGCCTTATATTAAGTCAGACCATTAGTCCATCTACCTCAGTATTGTCTACACTGACTGGCAGAGGCACTACAGGATTCCAGATAAGGAGTTTTTCCCAGCCCTGTTGGGATAGAACCTGGGACATTTTGCATTCAATGTATGTGCCCTACCACTGATCCACAGCCTCCAGACCTCTTCAGAGGGCTGTGCAAATTATTCCTGAACAGCATGGGCTATGTTACACAGAACTGCAGTGTATGTGTTTCACTCAAAACTGAATGCACAAGCTCAGAGGTAATAACATTTCCCTGCTAAAACCAACCAGAGCCAGGTGCAAAATAGTGGCTCAGGATAGTGGGTGAGGGTGGAGTCAGCATGTTACCCAACTGTGGATATACTGAAGCGCATAGTGTGGGGGACTATTTTTTTCAAATGTGTGCAGTGACATTTTGCTGGGTGACATCTATCACCATACACCTTACTGTCACTGGTGAGGCACACCTCAGCAGGCTGCTGGTGGGGCTGGTCATGACATACTTCAAAAAGAAAATTAACCCGCTGTTTTGTGCATGTCTGGTATTTCAGAAAATTTGTATCTCAAAAAGTTTTACAAAATTGACTGCACACAATTAAACAAATGCCCACAATGAACTGTAGGTTTCCAGAGCTCAGGGAGGGTGGGGGAAGTACTAACTGAGGGGAGGGCAGAACAAAACACAGTGTGCATATATCCCATCAAGCACCGCCCCCTAGTGTGGACGGGAAACACTGAGAAGAGCTCCTGTGTGGATGAGAGTGCAAATAACCGCACATGGAAAGGTCAGATCTGTGTGATCCATGTGCACATTAACACTTTGATGTGTACACACAACCAAAGTCTGCTCCACTTGTTTATCAGAACTTTACCAGATGAGAGACCTAGTAGGTGCAAAATGCAACCAATGCAAGATCTTATACTATAATATAATACTAGAAATCAGCAATCTTCACTTATCTCTTGGCTTTGGAAACCTCACATTGTAAGGGTTACAGGAAGAACAGCAGACCTAGAATGAGCTCCGTGTCATCAGAAATCTGAGCAGGTGTAAACTATAGTAGCTGTCAGGGATCCCCTGAAGGGTTTGTTTGTTTGTTTGTACACAACTGCAATGATTGACATGATAGGAAAGACACTGCAGAGAAATACAGATTAAGTTGCCAATATACAGCTGTACCTTGCTGCACAATGACGATGACTAACATTTATGGTGCTACAAGCAATGTCTTATGTGGGAATCCTCTGAGGTTCTTTTGCTTGCTCTTTAGAGAGACATGAATTGAAAGAAGTAATTAAATTGGGCCTCACTGGAGACAAACATATTGTAAAGCCTAAAATGAAAGAAAGGCCACTGGGAGCTCTCACCCACCATTGTGGAGTGTGATGTTGGTCTCTAACATAGCTATACAGAGTTGTTACCGCCAAACCACCTCTGAATAGCTGTTGCTAGGAATCACAAGTGAGGAGAGTGTTGTTGCACTCAGGACCTGTTTGCAGGCTTCCCACAGGAATCTGGTTGGCCACTGAGAGAACAGGATGCTGGACTAGATGGGCCTTTGGCCTCATCCAGCAGAACTCTTCTTATGCTCTTATGAAGATAGGTTGCTGATAAATAACTGGATGATTTGCAATAGATCACAAAGTTTCTGACTTCTTGTTTAACAATGGGCAGCAACAAACACGCTTCCCCTTCTAAATTAGATAATTAGAATAGCTGATATATAGTAAATCAAATATAGACTTTTATATGTGGGTCATCCCAGTATATGGCTCCACCCCCTCAGCCACCATTTGGCATCTGTCACCATTTAGTGGATCTCTGGGTTCCAGTAAAAAACAAACAAACAAAAACAAGGTAAATCGGGTAACCTCCCTGGTAGACTGTGGGAATGCTGTGGACATAATATATCTCAACTTCAGCAAAGCTTTTGAAAAGTGCCCCATGACATTCTGATTAGCAAGTTAGCTAAATGTGGGCTGGATGGAACAACTATCAGATGGATAAACAGCTAGCTACAGAATCATACCCAAAGAGTGCTTATTAATGGTTCCTTCTCAAGCTGGGGGGAGGTAACAAGCGGGGTACCGCATGGCTCGGTCCTGGACCTATTGCTCTTCAACATTTTTATTAATGATTTGGATGAGGAGGTGCAGGGAATGCTTATCAAATCTGCAGATGATACAAAAGTGGGAGGGACAGCTAATGCCTTGGAAGACAGGAACAAAATTCAAAGGAATCTTGATAGGCTGGAGCACTGAGCTGAAAACAACAGAATGAAATTTAACAGAGATAAGTGCAAAGTTCTACACCTAGGAAAAAGAATCCAAATGCACAGTTATTAGATGGGGGATACTTGGCTCAGTAATACTACAGGCGAGAAGGATCTTGGAACTGTTGTTGATCACAAGCTGGAAATGGGCCAACAGTGTGATATGGCTGTGAAAAAGACAAATGCTATATTAGGCTGCATTAACAGAAGTATAGTTTCCAAATCGTGTGAAGTATTGGTTCCCCTCTATTCAGCACAAGTCAGGCCTCATCTTGAGTACTGTTTCCAGTTCTGGACATCGCACTTCAAGAAGGATGCAGACAAACTGGAACGATTTCAGAGGAGGGCAACAAGGATGATCAGGAGGCTGGAACCAAAGCCTTATGAGGAGAGACTGAAAGAACTGGGTATGTTTAGCCTTGAGAAGAGAAGAATGAGGGGAAATATGATAACATTGTTCAAGTACTTGAAAGGTTGCCACACAGACAAGGGCCAGGATCTCTTCTCAATCATCCCAGAGTGCGAGACACAGAATAATGGGCTCAAGTTACAGGAAGCCAGATTTCAACTGAACATCAAGAAAAACTTCCTAATCATTCGAGTGGCACAACAATGGAACCAATTACCTAGGGCGGTGGTGGGATCTCCAACACTGCAGGCATTCAGGAGGCAGCTGGACAGCCACCTGTCATGTATGCTTTAATATGGATTACTGCATTGAACAGGGGATTGTTCTTGATAGCCTTATAGGTCTCTTCCAACTCTACTATCCTATGATTCTATGATCTTACAAGCCTGATGCTCTGCTACTGAGCTATGGCCTTTCCCCAGACCTGGTAACATGATTGGGTCTGATACATCTAATCATTAATCAGTTTGTATTCTCTAACCCAAAATGCAGAAAATAAAAGAGCCAAGAGTAGATTGTTTTGAAATCCCTTAGCATATCTAATATGAATTCTGATTCTCAAATTAGACCTCGGTATTTGAAACATCATGAAAATGGAGTACTTTAGACTTGCCTGACAACTGTCAAATGCTGTCAAAGCATAACTTACATATATTGAAACAAAATATCCTCAAGATGGGGATGCATCACTCCTAGTGATGTGAACATTATTTGCAAACATAGTTTTCAATAGGCTGTTGCTACCTAATTCCTTTCCCTGCTCCCTGTTACAGTTTTCAAAAATTCATTATAAAGCTAATGTCATAAGATTTTCCTTTCCTCTTTTTTTAAAAAAACTATGTTTAAGTCTCCATCTACAATGACAAAAGGCTTTGAAGTCCTCACACAGCAGGTTACAAGTATTTTGATACTTCCTCATTAAGGATGGAAGAGGAGCCAAAACAAGCCTTCAGGTGCCAATTTTACACCTGACAAATTAGGCACACGACTGGAAAAGGGTGGGCACTTCCTTGTGGTTAATGACCATTTCCTCCCTGTTCCATATTAACAGGAAGTAGTTGAGATAGGGGAAAAAAGGCTTTCCTTGAGGACCTGAATTATCAAAATGTCTTGAGTAACTACTTCTTGCAAACAAAAACTTGGACGCCGGCACCAACCCTGTGATTTTGACCTCATTTACGATGACTTTTTTTACTCCCACTGACGGCACGATGAACAGGATGTTATGATTTATTTAACACTTCAGGCAGTGGCTGGATGACAAGGTGGATGGTGCCCTTAGATGTAGTGTTTGAATAATTGATAGCTGTAAGGGCTTAATTTTTCCTTAGGGAAACCATTTGACCGCAGGGCTGCTTTGCAGCATGTTTCAGTGACATAGATTAAGGTGGACCATTTGCAGCAAAATAATAACACATCACACAAGAATACAACAACATTAACCCAGCTTGCTCCTATGAAGTGCTTTGTAGGGTGAGGTGTGTGACTGAAGCCTTTTCTTCTTAACGGCTGAAATGAGTGCTGTTAAATGTCATAGAGTAACATAAAGAGTGTTGAATTTAGCCTTGTAGAGATTGTTAACAGCATAACACACATGAACACAAAAAAGCCAACTTGTACAACACACCTCATGCTTCCTGGAAGGCCAATCAGAAGCCATAAGAAAGCCCATCACCAAATCAACTACACACATATCAGGAATCATAACCAGGATGAGCAGCAAGCCAAGAAACGTCACGTCTGTCAGACTGTAATTGATGCTTAATAACAGGGCTGGCGCCAAAGGGCAACCAGGTCAGGCTCTGGCCGAGGGTCCCTTGATATAGTGGGGGAGGAGTAGCGCTCCCCTTCTGTGATCATGGAAGAGTTGCTTCCATGGATCGCAGGGAGGGAGGTTCTAAGCTGCCCACCCATTCATTGGCTCCATCTACCTGTCTCACCTGTCTTTTGCGGCTGAGTGTGCTGTCTGCACAGGGCTGCCATTAACCAAGATGGCAGCCAAGGTTTCCCTAGGGTGCTGATGCCCCTGCCACTATTATTATTATTATTATTATTATTATTATTATTATTATTATTATTATTATTATTATTATTATTATTATTATTATTATTATTATATTATACCCTGCCTTTCGGCCAAAGGCCCTCAAGGCAGCTTACAAAGAAAAATAAACACAGGTATAAAATACAATAAAAATACAATAAAAATGATATTCCCCAGTCAGTCAGGGTTAGGGGATGGGACCATGCTTTCTGGATGATGGGGATGCTTCTGAGATTCTCCTGCACCTGCTAGCTGTAGGGTAAGCTGCATCAAGGAGTCTTGGTGCAGATGTATCCAATACTAAGTCAGAATGATGGGCAGATCACTGCTATACAAGACTTCCTTTCTCCAACAGGGATTCATCCAACATGGTGGTTCTTGCCTCGCCTCTTGGACACAACATATTTGGTGAAGAAGGATGGCTCTTGTATCACTGAACCCACCAGTACCTTTCCTTCAAAGTCCTAGTGAGCCTCCAATTGCATTCTCTGTTGGATTCGGATGTTTGCTTGAAGCTAATGACATAGAAATCTCTAGCTAATATTCACTCCAACAAGTGTAAGAGCCTGAGTCCCTGAAGCTCCATATACCACAGAACATCCATAGGTGAGTCAAGATGGATGGAAAAAGAACTATCTTGGTTGATGGTACGGATGTGTGCATGTAGCATGCATGGTTGCCATCAACCAAGATGGCAGCAAAGGCTTCAGCCCCTTAGGAAAACCTCAGCCACCATCTTGGTTAATGGGACCCCTGTGCGTGCAGCGCATGCAGCTGCAAAAGACAGGAGAGACAGGTAGGTGGGGCGTGTGTGCGGGCATGTGTGTGTGCCAGGGCCTGGGGCAGGCTGGTGCCCAAGGGCTCCAGCATGGCTGATGCCGGCCCTGCTTAATAATGCTGAATGCCTCCAAGGATATATCTTCCCAACAGTCTATGTGATCCCTCCTTATCTTGAATGCTGGACAATCTTTCAGAACTTTTTTTGCTAATGTCAAAGTTACCCAGTGAACTAATGCCTCAGTGAACTCTTGCCTCCAAGGCATTAGAACTTCACTTCTGTTTCATGTCATACACCGAAAGCCTTTGATAAGTTCATCAAGCATTATCTGGAAATACAGATTTCTAATTTCATATATCAATAATAGAAAACAGTAGGAGAAGGGTTATGGCGGTACTCAATAGCACAGTATACCGTCACCTCTTTTATTTTTTTGCTGTCCATGGCAGCTGTTTTGTGCTGGCATCCACGACACTTTTATCAAGATATGATTACTAGCATCTCATTTTTGACCTAAAAAAAAACAACCACCTGATAGGAAGCTGCCTTATATGGAGTCATGCCATTGGTACATCTAGCTGAGAATTGTCTACGTTGACTGGCAACGGCTCTCTGGGGTTTCAGGCAGGGGTCTTTCCCAGCACTGCACCCACCTGGATATGCCAGAGATCGAAGCTGGCACCATCTGCAGGCAAAGCATTTCACCCTCAAAGCCTTAGACTAAGGATGGCAAGCATGCAGCCCTCCAGAAGTTAGATTATAGCTCTCATCAGCCATTGGCCAATGGTAAAGGATGAAGGAATTGTAGTCAACATCTGCATGCAAATAGGTTCACCATCCCTGCTCTAGACCAAGAAGCCTGACACTTAACTTTTATATGGTTTTTTGGTGCATATTATATAATCCTTATGCCAGTCCTTCAAGTAAAATAACAATCATCCCACAACTGCATACAGAATTCTGTGTGTGTGTGTGTGTGTGTGTTCTATGCTATATTTCAACACACATCACATTTAAGAAATAAAGTTATTTTTTTTACAAACTATATTGAAGGCTTAATATTATTATTTCCATGTGCAATGTGTTAAATGTTGCAAAACTATCAATTCTGTCAAAACCTATCTGAAAGAAAACAAGAGACCCTGCAATCTTAACATCCAAACTGACTGGTGATTATCGGGAATTAAATGTGTAGGAATTTTAAATCTGAGATGTCTAGATGACTTTTGTTTTTCCATAATTGTATGAGGTTTCTACATAGTATTTAAGAATCAATTATATTGCAATTGATGCAATTAACGCTAATAATCTAGTAAAAGTCAGTCGGAGGTCTATTCAAGACATTAGAAAAGAAGGACTATATGGGTGTTATTAACCTATGCTGAATTTTACCAGACATTTCCTTTCTCGCATAATAAATATACAGTAGTTAGCAAGGCTGTCATTATAATTTTGCAGGGACAATGGCTCATCACGCTGTTTCCTATTGCGTCCTGAACCAATTCAACATACTGGATATAAGCAAGATGAGTCCTTTTCTAACTGTACTCTAGATCCTGTATTACCCATCTATCAATCAGCAGCAGCACATTGATGATTAAAATCTATGTTTTCAGAGATGTTAAGGAAGGACAACAGTTGCCAACATACCTTCTCATTCATCGAGTTCTCCCCCCTCCCTCTTCTGTGATTTGCCTTCTTGACTGTCACATGTGCTTATTAATAATGCCCCTTTTTGGACAAGGTTGTTGAATGTGTTATATCACTTTGCGCTTGCAGCTACAATTAAAAATATTGGCGGGATCCCTGCCAATTTGGCTTCTGAATTGGGTGGAACACTGACACAGCTCTACCAGCCCTCATCAACTGTCCGCTTACATGTTCATCACAACTATGTCCCATCTTTTCTAACAAGGAACATCATACATAATGTTATTTTGTCTTCGCAAACTCTATGCTGAGGGGCAATTGTCATGGGCCCCAAGGAGAATCTCTGGCAAGGTTGGGAGAATGAAGAAGGGGAGGACAACATTGGGGAGTACATTGCCAGCACTGATGAAGGAAATGAGGGCATGTGTTTCTAGAAGCCTCAAAGCTGGTGCTGGGAACTTTCTACTGGCATCAAGGCCAGGCACAATGGGTGAAGAGATAATCCCTAATGAACACTTTGGAATGTCTCCAACAGCAGTAAATGAAAGTAATTCAGCAAAGGCAGAGATTGCCATGTTCATGCCCCCCAGCATAGCCTCTGCATTGCAGCTCATGCTGAAAAGAGCCTGAGTTAATTCATAGTGTTAAGTGCCTACCTTTTTTTCTGTATATAAGAAATAGCACTGCTTGTATTTGCTATTGCAACGCCTTGTCTGCTGTTGCTTCCGACGTCTAGCATGCCTATAGCTGTTTGAATCCCACTTTAGGCCTAGGATGAGATGCCTAATCCTATTCTGATTTCTGGAATAAAGCTTTATGCAGAAAACCCCAGCCTCTGAGTCCTGAGTCTGCTTCTCTGGTTGGGAGCCAGGTAGGGTTGCCAGGTTCCTGGCCTGAGACTGATCCTGTATCTTTAGGAGGAGAGAAAGTCAGCCAAGTGCAGGTGTTCTTGCAACACTCTAATGGGAAAAACCACAAGGTAGAATTCTCCCTTCCCCCTGCACAGCTTTTAAAGATACAGAAGACCTCTTGGAGGCCAGGCCTGGCAACCAAGAGGTCTTCTGTATCTTTAAAAGTTGTGCAGGGGGAAGGAAGAATTCCACCTTGTGGTTTTTCCCATTATAGGGTTACAAGAACACCTGCACTTGGCTGATGTTCTCTTCTCCTAAAGATAGAGGATCAGTCTCAGGCCAGGAACCTGGCAACCCTAGAGCCAGGACAACAATCACTTACTTACACTAAGGCCACTGAATTGGCTTTATGAAGTTGGATTCAGATTGAATTATGCTTAGAGTAGACCCACTGAAATCAAGAGAGTTTAAGTTAGTCATGACGACTAACATAAATTCCATCAATTTCAATGGGTCTGCTTAAGCATTAAGTCTGGATCCAACCTATGACTAATTTGATAATGGACTCCTCACGCAGAAACCCAATTCTGAGACACTGGCTCTCATGCTCCACCCTCTACCAACTATGCATTCAGCACATCTGATAAGGGAACTTTACACACATACTGCCATACACCCATAGGCTCCTCCTTTCAGATGTCAGCACTGGTGATGCACACAATGTCATGGGCAGGGCAAACACTCCCCAACCACACATTCACTGAACACAAGGAATGATCTATGTGAATTATCTCTCAGGAATGGTGAAGAAACTGAGACAGGAAGTTTCTGTGCCTTCCCCTGTTATCAGTTCTTGCAGGGTCTCAACTAAGCCCTTTCATATTTACTATAATGCTTCAGTCAGGCAACACTGTTCAGAGTGACTGAACAATCGGTCCCTCTTCCCAGGGATCTCTGGGAATTGTACCTCTGTGAGGGGAAGAGAGATCTCCTAACAACTCTCAGCACCCTTAACAAACTACAGTTCCCAGGATTCTTTGGGGGGGAGCCATGACTGTTTAAAGCAGTATAAGACTGCTTTCAATGTATGCTGTGGATGTGACCTCTCTCTCTCACACACACACACACACACACAAGCGTGCACACACATGCATGCATTCACACACCAAAGCCAAGTTGCTTGTGTTACTTCTATAGCAAGTAAGGATGGAAGTAAAATTTGATTCTGTTTGCATTTAAAGTAAAATTGATCAAATTCACACTTTCCAAAACAATATGAGAACTGAAACAGAGCCATTCTTCAAAATTTCAGCTTATACGAATATTGCAATGCAGTTCTCCAGCTAATGTTTTTAAAAATGCATATAATAGGGGGAAGTAGACATTACAACTTGCGGACATCCAATTAAGCTGAATGTTGGACGATTCAAGTCAGACAAAAGAAAGTACTTCTTCACACAGCACATATTTAAACCACAGAATTTACTCCCACAAGAGGCAGCGATGGCCACCAACTTGAATGGCTTTATAAGAGGATTAGACAAATTCATGGAGGAGAAGGGTATCAATGGCTATTAGCCATGATGGCTATGATCTGCCTCCATGGTCAGAGGTGGTATGCTTCTCAATACCAGTTGCTGGGAAATGCGTGAAGGGAGAGTGCAGTGCACTCAGGACCTGCTTTCAGGCTTTCCATGGACATCTAGTTGGCCTTTGTGAGAAAAAGATACTGGACTAGATGGACCATAATCCAGCAAATTCTTCTTACGTTACATTATATTATAGTTTATTTCTATGGTGCCCTTTGGCCAAAAAGGCCCCCAAGGTGACTCACAAAGAATATGCATAAATACCAAATACAAGTAAAAAAAATACAAATTACAAAAATTTAAGACAATTAAAACAACATTTTTTAAAAAAAAAATTTAAAAAATCCCAAAGCCAAATATATTCATCTTCCTGGGAAAGGGTAGTCCCCAGAAAGATGTCAGATAGAGAAGGGATAAGAAGGCAAGGCAGGTGGAAAAAGCTCACCCCTTGATGCTCCCAGAACAGTTTCACCCCTGCAGGAATTTTTAAAACATATTTACAATGGAGCTCTGACTTCACATTTTGCATGTCTGTGTCCATGCTAGACTATCTATCTATCTATCTATCTATCTATCTATCTATCTATCTATCTATCTATCTATCTATCTATCTATCTATCTATCTATCTATCTATCTATCTATCTATCTATCTATCTATCTATCTATCTATCTATCTATAGATTTATAAACCACTTTACAATGAATGTTACTAAAGTAGTATTCAAGAAAATAAAATAAGATAAAATAATATACAAAAGTTTACAAGCTCAGAAAACTGAAGATCATAAATCCATTGTGATAATTGCCATGTTGGTCTGACTATACCTCACACATTTTCCCCAAATCTGGCTTGTATAGAGCCTGAATGTGTCCTAATCCTGTTTTTACTGGTAGAGAAGCTGTGATTTAAGAGATCTCATTTTAGGGGTTCAGCCTATATTGGAGGGTGCCTTATATTTGGACCAATATAGTATGTAGTTATTATTCTTTAAAATGGCTGGGTCACACTTCAGGGAAAATCTTAAACAAAAACGTTTCCAATAGCCAACTCAATATCAGAACCCAAGGTAATTTTCTGATTTCAACATGTAACTATTATTATTATTACTTATATATATATCCTGCTGTTCCTCCCAAAAGAGCCCAGGACGGCGACTGCACCCTTAATTGCCTTGAGAGGGTGTGTGAAGCATCATAACACAATGGTGGAGCTCCACTCCAAAAACAGCTGTATACACTGTAGTGCAGGTTATTTTGCCACATGGAATCTCTTTGACAAAATCCCTAAGGTAAAAAAAAAGTCTGCTCTGACCCAGGACTCTAAGAGAGTCTCTCATTACCCTATAAACTTAAAGTGGTGCAACAGTCATTCCCACCTCCGCAGGAAACATTGGGAACTGCACTTCAGTCAAGTGAGTTAAGGGATCTTTTAACAGATAGTTCTCAGTATGCTCAACAAAATGTCCCTAGAGCTTTTGGGAACTAGCATGCATAGTCTTCAAAGAACTGCTTCAAAAAGTAAACAACACTAAGGGAGGGGGAGAGCAATAGCCTTATCAGTCCTTGAAAAACTACGATTCCCAATATTCTTTGCAGGAAGCCATGGTAGATGAAGCCTGATCATGAGACATATTCATCTATATGAATGCATAGAGGGAGAGAGCAGGATCATGAACACTAGTCTGCTTACTGACCTCTACACATGCATCCAAAGCTGTAAATCATGTCTATGGGTGTTAACCAACTAAGTACTACTCAGAGTAAACCCACTGAAATTAATGACCCTCAATTAGTCATGTCTCTTAACGTCAATGGGTCTACTCTGAGTAGGACTAGGAGTAGATACCATCCTATGTATATACAACCACAGCCAGGGCTCAGTTGCCACTTCCCTGCTTTCTGTTATCCAGTTCTGTCCTTTCAAGCTAGAAACTCTCCTGTGATACACAGATGTGTGTTTACAAAGGTGCTCCTGAAACTACAGTTCTTTGCCAATAAACAGTATAAAAAATAAGAGACTGTTCAAGAGCAGCCTTTCAGCAGTTGAAACTTGCTTCACTGAACTCCCCAAGCACCTCTTAGTAATTTCATAGTCCCAGTTCCTTCACAAGCCACAAGCAGGCTTTTAAAAAACCAATTACGTTACACTCTGCAAGCAGAATGAAAATTAAATAATAAATTAGAACTGCAGCCATCATGAAAATGTTCTTGGATTTCATGGAAAAATCAGTATTGCTTTATTATTTTACTTTTTAAAAACACACACACAAACCCTTTAGGTTACCGCTTTGGGTGCACTATGAAAAACAACTAAATATAGCTTTAGATCAGGGTGGGTGGGGATGGAAAACAGTGGAGGCAGAAGCTGAGCTCCTGCTGCTGTTACGTCATTCATTATAGTATTATTGTGTACATTGCCCTCTTCAACTATATCTGGACACCACTTGAAAATGACACAGATCTGATTAATAATATCAGCTCAGTTTCTTTGATGTCTGTATATGCAACCAACAATTCCTTCTAGGACAATGGGGGGGATGTTAGTACTGAATGTTAGAACAATTAGGCATTAACAGTTAGGACCCACAATCTCATGTTGCAGTGTGAAGGGGTTCTGTTCTGTGTTCTGGTCTGCCAACCAAGCCCTCTTCCAGGATATTCCATTCCACTTCCACTCAGTTTTGCCTCCCGCAACAGTCCACAAGCATACCTTGGTCACTGAGCATGCTCAGTTCTCATTAGGCTATTTGGGGGGGGGGATTTAGCAGCTTTTTTTCCTAATTTTTTTTTCTACATCTGCAAACCTTGGAGTTTCCTCAAGCATGCTGATATACCTCTGTCTTGGGTAAAGGTGGTGCCTGTCTGGGCTACATAAGGTTCCACATTAACAGACACATCTTAAAAACATTGTTTAAACATCTGCACTGGCTGCCCATCCAGCCAGGTTCAAGGTCCTTGTATTAATTTACAAAGCCCTGAACAACCTAGCCCCAGGGTACCTTAGGGACCAACTGAATCATTATATCCCAGCTCAATCACTGAGATAATTTGCCGGAACATCATTGGTCATCCCCTGAGTTGGCGAGGCTCATCAGACAACAAGAAATCAAGCCTTTAGTGTGATCAGCCCAGTCCTGTGGAATGCTCTGCCAAGAGAGATTCATCAGGTGCCTTCTGTTTTTACTTTTAAATGTCTGCTGAAAACTTTTCTATGCCGCCAGGCTTATACAGACAATTGAGACAAATATCTTTCTGCTGTAGCTAGTTCATTGCTTTCTGATCTAAAACTTTTAGATGGTTTTATTCTGTTTATATATGCTGTAAACCATTTTGATATTTTAAAATGAATATATCAATATATAATATATAAATATATCTAAGTATATAAATATTTTTATAAATAAATAAATGTAAACTGCTTTGTGAGATCTGCCTGAATAGCAGTATATAAATGCCTTAAATAAATACACAAATAAATAAAGGAATGAGTTTGCCATTACTATATTTATATTTAGATATTTATTTATTTAGGTATTTCTATACCGCCTTTCGTCATACAGCCATAGGGTGATGCACAATGAAGGATGGGAGAAAACTAACTCATTTCACATTAAGGTAAACCTCCCTAATTCACACTTTACAAAATAATATACATACCAAAACACAGTCATCTTTTGGAATTCAGTTTTCTGAATTTTGCAACAGTTTTCCAGTTAAGTAATGTGTACAAAAATTCATATATTAGGATAAAGTGTATATAGAAATGCATACATTAGTGAAAATAACATGTAAAATGGATTATATTAGGGAACATTACTTTGCAAAAATGTGCATCTTAGGCAAAATTGCATACAAAATTGCATCTTAGGAGAAACTTTCTCTAAAAGGCTAATGAATTTCCATGAAGACTTTTTTTAAAAAATTGCAAAAAACTGCAAATTGATGTGGAAATATCACATCAGAACTGGACTGAGGACTGGAAAAATGAGAAATCAAAATTAGCGGATGTGGCCATCCCTATGTACAACATGTTAAAAACACATCAGCACGTATTCCCAAAACCAATTAAAACATCACTACAAAACAGACTCAGCACAAAATAACAGAAGATAGCATAAAAACAGCAACAGGAATCATACGAAATGATCTCAAGAAATATCACTTTCCTCACTCCAAGGTCAGGTGGAGTTAGGTGGCTACTCCATTTCTTTGTTAATACTCTGTGCTAAATGAAATGGGACAAGATCATCAGTCACATGTTTTACTTCCACTCCCTCCTCCTGCTGTTGATCCCTCCACAAGGCAGGATGAAGCAACCTGTTTCAAGCATCACCATGATGTGGGATGGGGGGAGGGAATAGATGAAGGGAGGAATTGGTGTCTGAAGGATGCAACAAGAGTTTTTAAGGTGCTATCCCTACAAGTTGGAGGTACTGTTTGGGCTTTTTTTCAGGCAGCAGTATCTTGGATCAGCACTGCCCTTGCTTTATATGTGAGTATGGCAGAAATGGAAAAAGAAACACATCTCTTACTAGTTTGGGGTAGCTTTTACGGCACAAATGGAGATGAGCAATTGGAGAAAGGTCTGTAGCTCAGTGGTAGAGCATCGTTCCATACAGAAGAGCACAGGTTCAATCCCTGGTATCCTCAAGCAGAGTTGGGAGAGAGTTGCTGCTGTTAGTGATTGGATTTGAGAGAGCAGATGGGCCAGCTGAAGACATCAGACCAGTGATGAAGGTATGACTCTGGGGAGGAACAATTCACATGTGCTGGCCCAAAACATACCAGTACAAACCTTGGAATCACTGCCTCTCACCTGCTCTCTTAAAGACAGACACTTTCTGTTTGCCCATCTGAGACATGGGAAACATGGTGGCCTACCCCATTAGGGTTTTTTGAGAACAAACAAGTTAATAACTGAAGAGTACTTTGTAAATTAAAAGTGATTTACAAATGATTGATAACAGCAATAAAGGAAATAGAGTGACAGAAGTACTTGAGCCTTGATATACCATCGGATAACTTAAAGTGAAATATCACAACTATTATGCCACAACAGGACAGTTCAAGATTAAATTGAGGTTCTAAGGCATGTCATGAAGTTGACATGCAGAGACTGCAAGGCTTGGGTGGGCACTGCTCATACTAAAAACGGCTGCTGGCTAATCCTTGGAGTGTCACTTACATCAGCTCCAAAGTAATCTGCTAGCCTGCCCTTCAAGCAAGAGATAAGATGTCACGATCAGTTAATAGGAAGTGGCAACAGATGAGGGGGGGATTAAAGGTACTTTTTCTTCTCCCTTAACAGCCTCATTTCTCTCCAAAATTGTTTTTATATTAACTAGCTCAGATATGCTAAAATTAGGTACTGGTTCATGTTAGTCTTGAACAGAAGATAACTTACTGTCAGGACTGTTAACAGCTTTTCTAACAGATTCATATAGATAGATATAGATATAGATATATAGATATAGATATAGACAGTTTGAAAGCAACAAACAGAACTTGATTGATTGGTTGAGTTTATTTATACGCCACCTTTCCACAGTGAGCTGTGCCCAAAGCAGCTTACAACAAACATTCAAAATATCAAAATACAAAACAAAGAGGTAGAGGAAAGACGTCAGTTTACAAAACAACCAATGCATTCAAAAAGGACAAAAACAATTTAGCAAACATTCCGTATTACAAAAGAAATAATCCAGACTTTAAAACATAAGTACAAAGCAAACAGAAAGCTAACAGACAATAGAGCTTCAGGTGCTCATCTTGTGGCACTTGAAGGAGCCTCAGCAGCCTGTCTTGAATACAGTTCAGAGCGGAAGGGTCCTCCCACCAGCTAGATGACTTACAGTTGGCTGCCTTTTAGCTCCTCCAGAAGAGACCAACAGCAGCAACAGGGACATGCTGAGGAGGGCAGTGATGACAACTCCTCTTTCCCAGCCTCCTGGAAATTCCAACTGCTGGTGCAGATTTTATTGCGCCACAGTTTTTCATGTCCATCCTGCCACTGCCTCTGTGTCCTCCAGCTCCTTTCTCCCTCCATTCTTCTCCACCACCATCCCAAAGTTGGCTCCATGCTGTTGTCAGCCCAGGGTCATCTCTTCGCTCCGGGCTTGCCCCTTGGCGGCTGCAATGGCGGCTGCTGCGGCTTCCCCTCTACTCCTGCTCCTCCTCCACCTCCTCCTGCCCCGGCAGCGGCGGCGACTTGGGTGGGCCTGGCATGGGCCTCAAGGGCCTTGCAGAACTGCTCAAGGCTGACGGCGTGCTCCCCACAGCCCAGGCAGGCCTCCAGCCAGCGCACTAGGGCGGTGTGGTGCTGGGAGAGGAGCGGCTTGGCCGGGAGTGCCTCGTGCAGGCAGGCCACCTCCTCCCCCCGCAGCCTCACTCAAACTTGCTCTGGATCCCTATAAGGATTCCATTAATCACCTAAAATATATGCATTTAAAAGTGATTAACAAAACAGAGGTGTATATATATATATATATCTATCTCCACACATAACTGAAATACACAATAAAACAATTTCATCAAATCTAATTTTGTTCATATGTCAGTAGTTGACTTATGAGGGCTCCATCCAACATAATACTCAGAGTATTACTCATAATACTCATAATACCCATTGGAATAAATGGGCATGACTAACTTAGGTCCATTAATTTCAGTGTGTCTACTCTGATTAGAACTCGATACAATCTGATACTCTTGCTGCCACACCCACACTGAGCATCCTGTACCTTACCCCTCCCCCTCTCAGGAACCAGCAGCAATGCTCAACATTGAATGTCCCCTGTCCGCACTGCTCTGCTGCCCACTATTGAAAACAAAGATATTCAAACTTACTTCTACAACCATAAGAGATAGAAACTTAGGCTACAACCCCTGAACATTTGGAGGAGAACCCTGTAAGGATCTATGGAGACCTTCTCCATCTTCCCTTCCTTCCTACCCACCCTGCCGGTCAGGAGATCCAGCTATCTCACTCCTCTCCAGGGATGCATTTGGCAGGGAGAGAGGAAAGTAAAAGGGCTCCATCATGTCCCCTCACTAGCATACAGTTCTATATGCAGGAGGACCTGGAGAAGACACACACAGGGTGGCCAGATGCAAAAGAGGACAAGGTTCCTGCACGACCAATAGTTGTTATTGTTAGTAGTAGCTGTAGCATTATGATTACAACTACTATTTTTATTATTACCCGCCCTTTACCAGCAGGTTCCAGGCAGGTTAAAACAATTTAAAATTCAGTGTTAAAAACAGTTAAAACAAATTCTAGGTGCAAGAAAAGTGTGGGTCCTGAAAACACACGTCTTAGGTGTCAAAAGCCAGGGTAAAGAGGTGTGTCTTCACCATTTGCTGAAAACTGTATAGAGAAGGTGCCAACAACACTCTCCCCAGCAGCTGGTGTTCAGAGGCATAGTGACTTCAGTCCTGGAAGTTGAGCATAGTCATTGTGGCTAGTAGCCATTGATAGCTTTATGCTCCATATATTTATCTAATCCTCTAAAGCCATCCAAGTTGGTGACCATCATTACATCTTGTTCCATAAGAACATAAGAAGAGTCTGACTGCTGGATCAGGTCAAAGACCTATCTAGTCCAGCATCCCATTTTCATATGGTCAGCATGCAGAAACCCCTCCTGCCAACTCCTCTGCCATTGGCTTTTAGGGATGAGAAATCTGTCAATTTTGTTTTCTCTCCATTTTTTTGGATCTTATGTTCAGTTCTCCACATTTTAACATGAATTTGTGATTATTATTTTTAAAAAAGTCCTCATGAAAATTTATCAGTATTTTAGTGCAAATTTATGCTAATATACATATATTGCATTTTTGTATGTTATTTTCCCTAACATAAATTTTTATACACATTTTATCCTACTGCATTCATTTTTGTATGCATTACATGGCTGGAGAATTGCACTGCAAAATTCAGAGAAGTGCAACTTTCAAAGGATGGCTGTGTTTTGGTTTGCATATTGTTTTGTAAAGTACAAATTAGGTGAGTCTACCTTTAAAAGCAATATTGTATTTCTCCTCCATCTTTATTGGCTTACGTCACACATGCAGAAAGCTGTACTATCCCAATGGTGTGCACAGGGGCCATACTGGATTTGACTTAAAGTATTTAAATAGGTTGTCCATTCTACCTGTTCTGCTTCAGCTTCACAAAGATAATGGTGATTTTTTTTGAGAGAGAGAGGAAGAAGCAATGAAGTAGAAGTGGCCTATAGGTTTTAGACAAATTGTTTGAGAGCCCTTAAAAATAATTATTAGAAGCCACAACCAAAGTAATATATAATACAAGCATTCTTGACTGCTTATATTAAAAGACACCATAAACCAAGACTCTAAAAACAGAGAAATTAGCATCATGTCAAAGTACGAATGCCTAATTAAAAGTTCTTGGATGAAAGAGAATAAAGTTCAAATCAAGGTCACAAAGGGAACTGATTGGGGAAAGCTGTCATTTTTTTGCTCTTGATGCGGAGCCGTTTTAGTAACACAGTTTCCTCTGAATCAGAACCTTACAATGAAAAATTACACTGCCAGGGTTAATAATGAGGGTGCACATTTGCTAATGCAAACATCTCAATTAAAATAAAATGGCTAACGTCTTGCTCCAAGGTGAAATGAATGAATGGAAAATAAACAAATTCTCATATTGCTGATAAATTATGGGCCAAATTCAGACTCCCGATTCCAAATACTGGGTCTGTTTTAGATTCTCCCTAGGGAAATCTCACTTTCTTCCTGGGAAGTGCAGTTAAAAATTCCAGAAAGAGATTCACAGAAGCCTTGCCAAAAACATGGTGTCAAAAGAAAGAATAACAATATGGAAAGGAATCTCAATTCTAATTGTATGGGTATTACTAAAAATGCAGCTACCCTCTACGCTCTCCAGTCTTAGATTCTAGTGAGGCACAGAAATGGAAAGTCATTGCCAAAAGAAATGGCTTCCCAATTTACCTAAAATAAAGTGATTCTCAAATGACAAAATCACCAAGTATCTCCTACTGCATTACCTGTGGCTAGACTGCATTCCTAGAACACTAGCATTTCATTGATAGAGCAGGAATAGCCAGCGTCACAGAGCTACAATTCCAGAACTCCCTGGAAAGAGGAATTCATTGTTAAATCCAGAGCTTGGAAAAGTTACTTTTTTGAACTATAACTCCCATCAGCCCCAGCCAGCATGGCCACTGGATTGGGCTGATGGTAATTCAAAAAAGTAACTTTTCCAAGCTCTGGTTAAATCACTCAGAGAATTATCTCCTAACTATTCTCAACACCCTTAACAAACTACACTTCCCAGAATTATTTGCGGGAAGTCATGACTGTTGAAGTGGTATAATAATAATTTAAATGAAGACCACACACTCAGCATTCTGTGGTCATTCAGTGTGCTCAGTCTTCATTTGGCTACTTGAGAGGCAAATGTCCCTCATTTTCTCTTCCCCTAAAGGTTCTTTTTGATTCATAAAGGAAGCCACGGACCTGAACTTACAAGATCTGAACAGGGTGGTTTATAACAGATGCTATTGGAGGTGGCTGATTCATAGAGTTGCCATGACTCATAATCCACTTGAAGGCATAGGGTTGCCAGGTTCAGGGCCTGAGTCTGATCCTGTATCTTTAGGAGAAGAGAAAGTCAGCCAAGTGCAGGTGTTCTTGCAACATTGTAATGGGAAAAAACACAAGGTGGAATTCTCCCTTCCCCCTACACAACTTTTAAAGATACAGAAGACCTCTTGGAGGCCGGGCCTGGCAACCAAGAGGTCTTCTGTAGCTTTAAAAGTTATGCAGGGGGAAGGGAGAATTCCACTTTGTGTTTTTTCCCATTACAGAGTTGCAAGAACACCTGCACTTGGCTGACTTTCTCTTCTCCTAAAGATACAGGATCAGTCTCAGGCCCTGAACCTGGCAACCCTATAAAGGCATATAACAACAACAACAAAGGTTCTTTTGATATGTGTGCTTTTGTAAACCTTTGTTTTCCCCTGACCCTGGTGATATCTCGCTCTTCTATCTCAATGACCCCAGCTGAGTTTGCTAGGAGAGGGAATGATACACCTACAACTCACAAAGTTCAAAGGACACATGCAACTGGGGAGCATATTGAGAAGAAAAGCTGGCGATTAAATGGTTAAAAAAGGCCGCAGCCACCAGCAGCAGCAACAGCAGCAGCAGCTCCAAATCTTTCTCTTTCAAGGAAAGCTACTTTTCTTTAAAGAAAAAAAAATACCATTGTGGCTCCTTTAAATGCATTTTGGTCTAAATGTATACTTTTCCTCTTAGGCAGTGTATTTTGGCCTGGCTTAATTCTTTATTGGAAGCCAGAAACAAAATGGCTGCTGCAAAAAGCTCCCTTCCCTAACCTGGATTCCTCCTTTTCTCAGCCAGTGGAAGTGCTCCCCCTGCTGGTCTATGTAGCTGATCTTAAAGAGACAGGGCACATTATATTACATTAGGGATGTACTGGATTTTAGCACAGGAGTAAAATCTGAGGTGACCTACCAACCTGGGGGACTGGCCAGGTACTGCCAGTCCCTGTCCCCAGTAATAATTCCATGACATTGAATTAAAAAGCAGGGGGTGTCGAAGGCAGGATGTCTCTTGTATCCTCCCTAGGCAGAATTAGCAACTGATAAAAACCAGAATGGAAAGTAAAACTAATAAAAGCCACTGCTTTGCCGTTAAGGGGCCATATCAACATAACAATACAGTTCAGTAACAGAATGTCCCTCACTTCCCACTTGACCACAAGACATAAGCTTGAAAAGAAAAGAAACGGTTTATTGAGGCCTTGTGCGTTACCAGTCATAATGTGTAGGATGTGTTGGGCTACAAAGAATAAAAGGGAGTGTTGGAAGTGTTGTTTACTGCAACCACTTCAGTATCAGGCAGGCAGGAATTATAGGAGAGCATATTATAAAAGAGCCTGTTTCAAACTCATAAGAACCTAGGAAGCTGCCTTATACCAAGTCAGGCTATTGGTCCATTTAGCTCAATATTCCCTACACTGACTGACAGCAGCTCTCCAGGGTTTTAGGCACAGTCTCTCTCAGCCCTACCTGAAGATATCAGGGATTGAGCCTGAGGACTCCCCATGCAAAGCAAATGTTCTGCCGCTGACCTATGGCACTTTTACTCCTCTGTGTTTCTCCAGCTGTCTTGCTCTATATCTGCTGTTGGGCTTAGGGTTGCCAGGTTCAAGGCCTGAGACTGATCCTGTATCTTTAGGAGAAGAGAAAGTCTTACTTAAAGCACATGACTACTCCCCAAACAATGCCTACCCCCTGGTAATTGTTGTTTGTTAAGGGTGCTGGACCTTGTAGCTCTGTGAGGGGTAAACTACAGTTCCCAAGATTATTTGGGAGAAGTCCTGTGTTTTAAATGTGCGTTAAGTGCATGGTGTCTACACACCTTGGTTCTGAGGTCACTTCTTGGTAGCTATTCCCTCAATATGTGCCTTCCTTCTGTGTCACAGAGCTGTTCGTTGCATGGACGTAACTTTTTTGTTATAGGGGAAGTCTAAGCAATGCCAGACGTCTGTCCCACTACTACCGCCGCGACATGGTCTTGACAAGAATCCTCCCCCTGACCCAGCTGCTCTGCCATAGTCCTGACAAAAATCCCTACCTTCGATGGAGGCTTCTCCCCAGATACAAACAGCAACTGAGGGAGTTCATACAGAGTGTGGCAGGGTTAGACCTGTCTTTCCCACCCCCGTAGTCCGGTGCTGCTCAGCCATCCTCCTGCAGCTGCTTTCTACAGAATAACAAAAAAGTATATTCCTGCAATTATCATCCTATCTAGTTTGACACCAAATTAATCCTAACTATTAAAACCTATTTGGGTGTTTCCACCATACAGTTAACAGTTGTGTGAAAGGCTGGCCCACCTTAGCTCTCATGTCCCCATTGTCTCCTCCCCGATGTTATCTTCCTATTCAGGGAACCTTCTGTAAAGGGGAGCCTGCTCTATGTGCCTAAGGCTCCCCCAGTGTGTGGAACCAGGGAGTCAATGGGGATATGAAGGGGGACTAGTGGGCCATGCTAATGTGTGAAGACAACACCCAAATGTGGATACATTGATACATAGAGGTGGCCTCAGAAGTTTCACACTAGACAATCTGAGATGTTTTGGAAAATAGTTTTGGTTTCCCTTTGGGAAAAAACACACTCCTCACTCCCAGGGAAGAGTCGTAATATCCAAAATGTGCCAGGCTATAACATTTTGTGTGCCTTTGGGGCCACCTCCTCTTTCACTTCTGCACTGACTGCCCTCTTTCTTCCCTCCATCGGCCTGGTGGTCCACAGGTTCTGTAGGCCTGCTTTATAGGGTGGCCACTTAAGCACCACCCAGAAAGAGGAAATGCATCACCAAAGGAAAAGGACAAAAGACAGATTTGCATACGGTCTATTGATGCTAATTCATATTCATAGAAGCAAATTGAGCAATGACTGGAATCTGAAGAATAACACAGTGGGGAAGACTGTGAGCCATTGATTGTGCGCCTGCTCAGTCTGCTCTCCAGGTGCTAACTCTTGACTGGCAACTTCAAGGCCCCTCCTGCTTTTCCTTCTTATAGTTCTTTTTCTTAAAACCAGACTTGGACTGGGCAGTCCTTCAAATAAAGATCTCCTTCAAACACAGGACTATCCTTTCATATAGACTTCTATATGACTTCTGTAAAGTAGGACAGATGGTCACCCTACTATAGTCTCATTGCTTATATTTTTTTCATATATTTTTGCCACCCTGGGCTCCTACTGGGAGGAAGGGTGGGCTAAAAACCAAATAATAAATATTTTCAATCTCTGTAACCTGTTGTATTTCTATATTCTTTCAACGTACAAATACAAGATTTGTTTGATCTTTTTTAAAAAAATGCACACCTAATTTATCTCCCTGCACTCCCAGCTCCCCAGATTGAAAGAAAATGCTTCCATTGTGAGCACAGGGGTGTGAAATGAGACGTGTTGCTAAGCCATGCTCGGAGGGTAGGAGAACCTAATGGCTGGCCAACTTAGTCATTCTTTTCCCACGAAGCGTCTGAACTTTTAGGAAAGCGACTTGATGTGTTAAGGGACTATTAATTGTCTGACAGTTAATTATTGACAGATTTGGACAACTTTATCTCTCAATCAAAACCTGGCCTCAGACCAAAACAATAAGCAATTTACAGCCAGAAAAGTCAATCTATCCACGTGCCCTTTTTTAGTCTTTCCTAAGGCTTTGGTTCCTTTGCCCACCCTGCTACTGCAAACCCCCAGTGCACCCACCCCAGTCCAATATATTCCTCTCAGGCAGAACCAAGCACAGAGGACCCTTCTTTCCTCATATGGTGCATTGGCTGTCTGGCAACATGTTTGTGTGCAAAAGGCTCCGTTGCAGGCAATCCCTCGGACGAAAAGGGAAAAAATGAACAAGGGAATGGAAAGCAAACAGCAAATTCTTGCCAAAGGAGAGTCCCTGATCTCCTGGCAAACTCCAGCCCACGTCAAGGTGGCTACCCTGCTTAACCCCACTTGGCATGGAGCAAGAATTACCAAGGGGGGATCCATCTGGAGCTGCCTGAGATAAGAGGTGTCCAGTGTTAATAAACAGGCTTCCTCTACACCTCAGCAGGTCCTTCCTTTTCTAAACAGTCTTCCTTTAATGTTGTAAAAACTTTTTTTCCATTTATTCAACAATCACGCCTTTGGTGGTAGTAGAGGGAGAGTGGAGGAGAAAGGTGTGGGGGATGCATAAGGAAGGGGAGAATGCTTAAAAGAGCAGAACATGGTCACATCCACACTGTACATTTGAATCACCCCCATGGCTTCCCCAAAGAATCCTGGGAAATGAAATTTTTTAAGAGTGCTGGGAATTGTAGCTCTGGGTGGGTGTCCACTAACAACTCTTAACAAACAGCAGTTCTCAGGATTCTGAGGGGGGGGGGAGCCACAACTGTTAAAGTGATATAAGATGCTGTAAATGTATAGTGTGAATGTGAACCATGTTTCCAAATAAGTTGCTTGCCTGCTTTTTCCTTTCTAAATAAATTTTCATTCTCCTAGGCATGCTGATTTGCATACCCACCTCCCTCCACTGCCATCCTCAGTTCCCACTACCACCCAACCCACAGCAAGGCAAGAAAGGAATCCAATAAATATTGTCAACGCTTTGTGCAATTTGTGGAAGGACACACATTTCACATCCCACCAAAGAGAGACAGCATCCAGCTTCAGTTAATGAATGAGTGAGATGCCCTTGAAGGTTACATGTGCCCAACCGAAAGGTCAAGGGACATCTTCAAAACAAAATATTGATTAAAGCAAGTTAAATGTTTTGACTTGAAGGAGACATGAAGGATTTTTTTTTAAAAGCACCAAAATGAAGCTGCCTGGATAAGAAAGGGACAGGAAAGGGGTGGTGGTGGAAGGAATCTACCCCCAGACACAAAGGAAATGGTAGAAAACATATCTGAATCAGCTAGTCATCTGCTAACAAGCTGTAAAGATTTCCAATGACAAGTTGTCACATTAGTTTAGTGAAACTGAAGCAACACTTATCCCTTTTCCTGTGCTTAATCTCTCCCTGCGGTCCACAGAAACATGCTACTGCGTTTAATAGGATTAGGAGAGTTCACTTTCCCCACTCCTGAGCTCTTCCCTCTCTTCCTCAACACCTCTTTCCTTTGGTAATTCTATTTTCACTAGTGCAAGAGTCATGAATTAAACCTCCTAATGTCCCTCCTTTAACTTATCCATTTCAAGATGAATGTATCTACCTATAAGAAAACAAAGAAAATCTGGAGAGTTTTAAAACAAACAACCACAACACTTTGGACACTGGAGATTTACAATTTGGGACTAGATTGCTTGAAAGACCAGCTGCCCCTTGCAGATCTATAGTTCATCTGGGGAAACTTTACAAAATAACACAGGACAGGGACCTGAAAACTGGCATTTTCTGCTATTGCCCATGCACTGTGGAATGCCCTTTCCTCTGCCCTATGTGAGAGATGTCATATATTGGTTGCTTCAGGTGTCTTGCGAAGACATATCTTTTCACCCAGGCTTTCCCTGACCCATAAGATCAGACCGTTATTTCTTAATTTTTGTTTTTGCTTGTTTTTATCATTCTGTTTAACTGTTTATATTATATTGTTATTACATTATTTTAGTATGCTGGCAGGGGCAGATGGGAGTTGTAGTCCAAAACATCTGGAGGTCACCAGGATGGTAAAGGCTGGCTTATTTATTTATTTTATTTATTATTTGATTTATATCCCACCCTTCCTCCCAGTAGGAGCCCAGGGCAGCAAACAAAAGCACTAAAAACAGTTTAAAACATCATAAAAACAGACTTTAAAATATATTAAAACAAAACATCTTTTAAAACATTTTTTTTAAAAGCTTTAAAACATATTTTAAAAAAGGTTTAAAAACATATATTTTTTAAAAGGTGTAAAAACATTAAAAAAAGGTTTAAAAACATATCAAAAAGCAATCAGACTGGGATAAGGTCTCAACTTAAAAGGCTTGTTGAAAGAGGAAGGTCTTCAGTAGGTGCCAAAAAGATAACAGAGATGGCATCTGTGACGTGATCTTATAGCAGGCACGTTTGGGATGCAGTCAACTCCTAGATGTCACAACATAACTACTGGGTACCAGGTGTATGAAATACATAGCTTCTATTCACACACAGCTAAACCTAGCTTTATTATTATTGATCCTCTGCCACTCAAGAAATCCAGGGAATGATGACAATGCCAAATTTAACTGAGTGTTCTGAGGCTGCAGGTTACCCTCCTCAGTCTACTCACGGGTGGTAAGCGTTTAAGTGGCTACTGAATTCACCCTTTGTGTCTACCCCATAGCAGTCCACTTCCCGCTTCCTTGTTGTCTGACTCATCTCTCACAATGGCAAAAGAAAAAGCAGTTTCGCCACCCTCTTTTCTCTCCCTTCCTTTCGCCTTCTCTTTCCTCTAATGAAAAACAAGGCCACAGGCAGGAGACTATTCACTATAAGAGGCTTCCTTTCTAAAGTGGAAGGCAAGCCTTTAATTATACCTCACCGGCTCACTGCAATGGCCCTGTCCAGGTTTCCTCCTATGCTCAGAAGTTGCAATGGGGGCATTGCTGGAGAGAGGTCACTCCCAGTCAATTGCAAAAGCACAGCAATTTCGAAGCTTCCCCAGAGTGTCCTTGAAAGGCGGGGGGTGGGCAGGGGGAACAACCATGCAAGGAAGGAATTCAAGTGTCTCTCAGCCACCCTGTATGACCTACTTGCTTCAGCTTCCACGTACACTTCGACACCTTCATACCTCACCCACTGTTAACAAGAGGAGACAAAACATGTCATCTCTATGCAGACTGAGTAGGTGTTTTAAGATGGAACTTCCTTTGCTGGGTAATCTCTTTTGCTCAGTTGCCACAATTGGCCTTTATAGTGTTGAAACATTCCATTTTAGAGTATCCAAACCACAAAGTAGGGAGGGGCAAAATCTGTCAATTTCAGTTTCTCTCAGTTCCTAATTTTTCCAAATTTACATTCTGTTCGCCATGTTAGTTGGTGATTTGCGTTTAAAATCAATATCACAATTCACCAGCATTTTAGTGCACATTTCTCCTAATATACACATTTTGTACACAATTTTCCCTACTATACATATTTTTGCAAAGCAATTTTCCTTAAGAGAATCCATTTTTGCATGTCATTTTCACTAATATATGCATTTCTATGCACATTGAACCCTAGCAAATGCATTTTTGTACACATTACGTGGCTGGAAAACTGTATTGCAAAATTCAGAGAAGTGTGAATTTTGAAGGAGGCTGTATCCTGGTTTGCGTATTGTGCAAATTAGGTAGATTCGCCTTTAAATGCTAACTGAATCAAAGTTCTCCCCCATCCCTACCAAAGGGGAACATTTGTGTTAATGATAATAAATATTATCAGTCCATACTACATGATTATTCATTAGACTGAGTCCCACCTGTTTTCACACAAGCTTTAGGGAACAATGAATTTGGGATAGACAAGAGGCCATTGTGTTTCTGTCTCCTTGCAGAAATCACCTTTTCATTTTTAAAACAACCAGTTGTCCTGGATTTTGTTTTGGATTACCTACACCAGGGATGACTAATACCCAATCCAATCCAGTCCCAGTTTGCCCCCTCCCCAAGACAGTGGGGCAGCAATTTTGGCAGCAGTGGCAGAAAGAAAAACAAATCAAAGTAGATGGGGTGAGCAGAGCCTGGTGCCCTGATGGAGACACAATTTGCCCCCTTCCTGGTCACTAGATTGCTCATTTGATGAGCAAAGTGGGTGTGACAGCTCCCCTCCTCAGCTGATCTGCATGCACGCATTCATGAGTAGATGCAAAATAAGGCCTGCTTCATAAGTAATCATAGGCTAACATAGTGGCAAGCCAGAAGGGTACAGTCTATTGAGTGACACTATATTGTCCCATAGTGACAGTATGATATGGCACTTTCCAGATATACTGGCAGCTATATTTATTTTGGATTCAGCCTGTGAAGTCAAGAAGCTAGGCAAGTTTGAGCCTTCATATCACTTCACCATCAAGAAGAACACTGCAAATCTATCATCCTATGAAGATAAATGATCTCCATAAAAACAAACAAACCCTGTCCTTAGTCCAAACAGGGAAAGACATCAGCATGCATCATATTTTGTATATTTCTTTATGGTCATGCTGGATTTCATAAATTATTGTTAAATTAGACCTCTGTTGGAACTGCAGTAATGAAGGAACACTTGTTGCCTGGTTTTATGGATGATACCCACCAAATCCAAATTGGCTGCCGTTTTTTCCCTGGGCACAATTCGAAGCAGTGGTTTGGAACTTTAAAGCTTGATACATCTTAGGACCCCTATACCTAAAGACCACTTTTTCTTGCATGAACATGCCCAGAGCCAAAATTGTCATCTGAGGCCCTTCTCTGCTTGCCACTTCCAAGAGAGGCCCGGAGGATGTCAATGAGAGAAACGGCCTTTTCTATAGTAGCTCTCCATCTATGGAATGCTCTCCCCAAGGAAGCCCGTCTTTTTCATTTGGGAAGAGTATTTTTACTCCATGTTTTAATATATTTATGTGTTTTTATTTTTTATATTTTATTCTTATTGTAAATTGCTTCAGGACCTCCATCGTAGGAAGCAATCCATAAATTCAGTAAACCGAACCGAACCTAGCCAGATCAGCAAACCTGGGGTGGTGGGGCAGGGAGAGGGATCAGGCTTGCCAGTTGTCAGGTGCCAGTTCTGCCAGAGTGAGAGCAATTGTAAGGGAGGATAGAATTTTGACAAAATAAATTCAGCCAAGGTCAGGTGCAAGATGCCAGGCTAGTCATGTTTAGGGCAATGAAGGAAGCCAGGAAGCTGCCTTATATCAAGTCAGACCATGGGTCCACCTAACTCAGAACTGTCTATACTGACTAGCAGCTGCTGTCCAGAGTTTCAATCAGGGGTCATTTTCCAGGAGATGTCAGGGGTCGAACCCTGGACCTTCTACAAACAAAGCACTGGCCAAACAGGCTGTATGGCCACACATTAAAATGTACATAAAATAAAACTGATAAAATGGAATGGATTTTATTATCTGAGTCCCTCTGCTCTTTGCTTAATTTCTGGTGAGTACTCGCTCTGCCTGCCAGAAGCCTCTTCTCATTTCCTTTTACTAGGATTGGCGAGTGGCTGGGGCATAGCAAACCAAATATAGAGTGCCTTGCAAAAGTACTGAGCCCTGCTCTCATATTACTGAATTACAAATGGTACATTGTAATTTCATTCTGTATGATATTTTATTTTGAAAAACTGAAATGCAAAATCAGTTATTGTAAGGTGACATTGGTTTTATGATGGAAAATGTTTGTAAGGAATATAAAAAACTGAAACATGTTGCTTGCATAAGTACTCAACCCCCACACATTAATATTTGGTAGAGTCACCTTTCACTGCAATAACAGCTCAAAGTCATTTGAGGTAGGTATGTACCAGCTTTGCACACAGTGTCGGAGAGATTTTGGCCCATTCTTCTTGGCAGATTCGTTCCAAGTCATTCAAGTTGTGTGGACCACTATTTTCAAATAGTGCCACAGATTCTCAATGGGGGATTGAGATCAGGACTTTGACTGGGCTACTGTAGGACATTCACCTTTTTGTTCTTGAGACACTCCAATGTTGCTGTGGCCTTGTGCTTGGGATAATTGTCCTGCTGAAAAGGAAATTTCCTCCCAAGCTTCAATTTTTTAGTGTATTGAAACAAGTTCTCTTGCAGTATTTCCTTGTATTTTGCTCCATCCATTTTTCCTTCAATTTTAACAAGATACCCAGTTCCTGCTGATGAGAAGTATCCCCACCGCATGATGCTGCCACCACCATACTTCACTGTAGGGATGGTGTGTCTTGAGGCATGGGCAGGGTTAGGTTTGCACCACACATAGAGCTTAGAGTTTTGGCCAAAAAGCTTTAGCTTGGTCTCATCTGACCACAAAACCTTTTCCCAGGGGCACTCTCATGCTTTCTGGCAAATTCCAGACGTGCTTTCAGATGGTACTTTTTGAGTAATGGTTTCTTTCTTGCCACCCTCCCATACAGGCCAGTGTTATGCAGAGCTCTTGATACAGTTGACTGGTGCACCATTACTCCACTCCCAGCCACTGAACTCTATAGCTCCTTCAAAGTGACTATTGGCCTCTCTGTGGCTCTCTTACAAGACTCTTTCTTGTTCAAGCACTGAGTTTTGAGGGACGCCCTTTTCTTGGCAGTGGCTGGGTGGTGTGATGCAGCTTCCACTTCCTGATTATTGATCCAACTGTGCTCACTGGGATATCCAAACACTTGGATATTACTTTGTACCGTTTTCCTAATCTATGCATTTGTATTACATTATCTCTCACTTCTGTAGAATGGTCTTCATTTTCCTTCATATCCACAGCCTGAACAATGATCCTTCAACAGTGGGAGTTTTCTCCTGACATTGTGACAGCAACTTTAATGGTTCACAGGTGGAGGCCGCTGGTGAGGTAACTGTGTCCTTGATAGGGCAATTTCTTTCATCTGTGTAAACTGGGAGCTTCCACAGCACAGGGGTTGAATACTTATGCAAGCAACATGTTTCAGTTTTTTATGTTTCTTACAAACATTTCCCAACATAAAACCAATGTCACCTTACAATGATTGCTTTTGCATTGCAGTGTTTCAAAATAAAATATCATACAGAATGAAATTACAGTGTACCATTTGTAATTCAGTGATATGAGAGCATTGGTCAGGGGTCTGATTACTTTTGCAAGGCACTGTATATCCCCTTGGATGAAGCCATGATTGCCAACAAGCAGTTTTCATACTCTCCTCATCAATCACAGTGTGAATCAAATAATTTGTAAGAGAAGGATCTACATTGGGAGACAGTTTTATAAAAAATATTATTAGGGCTACCACCTGATTAAATGTATACAGTCTCCTGATTAAAGGTTTTAATTGTATGAGTTTTAGTCAGAGGTGTAGTCGTCTGAGGTCACAGGGGGGATCATGGACCCCTTACTTTTTTAGCAGCCTGGTCCCAGCAGGATCCCTATGTTTCCAGTGTCCTATGAGCCAATCAGCATGGAAGGGGAGTGTGTTAGCCACTGAGAAGAGACTTCTAACATGCTTCTTTGTCCTCTCCTACTGAATGGACCCAATATCTCTCACAGTGAGAAAGGACAGTCAAATGGTGACAGTGATAGAGAAGCAGAAAGTAGTATTCAAGTCTGGTCAGATTATTTTATAATCTTAGAAGAGGGTGTGGCTGTGAGGGGCCATGGCTATGACTATTATGAAGGGACCCTGAACTACTGAATTTGCCACTACACTAGTGGTTTTAGTTGATTAACAGAGCAATCCAAGCACCAGCCAGGCAGTAATAGAGTGTGATGGAGCAGCATGACTATCACCACATCTACAGCCCCATCACTCATGCTGGCTGAGGCAGAAGATGAGAGCAGGCAAAAGTATCTGCAGTCCCCATCACTTACAGCAGCTGGGGGAGAAGGTGGGGGCAGGTTAAAGCCTGCTCCGGCCCCACCAGCCAGGAGATGGTGTTGTGATTCAGCCCATGTTGGGCCCAATCATGTCAATTAACAGCAGTGTGAATGGCTTGGGATCAGGTGGATCCTGGGCTGTCTCAGCCCTTCCTTGTTGCCAGAATGCCCTATTTCAGGGCATTCGATGGACTGTCTTCAGCAGGATACCCACCAGCAATACTTCCTTCTCTGGGTCATGCCAGCCTGTGGGTGATGTGGCAATTGGGCCCATATTGGAACAGGAAGGTCTGTGCTGGCAGAATGATGCTAGCATTACTCCATGGATGGAAGCCATTGGAACCATTCTGGGCTGGGCAAAGAAAGATCTGCACCACATCCAAATTTCCCTACCCCACCCCAGCATGGTGGATTGGGGGTTTGGGTTCCACCCAATCACTTGATTAAATTTGCACAAATTTGCATGGGTAAAAACAACATCTCCGAAGCAAGAACCATCCTTTGTTTCAGGGTGATGCACACATGTACCATTGAAGGCATCATTCCCTCCTATGTGTGAGAAAAGTGGAGAGGTCTCCTTTAAAATGGTGTTTGGCATTTTCATAGGTGGAAAATGGAAATGGACTGCCTTTAAGTTGATCCCGACTTATGGCAACCCTATGAATAGGGTTTTCATGGTAAGCAGTATTCAGAGGAGGTTTACCATTGCATCCCTCTGAGGCTGAGAGGCAGTGACTGAACCAAAGTCACCCAGTGAGCTTCATGGCTATGTGGGGATTCGAACCCTGGTCTGCCAGGTCATAGTCCACCACCTTAACCACTATACCACTTGTGCTAAATAATATACCCACACTGCAAAACAAGTAAAACTCAACGAACAAACATCTCTGCCCAGATGGCTGATGTCCGACCTGCCCTAGATGGGGTTACACTCCCCCTAAAGGAGCAGGTCCGTAGTTTGGGGGTCTTATTAGATCCGCTCCTGTCTCTGGAGGCTCAGGTAGCCTCGGTGGCACGGAACGCGTTCTACCAGCTTCAGCTGGTAGCCCAACTACGACCCTATCTGGACAGGAAGAACCTTGCCACAGTTATCCATGCTCTGGTAACCTCTAGATTGGACTACTGTAATGCACTCTACGTAGGGTTACCTCTGAAGACGGTTCGGAAACTTCAGCTGGTGCAGAATGCTGCGGCCAGAGTTCTTACTGGGATTAAAAAATATGATCATATAACCCCTGTCCTGGCCCAGCTGCACTGGCTACCAATATGTTTCCGGGCCAGATTCAAAGTGTTGGTTCTTACCTATAAAGCCCTTAACGGCATTGGACCGCAATACCTGGTGGAACGCCTCTCCCGCTATATACCTGCCCGTTCACTACGTTTGACATCGAAGGCCCTTCTCCGGGTTCCAACGCATATGGAGGCCCAGAGAGTAATAACCAGAACTAGGGCCTTCTCAGTGGTGGCCCCCGAGTTATGGAACGCCCTCCCTGATGAGATACGCCTGGCGCCTTCTTTGTTATCCTTTCGGCGCCAGGTAAAAACCTACCTCTTTGCTCAGGCATTTTAATTTAATTTTATTTTAATTTGTCTTTGTCTTGATTTTGTTTCTATATTTTACAGTGTATTGTTATCATGTTTATTGTATTTTAATCTGTTTTTACCTTTTTGTACACCGCCCTGAGAGCTAGAAAGCTATAGGGCGGTTTAGAAATCTAATAAAATAAAATAAAATAAATAAATAAATCAGAGGTGGCCCTTTAAACATGTATTATTTTCTGAATCTAACTGATTAATTTTTCAAACTTTGAAACCATAATTATTGTAGTGTAAAAAAAAATGTTATTTGAATCAATTCCGGACAGAGGTGGGGAAAGTAATATTCTGGATCCATTTCAAGCTGGCACCAGGCCCAGTTTCAGAGCTGAGGCTCTCTTCATTGCCCTATGCCAGGAGGAGTGTGGTCTTGCTTGTTCTCCTGGGTATCACAGCTAGCGCTGTACTGAATCCTATCCTCTAACTGCTCGAAAATTTTCTTCTCCTACAAAAGAGAGTTCAATTTTTCTGGCTCTTTCTCAAGGCACTTTAGAATTTCTTTAGTATTTCAGTGAGTCTGGGATTGAGCTTTCCTTATCATTGCAAGGCTGCTTTGGTTGTGCTATGTCAGGAAAAGGAGTGTGATCCTACTTATTCCCCTGGATATTCAGAATAGCATTTGATAGTGACCAGCAGTCATGGAATATGTCTGAATAAAAGCCTAACATGGAGAAAATAATCCTTGACCAAAGACCAAATGTAAAAACAGCACATAAAGTCAAGGTCTAATCAGACATGGTATGATTCTGAAAACTATATGTAAAAATGAATGGTGGAAAATTATACAGCCACGAGAGTGGCTGTATACTATAGCCAGCATGGATTTTTCACATTCCTCAATGTTAAATTGAAAATACCCCCATGCCATTCTGATGCTTCCCATAAGCTCGTTTCAAAACAAACCCTTACAAAACTTATAGTCCTGAACTCAGAAACACGTGCTTAACAACCCTCTCAATTTTCATGGCGATACACAAAACAGTCAGAGAGAACAGAGAGTTCAAAGTGTAAAAAGAGAAGAAAAAAACCCAGAGCCATTTTGGACTTTTTTCTCTGAGAGTTCTCATAATCTATTGAAATTCATTAAAAATCAGCCATATTCACAGAGTACCTGTAATCCTAATATTTACCTTGCCCCATACTCTGACCTTCATCTTCTGCAGTTTAAAAGTTTAAAAAATGCCTGGCTGATTTTTAATTAATTTAAGAAAGTTTGGCTGGAACCCTGTGATAATATCAGGCATGCTCAGTAAGAACCAACTGTCAGAGTTCTAAAAGCCAGACTCACAGCTGCTGGGCTTGCCTAATCAGGGGGCCACACCCACACCAGACTTTGATTTCAGTTGAGACAGTCATGGCTTCCCTCAGAGAATCCTGGGAAGTGTAGTTTGTGAAGGGTGCTGAGAGGAGACTCATATTCCACTGACAGAGCTCCAGTGGCAAGACTGGTTTAACAGTCAGCCACTCTGATTGAAGGTCTGTAGTAACCTCTTTAATAGCAAGATTGAAAGAAGGCAAGGCCCCTGGTCCGGACAATATCCCGCCAGAAACAATCAAGCGACACACTGAATGGTGGGCCCCACGTTTAGCCGCTCTTTTCACGGCAATCGATCATATGACCAAGATTCCAGAAGATTGGGGGCTAGCTACTGTAATCCCAATCTATAAAAGAGGATCCCGATCTGACCCAGCTAACTACAGGCCAATCAGCCTGCTGAATACAATCAGCAAACTATATGCCTTACATCTTCTGGATAAATTACAGACTTGGTTGGCTCAGGAGAACATATTGGCAGATGAATAAGCAGGGTTCAGAGGAGAACGCTCCACAATTGACCACCTATTTGTTATACAACACCTGGTGCAGAAATATTCAACTAAAAAGGGGAGTGCCCTCTATGTGGCTTTTATAGATTTCAAACATGCTTTTGATCTTATAACCAGGAATAAACTATGGGGAAAGTTTGAGATAACCAACATAGACAGCCGACTTTTAATGTTGATACGTTTACTCCATGAAAATACCAGACTACAGGTCAGTTGCGATAACATAGGACAAACAGGGATGTGTTTTAGCCCCCTCTTTATTTAACTTTTATGTAAACTCCATGGTCGATTCCTTGGCGCAGACTGCATCACAACCACCGACTCTAGCTAATAGAATGATATCGACATTACTTTACTCTGATGATGCAATTCTGCTATCACTAACTTGCAGTGGATTACGACACCTGTTGCGTGCGTTGGCGGATCATTGTGCCAAAGACCACCTAATTATTAACCATACCAAAACAAAAGTACTGGTGTTTACTAAAAGTAAGGTGAGACACAACTGGCAATTGAACGGATTGAAAATCGAACAGGTTTCATCCTTCCGATACCTGGGGGTGACTTTCCACGCTTCAGGTTCATGGCATTTCCATATCAAGAATACCATCTTGATCGCGCGGAGGACCTCCAAAGCACTTCTCTCTTTCTTTCATACGAAGGGTAGACAACACATCTCTTCTACCATCCAAGTGTTTGTGGCGAAGGTTATTTCCCAATTGATGTATGGCACACAGATATTAACTTTTCCAAAATCAGTCCCTTTCGAACCTATACAGACAAAATTCCTGAGGGCTGTTTTTGGGATCCCATCATGTGTCTCAAATGCGATAGTAAGAATGGAAGCCGGTCTCCCTTCCATCAAAGCTCGAATTTGGAAACTTAAAATAAAATTGTGGCTAGAACTCCAATTCTCGCCCGTAGGCTTGGCTCCCTTAGTACTCTCTGACACCTTTCAATCGTCCTGGCACAAGTTGGTGATTAAGAAAGTGTCATCTCTCGGCTTTTCGCCTGCCAACATTTACAACTTAGGATATGTTAAAGCATGGTCAGCTATGTCTCAACGCATAATGGACATAGAACTACAAACCCAACTATCTGTGTCATCTAGCAAGCTCGATACCATCACCTTTTCCAGGGGCTTTGCCCCTGCTCAATACCTTAGTAACCTCCTTATTGCCAGATATAGAAGAGCTTTTATCATGGCGAGATTTAACATGATGCTGTCAGCTCTACTTGAGGGTAGGTTTCGTGGGGTCCCGCGCTCGGATAGGCTGTGCCCATCCGGGACTGGAGAAACTGAGACAATATCCCATGCCCTTTTATACTGTACTTTCTACCAAGATATCCGCACTTGCAGCATAACTCCTATCATTTAATCGATACCTGGCCGCGACTCATTATACTATGCAAGACATTTACTGCAAGATCGCCACCCTCACATTACATACATCATTGCTAAATTCTGCGCCACGGCAATTATAATTCATAGAACACTGCTAAATCAAAAGTCCATATAAAGAGTATCGACACTGGTTTTAATTTGTTTTAAAAAATGGTTTTAACTGTATGATGATTTTGTATTGGCCATCAGCTGCAATAAATGAAATTATTGAAGGTCTGTGAGGGGAACAGGGCATCTCCTAGCAACTCTCAGCACCCTTCACAAACTACACTTCCCAGGATTCTTTGGGGAAAGCCATGACTCTCTAAAGTGAAATAAAGATCTGGTGTGGATGTGTTTTCCTTTTGGAAAGGAAAGGAGCTTCCCTTCTGCCCAGTGCCCACCCACCCAATCTCCTCCCCTCCCCCTCCCCTCCCCCAGGTCAGTGTTGGACCACGACCTGGGTGACCTTGGGCCAGTCACTGCCTCTCAGCCTCAGAGGAAGGCAATGATAAACCCCCTCTGAATACTGCTTACCACGAAAACCCTATTCATAGGGTCAACATAAGTCGGGATGGACTTGAAGGCAGTCCATTTCCATTTTCAAACATGATTGCACAGAAATAAATCCCATTGAACTCAAAAAGTATGCAAATGATCAAACCCACCCTCCCTTCTCCTCCCTCCTATCCCCTCCCTCTTGCCCCTTCCCTCCCCCTTCCTTTGCCCCTCACTCCCCATCCCCATCCCCTTCCAATCCCCTCCTTCCCCTTCCCCCTCCTCCCCCTCCCCTTCCTCCTCTCCATGGTCAGTTTTACCTATCTTAAGAATGATTGCACGGAAGTAAATACCATTGAACTCTTTAAGCATGCAAATGATCAGACCTGCTCTCCCGTCCCCCTTCCTTTGCCCCCTCCAATATGCTCCTCCCCCTCCCCCTCCTCCCCCACTGTCAGTTTTTCTTTTCCTAACCATGACTGCATAGGAGTAAATCCCATTGAACTCAATAAGCATGCAAATGATCAGACCTGCTTTTCCCCTCCTCTCCCTCTCCTCTCCCTTCCTCCTCCCCTCCCCCTTCCTTCTTCCTCCTCCCCTGCACACTCCAGCCCTCCCTCCCTCCCTCCCCCTCTGGTCAGTTTTACCTATCCTAAGAATGGTTGCATGGGAGTAAATTGCACTGAATTCAATAAACATGCAAATGATCAAACCTGTCCCCCTTCCCCCTCCCCCTCCCCCTCCTGCCTGCTTTCATCCCAGTCCTCTCCTCTGTGTTTCCTCCCCTCCTCCCCTCCTCTCCCCATCCTCTGTGGTCAGTTTCACCTGTCCTAAGCATGACAGCGGGGGAGTAAATCCCACTGAACTCAATAAGCATGCAAATATTCAATCCATTCTCAGCAAACTTACACAGGATCCCATTTCTTACCTCCCGGATTAAAAAGCAGGGAAATTCACTAATAGGCAAAAAACCTTGCACTTTAAGAATGTACCTATAGCCCACATATATTTCTATGAAACTTTAAAAAGCAGGGAAATTGGGCAGCTATAGTGAATGCATCAGGTGAGCAGCAGACCTGACCTCCTCTCTGAGATATTGGACTGCCCTACAAATTGGTCAAAATGCAAACACAATTTGGATTGGTCTTTCACAGTCCAATCCACTTCCTTTGTAGCTTGGAAGAATTTGGTAACGTGCCTCTGAGCATATGGTGAGTGGTGGCAACACCTGCAATCAGCCCAAATAATAGAAAGAAGAGATGTGCTGTGCTGATCTTGTTTTAGCAGGGAGAAAGCAACATTATTAAGACAGTTGATATAGTTCAGATGGTCACTTTAAATATGTCTGATTTCCTTTGCAATTTTAGTGAAGTTTCCTATAGGAAATCATTTTCTTTTGTTTCTATTTCTGTGAATATGTGAAATACAACAACACTTTGCGAAATTTACACTAAAAAACACTCCAAACATAATTGTGGAATAATGGCACTGACTTCTGCAGAATAGTCTCCAGTGGACCTC
This sequence comes from Rhineura floridana, assembly GCF_030035675.1. NCBI lineage: Eukaryota > Metazoa > Chordata > Lepidosauria > Squamata > Rhineuridae > Rhineura > Rhineura floridana. The sequence goes on along the minus strand of NC_084483.1, from coordinate 173,319,242 downwards.
AGGAGTGTCTCAATTTGCACAAGATAAAACAGTGGGAGGTGAAATATATTCTAGCAAAATTCTAGGTGTGCTCTATGTTTTTAATTGACCGTGCCCACCTTGCCTTAAATGAAGTGGTTTAAACATAGCAGGCTGAAAACATGCATCCTCTTTTTCCCAACAGCTAGAGTCATCGCTGAAGTAGCAACATATTGTAATCAGTCTGATTTTACATCAAACTGCAGTTTCAGATTCAACGGTTAATGCACCCAAAATAGAAATAGAACATAACCTCCAATTTGAAACACAAAAGGCTGTCTTCACCATCATATGACATTGACCAATAAAAAGGCTTTGAAATTAATAAAAATAAATTTGACACAGATTTCTAGGATGAATAATGAGGGAAATAAAATTTGCTAGTTTAGATTCTCTGTAGAAACATTAGTAACACAGGAAAGAAGCAAAGTAAGAAGAACACCAACAAACATACAAAAATATAATTCTCTATCTTTGGAGATGGCAGGTGTTGCCACCACTCACCATATGCTCAGAGGCACATGTTACCAAATTCTTCCAAGCTACACAGCAAGTGAATTGGACTGTGAAAGGTTTTTTGCCTATTAGTGAATATAGTCTATAGCTGATAGCCAACAGAATAAGCAATAATGCCCAATTTCTAATGCACATACACTTTACTACACAGAGTGTGATGTGAAATGTTAGCTCTGTAGACATGATATACATATACCCCCAATGACAACACGGCAATAAAATGCAGAGGTGTACTAATACAGAAATATAAAATGAGAAGATAAAATGCACAACAAATCTCAAATAATATGCCAAATGCGTTTTGACTTGAAACAAGTCTTCTTCAGCGGCATCTATTTGGAGAGCTTCTCTTTGTGCATGGATTTAGATTATACAATGCTTTAAAATATAAAAAATTATATATATATATATATATGAAAATGCTTTTTATTAACCTAAAAGAATGTACCAATTCATATTAAAAATATGTTAAAAATTAAAAATCGGGCTTACCATGTGAACTATGTTGCTGCTGCAATCATTTATGAAAATAACTTTACAATTCTTCTGTAAAGCAGCATAATATAAGCCTCTATATACATAACCACTCAGGATTATATTCCAATTCAAGCAAGGATTTAAAATAAAATTTGTCTCAATTATCCATGAAAAATTTACTCATCCAAATGTACTAACGTCTTACTCTTATAGTCACTCTTATACAGCATGCATATGCTACCTGTTCTAGGTCCACACTCAAAAGTAAGTTTGTTAATATATATATATATATATATATATATATATATATATATATATATATATATATATATATATATATAAATACAAAGACTCAGACCCAGTATGAGGATGATGCAAGGTTGAGTTGTCCAGCGCTGATGCAATACTAACACCTTCTGCCTGCAGGAAGAGGAACATTGCGCTGCCAAGGAGGGAGAGCCCCTTGTCATCTGCTGCTGCTGTGCTGCTTCCCCTGGCTGTCACCACCACCACCCTTCCTGCTGGACTGCTACTATTAACAGCTGCCATGCCCTGCAGGACCAGGTCCCAGGTACTCAGCCAGCTGTGGCTAACCTTTTCCACCTGTCCCTCCTTGGAGGGATATATAGGCTGGCTGGCTGGCTGAGAGGCCTGGGAGACCTTCTGCCTGCAGAAAGAGGAACATTGCGCTGCCAGGGAGGGAGAGCCCCTTGTCATCTGCTGCTGCTGCTGTGCTGCTTCCCCTGGCGGTCACCACCACCACCCTTCCTGCTGGACTGCTGCTATTGTATTTTATTGTATTTTAATGCTATTTAATTACTTGTTCTGTTGAGTTTGCTATTTATTTCTATGTTTTTGTATTTTATGCTGTTTTACTCTTATGTACACCGCCCAGAGAGCCTTTTGGCTTTGGGCGGTATAGAAATTAAATAAAATAAATAAATAAATAAAAATAACACCCCTGTATATGGGCTTCATTCTGTAAGTACTTAACATATTTAGTACAATGATCTGAATTTACAGAACTTGGCATGTAATACAATATATAGAGAGGTGAGTAAATTATACTAAAAAACCCTCAAATTACTTATCTTCAAGTAATTGTATTGGAGTTAATGATATTTCTCTCATCTAGAAGAAAGGCAGTGTACACACCATACATTTAAAGCACACCAAGAATCCTGGAAACTGCAGTTTACCCCTCACAGAGCTACAATTCCCAGCACCCTTAACAAACTACAGTTCCCAGGATTCTTGCGGGGGAAGCCATATGATTTAAATGTGATTTACCAGTATGGTGTGTACACAGCCACATAAATGTTGCAGGCTTCTCCCATTTGGGGCGACAGTATTAAACATGTTTACCTAGTTTAAACATTTTACTCAGAGCTTTTCTAAAAGGCTGGAAAAGCACAGAGGCTTCAGTACTCAAACAACTTATGCCAGAGTCCAGGGAGCCTAGCATGTCACTCTGTAGCTGTCCATTTCACAAAGTTATTTTGAGTCATTTATTCAATGAGTTGGCAGCTTGCCATTCCTAAATAGCATCTTTCTATAACATGTCATGAAAACCAATTGGCAGGGAAATTCAGTGCTTGACAGACAGCTGCATATATACTGCAACTGTTATCAAGAAGTAATGTGGGATTCAATATGTCACAGCCTTGCTTTAGATACTATGAGATTTTATATATATAACCTGCTTCCCCTTAAAATCAGACTATTTTCAATAAGGAAAGTGATGGGAATATACAACGCATTGGATAACAATGGTTTGATGCAACATCTCATAACCTCCCCACAAGCAAATTAGAATGAATGCTCAACAAACAATTGGTATCTAACATCCCCCCAAACTTTGTGCAAACAAATCAAACTGCATGCTCATTAAGCAGGTCATCTGAAAGTGACAGGAAAGAAGGAGGTAGGTAGGCAGAGCCCACCAGACCAAGTTTAAATCTGTTGTAAAGAGGCATTTCAATCATGGCTTCTGGGAAAGAACATCTGCCACAACAGAATATTCAGTAATACCATATTTGCCTCTATCTAACATGATGAAGAGGACAGAACTCTTAGCCAAATGGTACATAACCGAGTGCCAGTCAATACTCATAATCATTAAATTTCTCCAGAGATCTAACTTTCTATGAATGTTAGCATGCCGGTTGGCCTTCAGATTGTGTTGTACTGCCTTGCTACAGCAAACAAAGCAGATCCAGTCCAACTCGATTAGAAAATCAAGTGTCTCCTACACCCTTGGACAAATCGGGGTCAGTGGATAGAGGAAAGAGAAGTGTATGAGATTACATCCAATCAAGAAGCTGAGTCGTGCTACTTATGTTATTAATATGGCACAAAACACACTAGAAATATTTCTGCAGAGAGCTTTAGTAAGAAGGAGGCAGGAATACAAGTAAAAGACACTTGGGTCACAGGTCAATTGCACCTTTATTTATGCTCTTTGGGCTCATATTGATGATCACAGTAAAGGTCTATTCATGAAATCCTACATTTACTTTATAGAGGCATCAGCAAAAGATCTGACCTCTATAATTTCTTCTCAACTCCCCCTTCTTCTTTGATGTAATTCACACTTCTTTGATACATGAAACAACCAGAAAGTAGAATGCAGGACAGGAAGTCTCTTTTCCAAGGATTCCACGTACACATCACCCCCCAAAAGTGGAAATGCATCACCAAATCAGAGGACAAAAGAAGCACCAATTTGCATTCAGTTTGCATATGCTAATGCATACATACAGATGCATATATAGAAATAATATCATTTAAATGACACAGAAATGCAATACAATTCACCCTAATGGGAAGACTGTGGCCAGGTGACCTGTGTGCTTTTGCAATCTGCTGTCCAGGTAGGCAATTTGGAGTTTCAGGTAGGAAGCTGGATAATGGGGGGCAGGATCGAGGCATTACTGTTTATACTGGATTTTTATTGTCTCATTGTTGTTAACCATTTTGATTACTTTGATGGCTTGTATGCTGCTTTCTGAGGCGATTGTCCTAAAAAGCAGTATACAAGTCTTTTCAATAATAATAAATAATAATGTCAAGGTTGCTGCTTTCCCTACTTAGGCTTTTTTGTGTTCAAACTGGACTTGATCCAGACAAGTTACTGATTCTGCTTGGACCTGTCCTGCCATTTATTTATTTATAAGTATTTGAAGTAGTGGCAACCTACTTGGGTCTGCTTTCATCCCTCTGTGTCTTGTGGCTGTGTCAGATGCATAGAATTGTCATGCCTAATGTTCAAAAACTCCCTCTGGAAGGACTCTTAGCAGTAGGGATGGAAAGATGTGTCAATTTCAGTTCTCTCAGTTTTGCATTTTTCCAGTCCTCAGTTCCCCACATTTCTGCAGAAATTTGAGAAATTCTTTTTTTTAAAAAATCCACATGAAAATTCTTCAGTATTTTAGTATGAATTTCTCCTAACACTGACATTTTTGTGAGTAGTTTTGACCAGTGTGCTCATTTTTTTCAAGCAATTTATCCTAATATAATGCATCTTTGTATGTTATTTTCACTAATATATTCATTTTTATGCAAACTTTTATGCAGTTTTGTAAGTACTCTGTGGTTGGAGAACTGCATCATAAATTTTGGACATGTGCAAATTTTGAAGGATGGTAGTGTCTCAGTTCTCGCAGCATATCATTTCAGAAAGTGTGAATTTTGATTCGGCTTTAAATGCCAACTGAATAAAATTTCTTCCCCATCTTTAGTCAGCACACAATTGTATGGAAATAACTATCACACTTAGGAAAGCACAAGTCTTTTAAGATAGCCATCTGCCATTCATATAAATATTTGCATTAAAAATTATGAGGAACTGCAACAAAATGTTGCAATATAGAGTGGTCCTGTTCAGTACATTCCATTCCATTTCCCCTCCACCCCAGTTTTCTATCACCCCACCTACCTCACAACAGTCACTCAGCATTCCCTAGCCATTGAGCATGCTCCATCCTCTTTCAGCTGTTCTGGTTTTGTTTGATTTTCCTCACTTAGCATTTCCCCCACTAAAGATTCTTTGCATAAACTTTGGCGCTCCCCTGGGCCTGCTGATAACTCCCTTTTGTGTGTGGATGATGCCAGTTTGGCTACATGAAGACTGGGGCTTGAAGGATTGACTTCACTGTTAGTATATATTTAGAATATTTTTTAAAAAAAATCAGTCTGCTGCTGATTAACTGGTAACACCTTTTTAGTCAATCCAAAAGGTTTTATAATCAGTTCATTAAAACTAAAATGTTGTATCCCTACCTGTTTGAAAGTGCTGTCCATTTCAAGCTTGTTGGTCTAAGTGTATGATTCTCCCCTTGGGTGCAAGAGGTTCTGGCTTCAATTCCCAGACAAACCCTTTCACAGACAGAGGCCATGGGCGCAGCACTGACCTTTGAGGGGCGCAGTTTTATACAGATTCATTTTTTTAACTTTTGGAAAAAATGCAACTAAAATAAATTTAGCAGTTTCAAGTTTTGTGCTTTTCATTTTTTCTGCAAGTCATCTGTTTTTGAAAATTGAAGTTAGCAATTTTTGGGGGGGTTGCAAGTAGTTAGCCTTGCCTAGAGCGCAAAATAGCCTGGCACCGGCACTGGGGATGGGGAACATGTTTTGCCTACAGAAGATCCTGAGCTCAGTTCTCAGCATCTCTAGTTAAAACAATCAAGGTACCAGATGATGTGAAGGTCGTCTTTTTGGGATCCTGGAGAACCACTTCCAGGTCAGAATAGATAATACTGAACTAGATGGGCAGACCTGGAATAAGGTAGATTACAAGGGAATCACAATAGAGAAGGCATCTTATGCTGGTTTCACTGGGATATGAAGTATCCTGACACAAACAATAGGCCAGCCCTATCAATAGGCAGATGGAGGCAACGGCCTCACATAGCAGATGCTGGGGACAGCAGCATCCCACCTGTGTGCCGTACAGCCTATGCTGCACCTTCTGAGCTATCATGCTGTGCTCAGGTGCCATGGAGTTCACGATACTATCCCATTTCCAGTGACATTTGACTGCCAATCTGGTAGGCTTATGCATGGAATGAGGCCAGACCATCTCCTCTTGGGCCAGTCTGGGCTGATTCTACAGTAAATGATCCAAAGTGGCCAATTATTGGAGACAATACTTTAAAAGCAAAGAAAGAGACACAAACTAGAGAATATATCTATATCTACTTCTATATCTATTAGCAGGAATAGGGAACCTGAGGCACAGGGGCCAAATGAGGCCCCTAGGCCTCCCTATCTGGCCCTTGGGACTCTCCACAGGCCACATCCCTCATCAACCCTGCTTTGCACCTTTTTTGAGTGTGAAAATGGGCAGGCATGCGATTCCCAAATGGAAATGTAGTCCTCAGGCTGAAAAAGGTTTTCAGGATTTTCAGGTGGTACACATTTGGCTACAGAAAACTGTTCACTAGTCAGAAAATAAAAACTAAAGTAATTCGTTCACAGAACATTAGAAAGCAAAAGTTGGTTTCATGTACAAAAAGAGAAAGTATATCCCCAGCATAGCCTTCAACTCGTATAATAGTTATTCTTTCTATACCCCAAAAGGATCCTTACAAACTACCGTTCTGTAAGGGGGTTAGCAATCTCATGGAGAGATTTCTCTGCACCCTCACCACACTACAGTTCCCAGGATCCTTTGGGAAAAGCCATGACAGAAAAATTGGTTTACAGGGTATTTTTAAGTTTATAATAGAGATATGGCCATAGAATGCGTTAGCCGCCTGGACATTAAATATCTGTTCAGCTTATTGTCCTTCACGTTCAGTAAAGTTGTGGGTTTTTTAACAACTCTCAGGTAGTTTTCTCTATAGGTAGGTTTCCCTTTAGAAAGTCCTTGTGATCCTTCCTCATTACAGGTGGTAATGAAACATGGGAAATAATTCCAACAGTGAAGTCAAACAAGGGTTTATTATCCTAATCTCAACGCTTTCCAGATCTAAGGTTTGTGATCAGTTTCAGAGTTACAAAATAACTCTTTTCTCCAACAACCAGGTGGATCAGTGAACTAGACACAGATCAAGTTCACATAGCCCCAGCAAATTACATTGTACCGCGCAAATTCATGTACACTGGCAAACCATGGCTTTAAGGAGCATTGTTTTTATTTTCCTTGGGATGCAACAATTCTATCCCAGCTCCTGAGCAATATTATTAGCAATAGTTTGTATTCATTTCCTGGCCTTTTTGATGGAACATCACCTCCTTTTTTAACCCTTTCTTTCTCTTTTTAAAAATCTGTTGATTTGTTCATATTTAGATAGATCTTTTCAGCAGCACAAAGAGAGATCTTTGAGCATCCTTAATGCTACACAAACACTTGGTGGTCCACCATCCTTCTCAGGAAGCTTTTTTTTAATTAAAAAATTGAATTTCTCAAAAAAAAATAAAGCTAATGAAACAGGAGCAGAAGGGAGAGCGATAAGGATGGGCCAAGTGCAGAACTCTTCAGAATACATGGTGTCCTTCTGGGATTCACTCTTTATCGGCTTGAGTGAAATGACTAGATTCTCTCTAAGCAACATCATCTCTCCATGTGGTTGCCACCATCTGTTAATGTCTTGATTTTTGGAAAGTTTGGTTGCCTGAGGCAAAGCCAGTACTGGCTAGATCTCGAGTACCAATCAATTGTGAGTTGCTGTTGCATTGTAACATTCAAAAACATTCTTCTTTTTCCACATCCCCCCCCAAAAAGAGCAGTGTGGCATAGGAACACAGTGTGGCATAGGAATCCCTTTTCAGCTACAGATGCTTTTTATAATTTAGGATTAGCCCCCTCCTCCCTCTCCCCACCCAGGGTGCCTCCTGCACCTTTGAAAGCAGCACAGCAGGCAGAAATTCAACAAATTCAGTTCACAGCAAAGCATTTCCTAGCAGTGATAGAAAAGCAGCACCTGTTGAATGTTGACCCATCATGCCCTGCCACGAGATGGCAAGGCAGAGGTGATCACTCTGCCATGAGCTTGGGCAACTCAGTCTTTTTCAGCCTTAGTTTCCCCCATCTGCAAAATGGGCAATACTGATAAACTTTGTGGAGAGGATCATAAGATAATACCGGGACCAGTTAACTCCCAGAATAATGAAGGGAAAATATATATTTCCATCTGTTGTTTATAAAGGAAAAATTGCTATAAAAGTAGAAATGCTGCATTCTTTTGCACCATATAGAGCCGGATAAAAAGAGAACCACGTGGTCAGTTGCACCGGAGGTGGGTCGCGGGGTTATTCGTCTAGAATACGCGCAAAGAACTTGCACGGTTTTTGTCTTTTTTAAATTATCTACCGACCATTGCAAGTTATTGTGGTTATATTCAGTGGGCAATGACGGGAGTTTGGGGAGGGGGAAACGAGGAGGGCGAGAAGAGACGGCGAGAAACTTTTGGTGCGCAGTATTAAACGCGGAGCCCAACTTGGCTTCGATGTAAGTTAGCTCTTTTTTTCTGTTTAGACTGCAGCCGTCGGTTAAACAAACAGCGCACTTCAGAGAGGTCAGAGCAAAGCAGTTGGGTTCCCGTTAGGGAATTCCTTCTCGCAGCTGCCACTGACATTGCCGATCGTGTGGTCTAAATAATTTCGCTTAGGGGACGAGGATGCCCCGAGCTGCTCCGCTGTGGGGCAACCATTGGGTTTGAAGAAACAAATGGGGAGTAACCCCTGACAGGCTGCACGTTAAATGGGGGCTGCCCGCTTCTCAGTTTGACACAAAGGCCACCAAGCAGCCAGGGGAGCCGGGCCTGACTTTTATGTTGTTGTTTTACAAACAGGAGATTTACCCCCAAAAAAATCATCGAGGGAGTGGTGGAGAAAAACCAACACCCCGAAGCCGTCGAGCCTTTCGCAAGTTATAAAATCGGCCAGGCGCGCGCATGGGGGCTAAATTATCTGGAGCCAGAAGTCCGAGAAGAACTCTGGAATCAAAGGTAAGGGCGATATATTTTTTTAAAGGGGGGGGGGGAACGGAAAAAGCAGAAGTTACTTCCTCAAGAACAACTTGCCGAGTTCAAAGACCAAGGGCCTGTTTTTTAAATGGTTATTTTATTTTTTTATGACAGTCTCTCCAAGAGGTACTAAAAACGTTGATTTCCTCTTTTCTAAGAAGATAAGGAGTAGGAAGTGGGATGGGGGATACGCCCCAGTGGAAAGTGAGGATCGATTCTACTTCCACCACTGTGGGGGTTTTTTCTCGCCTCCTGACTCTTCTGCCTCACCTCACAGATTAGGAAACAGATGGGGAAGTCGCATCAGATATTCAGGAGTTTTTCTCCAGGGAGGAGACGGGAAGAGAGAGAGGGGGGGGGGGGAGAGATTTGAACCAAGTGTATTGGGGGGGGGGAGAGACTCCTGACGGGTCGCACTCCAGCTGGAATCCATGCGCCCCGTGGATCGAGGTGGCTGCTCTCCTTCGCGTAGCAAATCTCGGAAAAACGACCGGGGGGGGGATAAGTGACCACCAAAATAATACCTCCCCAAATGAAGTACAGCAGCCTAGAAGTTAGCAGTAGGCAGGAAGGGGGCGTGGACCATTTCAATGGGAGAGTTTCTCTTTCTCCCTCTAACCCCCCCCCCATTTCGGTGCCCCTCCGAAGTAACCGGACAATGGAAGGGCTGGGTGTAAAGAGAGAAGGGAGCCGGCTTGATGGAGCCGGAAGGGGCTATTGCCTTCAAGAAGTGTTCAGTACGATGGACCCCAGCAACACGTCGATACTCTCTCCTCTGTCATGCAGTGGGCTGTCACATTTGCTTCGGTAGTCTTTCTCTCCTTGCTTTTTTTTTTTTCCCTTTCAAAAAGGTGCTCTCAGATTCGAGTTTCTGGTCAGTTGTGGGTTTTTTTTAATTGTCCTCTGCTTTTCCCTTAGGGTGCCAGTCTATTATAATAGCAGTTTGCAAGCTTTTCTGAAGCTGGGTAGGGAATCGGGATGGGAGAGAAAGGGATGGAGAGGGGGAGCCCTCCCGGGGAGCTCTCCCCCCATTCCAGAATAAAAGTTACAGAACGACCAGAAGGGGAACGCCAAGATTCTAGAACCCTGCTATCCATTCAAGCTAACGCGGGTCGCTGGAGTCATCAGAATCCTGCGCGTTCTCTGTAATAATTAAACTAAAATGATAATAATGACATACCTGTGCATCGGCATCTTTCTTACAGATGCCATAACTAGTACAGAAAAGGTTAGGATTTTTTTTAATCTGTATTTTAAATATTTTACACAGTTACCTGTTCGAAATAAAGGTATGCCTGGTATTTTATTTTATTTGCGCACATCTGACAAGCGCCGCGCCTCAAAGCGGTTTAACTTGCCTGCTCTGGTTTTTTTTTAAATTTCCTAGAAAGCTGATCTGCCCGATCTAACCCTAAATATAATAATAATAATAATAATAATAATAATAATAATAATAATAATAATAATAAAGTTACCATCAGTATTCTGCTTTTCGAAGAGGGAAAAGAAAAGAACAAGTCTGAGGAGAGTGGTGTGAGTTTATTTGGGGACGCACGCATCGTAAATCTCAACCACCTATCAGAGTTTTTTTTAAAAAACTCCCTGATCATCTGATTACTTCCAGAGACATTGAAAAGTGATCATGATACCTCTACCCCCCCTCGATTGAAAGCAGGGTTTAACGTAAGGCTCTTGGTTTGATGACTAGTATAGACTATTGATACAGTTAGGCTGATCTGAACTTTGGGTGAACGCTTCCTGTTGTGTCTGCGTCCTTATAACAAACAGGAGATTGTAAAGATACGAGGCAGGTTCGGAGCAATCGCCCTGCTTTTACTTCAAGACTCCGACTGGATCCTCCCCCGCTTGTCTTGTTGTGTCTCCCCTGAGGGCGGGAAAAACAACAACCGATGGCTGAACTTCTTTAATTCAGTACCGAGTGAATTTGAATTTTAAGGGTTTGAGGGGGTCTGCAAAAGAAAAAAATTAACTTATTTTAAGACAGCCACTTGTGCCTTCTGAGCTTTTAAGCGGTCCCGACATTGGAGTTATTGGGTCTAATCTAAAGGTGTGCGTGCGTGCGTGCGTGCGTGCGTGGGAGAGAGAGAGAGAGAGAGAGAGAGAGAGAGAGAGAGTATGTACCGTGATTAAAATTGACCTTTTTGATGCCCCTAATTCTATAGTTTAAGGGTCTGTGAAAGACTGAGAACCAGTTCCTAGCCCATTCCCAATCATGACTGCCTGGAATGGATGGAATGAGAGCACCTTGGTTTTCACCAGGGCAGCTTATTCAGTGCCACCTCTCCCTCTGTCCTCACAACCCATGCCATTGCCTGCAGTCCAATCCACCACCAAGCTAAACTGAAGCAATGGCAGTCAAAGGAAAGGGAGCGAGTTTAAATCCGAATATTTCGGCTTCACTGGCTCGTGGATCGGGCTGTCCCTCTGCCACAGTGTTAGTGAAAAGGAAATGAAGGCCCCGTCAACCTAACGATGCGGTAAACTGAGTTTGGGGATATCTTTGCCACTACAGTGTGCACATCGACAAGCAGCGTTACAGGCGCGCGCCTTTGCGCCCATTGCTGCATTCTATGTGCGGATGGTTTACTTATAATTAGCCTGCGATCCTGAGCACTCTCGCTTCGGAATGTCCTATAATGCTCAATGGGACTCCGATCATCTCCGAGGACTAGCATACAGTCGGGACTACAACAATTTTCTCCCCCCCCCCCAATTATCTCTGATGACCAGATAAATGTGCGTGGATGCTTCCCACTTGCTTTTGATCAGGCGCACCGTTGTGCCTTTCTTCTCTTGCCGCTGCTGGCAACATCGTAGCCAGACCAAAAACCCCCAGACTTTTAAGTACAGTAACTGATCCCACCGGACAAGGCTGAACTCCGAACCGGGCACAGATGGCTTGCCCAATGCGCCCTCCCCCAAATTTGGTGATAAAGTCTCCTTCCCATCAGCAGTGATATGGGTGAGGGGTGGAGAAAGGGGATGGCGAGGTGGGGGGAGTAAGCGGGGGAGACATCCACTTTCTCCTCCTCTTCTCCTCCCTCATCCATTCCCCCCCCCCGCGTCTCTCTTTCCTCCCAAGTTCTCCGCTCACTAACCCCCCTGAATCCGAAGGAGCCTCCCGATTGGGCGCTGGGCCTGGCGCACGTCACTCAGACCGTGACGTGTAGTCTTCCTGTTTCCTTCAGCTGTGTCTTAAAGTAAATCTTGTTGTGGTGCGGAGCCCTCAGCTGAGCGAGGCTGCTCTGCTGCCTGCAGAAATAATAGACAATTACAGCCTGGGAGAGAAGAGCGGCGCAGAAGAGCTGGGTCCTCCTCCTCCTCCCCCCTCTCGCTCTCTCTGTTCTCCCTCTCGCTTTCTCTCCGGCACCTTCGCTCGTTCTCGCTCTCTCTCGCACCCACACAGACATACACACGCGCGCATATACACACTGGCACGCTCGCTTTCACCCTCCCTTGGCCAATTACAATATTCAGCAGCAGCAAAACATCGAGACTGTCTGTGTATTTGTGCGAGCGTGCGTGCGTTCCCCTCTCTCGTCTCCTGTCTCTCTCTCTCTCTCCTTCTATCCAGCCAGCAGGGGAAAAGAGAGAGGGAGGGGGGAGAGAGAGAGGGGGGCTCAATTTCATCGTCTTTGCAACTGAGTAAGTATCCGTCTCCCTTCTCTCTCTTTTTTTTAATGGGGGGGCGGGAGTCATCCTCTTCTGAACACTGACACGGGCTTGTTTGAAATACTGGATCTAGTTGGGCCGGGATGTATGTGAGTGTGTGTGCTGTTATTTTTTAATTTTATTTTCCCCTCCGAGGGGAACCTTTTCCAGAACTCTCATTCTTGCTGATTTCCTGTACCACTCTCTTCTTCCCGCCCCTCCCCCCCCAAAAATATGAGGTTTCGACATGAGAGTAATGCCGCTAGACTAATAAAATACACCGGTAACATTTTTGATTTTTTGAAGAAGAAAAAATCCCCTCCAAACTCTCAAGCTTCCGTGGAGTCATCACAATAGTTTGTCCAGTTGGAAAGGACAATGTCTGATGTTGGGAATGTTTTTTTTCTTTTCCATGATTGCCTCTCTTCTGCTCTCTCCTCTTCCCGTCTTTTTTTTTAATTGATTTTTTAATTAAGAATCTTAAAAAATGGGGAAATGGTTTGCCTTTGTATGAGTGCCTTTCCTGAGGCTTCCTTCCTCCTCTTCCATCCCCTCGCCGCCCCCCTCCCTGCAACCCTTTCCCTCTCTAAACTCCTGGTCTGGTCTTTCTCCTTTGTCTTGTGTATTAATCGCTGCCTTTCTTTTTATCGATTTGCTTATCATTTGCATGTCCCTGACCTTCTCCTGTCCCCCCTCCCCAGTTATAAATACGCGGAAGGAGAAGATTTATAAGGGAGGGGGAGGGGGAAAATGCAAGAGTGTTTGAATACTTCTGGGATTTGGGGGGGGGGGTGGACCGAGCCCTACGAATGAGTGGTGGACGGCAAGGATGAGCTAGAAGGGTTTTTTTTAAGGGGTCAGGTTATTAGGGCTAGGTTGCCACTTGACTCACTTTTCGTTGGAAGCGAGCTCTCCTGTGGGCGTTGGAAGTTCCAAGAAAATGTATGGAAGGGATTTAGGGGTCGTGGGAACATGGGTTAGTAGCGGGGTTGGAACTGCGCTCTCCGAAGCAGAGCTCCGCGCGTGCTTAGGAGATCCTCTTCGGGAGTTTTTTGTGTGCTTGGTTTTTCTGGAGAGGCGCTGGAAGTTGATGACCAGCCTGCCTCTCTGGCTCTGCCACGCGTCTGTGTGTGCGTGGTATGAGTGCTTCTTTCTGAATGAGGAGTCGCCTCTGTAGCACGTTCTCCCTCAACCCGCAGCCCGGTTTGCTCTAGTGTCGCCCCATTGAACTTGAGCTGAAGCGCTTCAGAGCGAGCGGATCGCGGAAGAGTGCAGGCTGGGCCGGCGGGTGTGTTTGAACGTTAGCTTTGAAGAGGGGGAGCAAGGAGGAGAAATCTTTGCCACACGGAGAAGCCTCGTAGCGGGACATCTCCCCGCTACCACCCCCGTCGCCGCCGTCTTTCTTAAGGGCTTTTCGGGCGAGTTGGTGGGATTAGATGCACTTCGAGCGCAAACTCAGTCTGGCAAAGCTCTTCTCGCCTTACCTCCCGACCACCCTCGACGATCTCGCTTTCCTGTTGCAGACAGTGCCTGGGTCGGACGATTGCGCGCGCCTGTGTGCGTGCGTGCTTAAGTTCGGAGCACAAAAAGAGAGCGAGAGTTGCAAAAAGTGCTCTCTAGAATGGAAGGCTGTGTCTTAAAAGAAATAATGCCCGGCAGGTGTAGACGCTGGCGGGAGCGGGGGGGGGAGAGAAGCGAGGGGTGTCTGGCGATCTTCATACGAGGGAAAGAGAGTAACCAGTTGTAAAGCAGCGATCGAACAGCAGTTTTGGCTATAAAGCGGTTGTAAAAGCCCCCGGTGGCCTCTTCTAACAAGGGCGGGCTGGCGGCGGCGGGAGGGCGGGGGAGAAGAGGCTGTCCGTGCGCTTCTCTTTCTTCGCCTCTGCTTTGGCAAAGCTCTTGAAATTGTGCGAGGGGCGCTTCGCTCGAAGTGCGCATGGGCAGTGCCAGACAGGTGTGTTGTGTCAAGAAAGACAGGTGCAAGTTTCTCTCTCTCTCTCTCTCTCTCTCTGTTGATGCTCAGCACAACGACTGTTTATGAATTTATGGCGCTTTGTCAGGAGATGGGTCTTGCTGAGTAAGGGACTGGGTGTGGGTGTGTGGAACTGGGAGCTCTTCTGAGACGTTTGGAGGAGCGTATGGGGAGGGCGGCGTGGGGGGAAAGTTGGCATCTGTTTTTATGAACTGGCAGGCGCATGCCATGCCTCTCATCTGCCTGATTACTTGGAGATTTTGTGAAATGGGGCTCGATGGGGCTCACCATGAAAACAGAAAGGTCGTCTCAGAGAGAGCGTTTTAACAGTTCGATCCTGCACATGTCTACTGAGGAATAAGTCCCATTGTCTTCAATGGGGCTTGGTTCCAAGGAAGCGGGTGCAGGGTTGCAACCTAAAGTAGCATCCTTTGTTGAGGAAGAACCTTTCTAAAACGTAAGGAACCCGTATGATCCTAAGACTAACTTCAGTCCATTCTTACCCGTGTTTACTCAGAAATGAGCCCCTCGAAATTCGGCGAGGCTTACTTTAAAGCGAGTGCATACAGAACTGTGACCGAAGGCTGCAAGCTTACCTGGGAACAACTCCCATTGAACTATGTGGGGCTTATTTCTATGGGTTTAGGATTTGGTCATAGGTCTCGAACCTTGGTGATGCCTTTTCCATCTCCATTAGAGAACAGAATAGATGTAGTTTGAGCCATGATCATGGGGAAGGCAAGACTGAACAGCCTCAAAATAGAAAGAAAATATATGGTTGGTATTTTGAGTATTGGAAGAAAAATTGTGAACAGGCTGTTGGATATTATTACATTCTAGTGTATGAAAGATGAAATGCCCATATTTGATTTTTATCATTCTCTCCCTACCTTGCCTTCCCACAAGTGCATGTCTCCAAAGTTGTGGGTTTGCAGTTTGCATTTGTATATGCATGCATAGAGGATGACAGTCTGCATGCATACATATGAGAGTCTGTAATTTGTTCCAAGTTAGTGTTGTCTATTAGATTAGTGGAGGGGGATGTGAAACATAGCCGTTGAACTATTAGATTAAAAATGGAGCACTGTTGTTTGGTGCTTGCTACTATCGCCTTGGTAGGTTTGACAAGTTTTAAAATTCATCTCGTTGTTTGCAAATGAATTTGCATGTGTACACATGCTTTTTGTGTCTTAGATGATCATTTCATTTGCTAAATCTGAACCCAGTATTTCATAGGTTACATCCTGCGAGGCCTCTACCATTTTATTTTGCCTGCTTTTTCTTCTAAAGCTCACCTCTAGCTGATCAAAAGTGCTTGTTAGAACTCCACAAAGTGAAAATGTGAGTCCAAATATTTGAAAGAGTTGAACTTTTGTTGTTGTTGCTGTTAAAGCCATATAGTTCATATTTTGCTGACAATTAGGGTTATGTATCACCTCACACATTCAATGAAATGATCTAATATGTAACTTTGCTATAGTTCAACACTGAAAGGAGGCTCGTCTGTTACCATTGGAGGTTTATTTTAATGATTAGCTCAAAATTAAATCGGTATCTTTCAGATTATCGGACATTACTATTGATGGTTTCTGCAGCACTTTTCAGTGTACAAAAGTGTCAGATGATGGATACCTTAATTGTGCTCCTTTACAAAATGCTTGAGTGATTCCTTAAAGTGTGCTTTGTGGGTGATTTCACTCAATATTCTGGTTGGAGTTTCTATACTTTGTGTGTGTGTGTGTGTGTGTGTGTGTGTGTGTGTGTGTGTGTGTGTGTGTGTGTGTGTGTGTGTGTGTGTGTGTGTGTGTGAAGAAAGTCTATGATGAGCCTATAGTGGGAATAATGTGATTGTTCAAGCATTGATTTTCCTGGTGTGCTCTTTTTTCTAATGATACCTTGAAACACTGGTTTGTATGGAGAATATGCTGGCACATTTGTGCCTTTTGTGTATTGCTTATACAAATGGCTGATCTATCTAGTGTAACCTGCAGATGCATTTATATAGGATAGCTTCCCCCCAATTTTTTAAAAAGCCAACAAAGCAATAAGATACCCAACTCCTTATAGTCATCAAGACACTTTGTACTTTCTATGTTATGGAGGAGTGAGAATGCTAACTACCTCACAGCAGCTTGCCAGATTGGTCCCCATGTGCCCATGATGCTAAAGAGTAGTCTAATTTCTTTCTTTAACTAAAGATGGGCATGTATACTGCTCCTTGTTTTATTTTAGATAATGCCTTAATTTAAACGAAGCTAAAAAGGAGGAATCAGTGCTAGAAATATCCACTACGTATGCTCTTAAATTCCTTCACAACATTTTTAAAAAAGATGGAGTGCTTGATAAGAGTGTATATCATCTATCTTGCATGTACTGAAAACTTCGCCATTGCAGGAATATTGATGTTACATATTCCCACTCCTCTCCATTTCTCAGGAGTGCAGTAAAGTGACTTTAATTTCCAAGTGGGTCTGTACAATGTAATGATCTCTGCATTTAACAACTTGTGTGTACCACTGTCAGTTCTCATGTTCCTTAATCTATTCTACCTAAGCCCTGTACAGTTAGAACACTTTAATTATGATGGATTTCCACAAATAGACAGTTTCATTACAATTTTTTAGTTGCACATGGGATATGAATACAAGCCTGTGGACAATGGAATGAGGAGAATAATTGGGTTCTGTAAAAAAAGAATGAACAGTTTTGAACATTGCAGATTGATTCTTCATTCCGATTTTTCATTGGCTAGTTTTCATGGCAGCTTTGATTGAGAAATCACATCAGATAATAAATGCTGCTCTCAAAGTGATCAATTTCTTCTACCAAAGTAAAAATGTTGCCCAACTTTAGTTGCACCTACTAATTTGATCATTCGCTTTTCCTGAATCAATCCACTTTAGCCATATGGGAAAGCATTTTAGTCTACACTGTCCAAGGCAATTACTTTGCCACAAGCCCAGCAACTTTTTTTTGAGCCTTTCTAAACATTTCTATGTTATACATCTAAGCTAACTAACATGAACAGCTAAGGATTTGAATGCCTTCATATTAGATACACGGTTTCCAAGCATTTGTACTTGTGGGCACCTCATCCTCTCTGCAGATTTTTGTAAACTAACTCATATATTTGCTATACTGCCCATATGTTCTCAGTATAGCATTTTTGAATGTTAGAGATGGTGGTGAAGTGGAGGAGAATACCAATTATTGGTCGGCAAGGTGTGAGCTACTGCATGGGACATTGCTAGAGGAGAACAGAGTTCAGGACATGCTGCAGGTCACGGAATCGGAGAAGAGGTGTTCTTTGGCTCAAGACGTTCAGTGCCTTTGAAAAACAGAGCCTTGACCAAGCCCTGCATATGTTGAAGGCTCAAACAATGGAAGCCACACCAAGTGCAGAGTAATTTGTAAGGTGTATTGCATTCAAACTATTACACCAATCAACCACATTTATGTAAATCATTAACAAATTTAGAATTCTAATGATTTCTAGATCTTCATTGATGGTGTATTCCAAAACAGAAATCTGTTGAAATCAAAGCAATTTCCTTCCCCATTTCAATTCGAAAGGAGCACAGTCTATAAGCCTATCCCCGGTTCATCCTTCCTCATATCCCCCCCCCCGCATATCTAATAGGAAAGATTTCATCATATCGAATGTGTGTACTCTTGCTGACTCAGACTCTCACATTCTGCTGGATGCAGGATTCTGTTTCTCTCAGGATGTCGATTCATGTTGGCATTTTTGAAACCAAGAGGTTGAACCAGTGGCATTCTTTGGCTGCAATAAAACATTTCTCGTTATTTAGGCTTAAAATGGAAAGCCAGAAACTCTGCAGTCTAAGGAGGAGTATAGTAAAGATGGGCATTAGCTCAGAGGGTCAATGGGAGCAAGGGGTAGAGTCCCAGGGAGAGAGTGGTGAGTCAAGGACTAATTGTGCCATTCATGAGCAGTCACTCCTGAGGCTTGCTGTCTCCGTTGAGACAGTGTGGCCTTCCCTCCTGCTGGCAGAACCATAGTAGAAGTATTAGTTAGAAGGGATATGAGAGGTGAAAATGGATTTCCTGATAGCGGATCTATGATTCACATGCTTCACATGTGCACTAGGCCTCTCTCTTTCATAGTAACCTAGGATGCTGCCTTGAACCAATGCAGACCATTGGTTCAGTATTGTCAACACTGACTGTCAGAGGCGCTCCAGTGTTTTAGGCAGGGGTCATTCCCAGCCCTACCTGGAAGACACCAGGGACTGAATCTGGGACCTTCAGCATGCACAACATGTGCTCTACCACTGAGCTACAGCTCTTCCCCAGTGTCTGGCAGGAAAGAAGCAAAGAAAAAGTTTTCTTTTTGTGGAACCCTGTGATTGGGTTTGGGGGCTAGTTGAATGTACATTAATTGAAACATACAAAGTCAAATCACAACTGAAATTGCTACCAAATGGTTTGATTTCCAAGCGAAACACTATTATCTGATTTATAGAGAAAGGTAACAACTCAACCCCCTGGCATTTTGCTGCAACCTTAAGTGAAAACACTTGCATTAATGTTGCAAATGCTCAACCCCATTCTACTTCTCACAGTCTCCCGTCTCCCCCAGGAAAACCTCTCTTTCACTACAGTGAGGCTTATATTGATGAAGCACTAGGAGGATAGGTAGAGCTAGCCACGGTGAGACATTTTGATCTGTTGATGCGGTGGATCTTGTCCATTCAAAGGACTTTCAGCACTGCACATTTTTGCCCTTCATGTTTCTGAAAGTGGTCATTCAATTACACTTAACCTAAGGAGGAAACGAGGCCCTGAGCTGCTAAGCTGAATTTTTGCTCCTGTTGGAATACATGGAATAGTGAATAACCAAGAAAGGAACGACATCTGCCTACTCCACAAAGGATCTGAATTGGCTCCACAATCACATGGAGTAAGCAGAACAATAAGACCATTGCTGCCTATTATCAGAACTTCGGTTATCTGAATCTCCTGGCTTAACCAAATTCATGGTGAACTTCTTCCATAGAAATTGCAACTCAGTATTTAAAAAGCCTCCTGTTTTTACCTAAACTTTTGATTATCCAAAGCTAAACTTTGTCTCCTAGGCCTTTAGATAAACTGAATTCTATCGTGTGATAGGAGATTAATTTATTTCATCTCAGGAAGAGATATTTGTTTTTTGGTTTTTTGTGCATGTGGATAAGATGGCTGTGGCAAACCTGGTTTATTTGATCAGATATGCCAGACCAACAGTTTAATCCGTTTTTTGTTTGGTTGTTTTTTCACATCTTCTGTGTGTGTGGAATTTTTAGTGGAATTTTTGCCTAAAAGTACAAACAATACTTTTACCTTGTGATTCTAGCTTCACAATTTCCTTGAAAGGAAACCTATACTTTAGCCTCTCTTGCATTCAAACTGCAAGAAATGTAGATGAGCATCCTGTAACTTGCACAGAAATAAAATTCTCTTAAGAGTTTTTTTAGTATGTCCAAACTAGTTGAGGGATGGGTGCCCAGCCTTCGGATGACAAAAACAAGAACCGTGATTTTTGTTCTTTAAAAATATTTATTTCCTGCTGCTACTGAACTTACAAGCACAGGCTGCACACTGGATTGTACAGATTATTTCATGCTGAAATTATGCTTATTTGCATGGGTAGTCATTCTTTAAAAACTAGCCACAGATGCAGTCTTAGGGAGCACGTAGATGTTTTTACAGGTGAACCGAAACAGATGGGAGCAGCTCCAAAAAGTCTGCATGCTGCCTTTGGCAGGAGACCCTGTTATTGTGAAAACTGTGCTCTGTTAAGCAAACGTGAAGTTTAATATTAGATAAACACAGTATGGGGAAAACAATAATTTTAACTTGGTATAGCTTTCAACATGAAGGCACCGGAAGAAGTCTGTAATGCCTCATGTGCAATGTGAGTTTAGCATCACTAGTTAATAAGTCACAAATGATGTCAAGCGCCCTTTTTATAAAATGCAAGGAAATGTGTTATCTGCCTTCTTTTTTTATACTGTATTCCTAGGAAACAATGGTTGGTTCCTATAAAAGAGAAGATATCTTCCTTTCTCACGCTGTTGATTGATGTTGCTTTCTTTCATCTCTTCATATTTTTCTTTCAGTCTTGCTCTGTGTGTTTGTGTGTGTGTTTTACAGGAAATAAGGTTCTGTGTAGGCAAAATGTTATATGTAAGAATGGTTTCACTAGTCACCTGAGATATTATCTTTGGAAGGTGTTCTAAAGGAAAGTGTCACAGTGCTGAAAATGCCTTGTTTCTGCTTACCCAAACAACTGGATGCCATATATCATAGCTTATGAAATGTGAAATGCTCCAGTCATCAAAGGTGACAGTCCTCCCCTTTCCCCCACCCTTTAGGACAACATATGGGGTTGTTATAAAATGACACATTTTCAGTAACTGTATAGGCTGGGGAATATAGAAACTATTTTCTTTAAATTGATTAGCTGTATTTTTGAATATTTAACATTAAAAGCAAAATGCAATTTCTCCCCTAAACAAGTAGTTTCTATAAACCATTTCTGAGATTTTGGGCAATCCAAGGATTCAGCGTGTCATTTTTATATGTACCAAAATCCTTGTAAAAAAAATAAATTCTGATTTTGACTTTAGCCTTAAAACTGCTGTCACTCTTCTTGCAATGAAATTGATTTTTTTAGTTCAAATTTGATATTGCTGTCTTGTTTAGCAATAAGACCTATTTTCATCTTCTTTTGTAACATGTATCTCAATACCCTAAATGTAATCAATTGGTTTTCAGTTCTGTGTTCTTCTAATCTACTGTTTCTTCTGAAGATAAACAGTATCATTTTAGGCATTTGTGAAAGAGAATCATATATTACTGGTGCTTAAGCAGTTTTCTCTCTCCTTTCTCTCTCTTTTTAAATCTTAATCCATCTTAAACCAGTGGAGCAGAAATATTTAAAATGTTTCATTTCAAGCAGAGTGCATAATAAAATACAATAATTGTAATGTGCCATAAATCCCAGAGCCTATGCATTTTGTATTTGATTCAGGATTGAGGTCAGGAAATTTGGAGAAATTTAAAGAAAATGATTCATCAGTCCTTTTGTTCTGTTGGCCAGGGTCCCAGGATTCTTGAGCTGTGCCCAGCTGACAAGCTTTTGAAGATGGCACAATAACAGTTCAGTGATGCCTGACCATGACAGCACAGCCCTCTTAAGCAGGCAAACCAAGAGAAGAAGAGTTGACATTGGAGTGAAAAGGACGGTAGGGACAGCATCTGCATTTTTTGCAAAGGCAAGAGCATCATTTTTTAGTGCCATGAATCCCCAAGGTTCAGAGCAGGATGTTGAGTATTCAGTGGTGCAGCATGCAGATGGGGAGAAGTCAAACGTGCTCCGCAAGCTGCTGAAGAGGGCGAACTCATATGAAGATGCCATGATGCCTTTTCCAGGAGCAACCATAATTTCCCAGCTGTTGAAAAATAACATGAACAAAAATGGTGGCACCGAGCCCAGTTTTCAAGCCAGTGGTCTTTCCAGCACAGGCTCAGAAGTACATCAGGAGGATGTGTGCAGCAACTCTTCAAGAGACAGCCCCCAAGAGTGTCTTTCGCCTTTTGGCAGGCCTACAATGAGCCAGTTTGATATGGATCGGTTATGCGATGAACACCTGAGAGCTAAGCGTGCCCGGGTTGAGAATATCATTCGGGGGATGAGCCATTCCCCAAGTGTGGCATTACGGGGCAATGAAAATGAAAGAGAGATGGCTCCACAGTCTGTGAGTCCCCGAGAAAGTTACCGAGAAAATAAACGCAAGCAAAAGCTGCCGCAGCAGCAGCAGCAAAGCTTCCAGCAGCTGGTTTCAGCTAGGAAAGAGCAGAAGCGAGAGGAGCGCAGACAGCTGAAACAGCAGCTGGAGGACATGCAGAAACAGCTGCGCCAGCTGCAGGAAAAGTTCTACCAAATCTATGACAGCACAGATTCTGAAAACGATGAAGATGCTGGCAACTTGTCTGAAGATAGCCTGCGCTCAGAAATGCTGGATGCCAGAGTGAGGGATTCTATGGGCAGATCAGATCATGAAATGTGTGAGTTGGATCCAGGGCAATTCATAGATCGTGCACGAGCCCTGATCAGGGAACAGGAGATAGCTGAAAACAAGCCCAGGAAAGAAGGCCCCAAAGAAAAAGATCACGGGCCACACTCTTTTCACCCAGAAGGCAAACACCTAGCTGAGACTTTGAAGCAGGAACTGAACACTGCCATGTCTCAGGTTGTGGACACTGTGGTCAAGGTTTTCTCTTCTAAACCCGCCCGCCAACTTCCTCAGGTCTTCCCACCTCTCCAGATGCCCCAGGCAAGATTTGCTGTGAATGGGGAGAACCACAACTTCCACACAGCCAACCAGCGCCTCCAGTGCTTTGGTGATGTCATCATTCCAAACCCGCTGGACACCTTTGGCAACGTGCCGCTGCCTAATTCCACAGACCAAACAGAAGCACTGCCTTTAGTTGTCCGCAAAAACTCATCCGACCAGTCTGCCTCTGCCCCTCCACCTGGCAGCCATCATCCTGCTCTCCATCAGTCTCCGCTGTCTGCTACCACAGGCTTCACTTCATCTTCTTTCCGTCATCCCTTTCCACTACCCCTTATGGCATACCCATTTCAGAATCCCTTAGGTGCTCCTTCTGCCTCCTTTCCAGGGAAAGACAGAGCTTCCCCAGAATCCTTAGATTTAACAAGGGAGACCACAAGTCTGAGGACCAAGATGTCATCGCACCACATGAACCATCACCCCTGTTCACCAGCACACCCTCCCAGCACTGCTGAAAGCCTCTCTATATCCCTCATCAAGTCCGAGTGCGGTGACCTACAAGATATTTCGGAAATTTCACCTTACTCGGGGAGTGCAATATCCTTTACAATACAAAGCCCATATTTTGCATGATTGGTTTTCTTTTGTTTGGTAATGGGTAACTGAGGAGCAGGGAGGAGGGAATTGTCATATACATGCTGTCCCATGCTTCTAAACCTGGAATTTGTCAATAAGCAGGGAAATCCTGTACTGATAGTAAACTGTACTTGTGCAAATCTGGTCCTCCTGTGAACAAGTAACACATTTTTCAGTGATATTTTAAATGGATTATCTTCTAAAGTTTATCTTACGTAAAAATATTTGCTTTTAATCTGAATAGAGAAGGATAAAGTTCCAATTCCTAGATGCAATAATAATAATAATAATAATAATAATAATAATATTTCTGGGGGACAGGGTCATCTCATAACTGTAACCAAAGCCATTAAAGCAGACCCAAATTTGGGAAAGAGGGGAAATAGTCCCGCTTTCCAAGATTCTACCCCAATCCATCAAACTTTATACATGATCTCTGAGGCAGAACATAGGCTGTTTTTTTAAAATTAATTTTGAAGGTGTTTCTGTCCACAGGCATCATAAGGGGGCAAATGGGGGGGTGCATTGAGTGGCCCATGATGAAGCAGAGAGTCCACTTGACTCTGATGACAGCCATATCCCAACCTTCTCCTAACCCAATTAGGCTCTGATTGCAGCTGTTGGCTTCACAGATCAGTCTCATGGATAGAAGTTTCCTATCATGTGAATCCAACTTTTGACAAAGGGAGGCAATCTTTCATGTTGAATAAGCTCAAACACATGATAAACCTCAGTTGCCTGTGTGAATTGTCCAACAGTGTGGAACTTTTATTTGTAAGTGGCTCTATGGATATCTAAGTTGCTCCTGTACTAGTTAATGTAGTCACCAACAGCAGAGATGTAGGAAATTTTCCATACAGCCTGCTGCTGTATTGTCTTTTTATTGTAAACAGTATCCACCACTGTACAATTCAGTTCTTGAGAATTTTCCAGTTCCCTTCCTTTTCTCTGCCAGCATCAAAATATCTTAGCCATACTGATAGGGATGTTCCTTCTCAAACTATTTCCCAAGTTCCAGTGGTCACTAGCAGACAGAGATTGCAGCTGTGTTTGTGATTGGTGGTGTTTTGCAGCCTTAGATATGTAATGCTGTCCTATACACACTTAGCTAGGAGTAAGTCCCATTGAACTCAACAAACCTTTCTTCTGAGCGGACATATACAAGACTGCACTGTAAATGAGGGGTTTTTCTTTTTAAAGCAAAACTTTCAAATTAAAGCTGAAACAATATTTCCTAATCTTAAAACTAGGTACATTTCAAATTGATGCATTTTTAAAACTGATTTCCGATATTCAGAACCTTATAAAGAAGACCTCTGAAAATTTGAGGTGGAGAAAAAAATATTTTCAGATCTATCGAAAATATATTATTTTCTAAAACAATCCTAGCGAATCTTGCATTTTAACAGTACCTTTGCTGCATCTCTCCCAAAGAACATCTCCCAACTTGTTTTCTCAAGTGGGTAAGCAAAATGAACACAAAAGAAGATAAAGATACAGGTAGTGCTGTATTTAAGCTACATCAAGTCCTCTTCCTTCCCCCCCTCCCGTTCTGATTGGAGTCCTGTTCTCTGTTCTTGTGCAGCTGCTGGGTATGCATGGTTAACCTCTGCTCAGCCATACACAGAAATCTTTTGTCCTGACATACAAAAAGCAAATCATTTGGCAAAGCTTGAGAGTATAATTAGATATAAGACTTCAGCTGGATTAATCTTATAGGGCATGTCTTCTTCTTTTCCTCCACCCTTTAAAAAAAAGCACCCATAATTTTAAAGCATTAAGAATCTTTGTCTTTGTGGGGGAGGACGCTGCTTTCTTCTTTAATATAAGAAAGATGCATGCATTTTCATAATGGCTTTCAGTTACTGACTTACCAATCTTATGAATGCTTACTTAAAAGAAATATCTTTAGAGTTCAATGGGACCTGCTTCCCAGGAAGTGTTTTAGGATTATGACTTTAGTCCTATTGGTTTGTTTGTTTGTTTTAAAAAGTGCAGCCTACCCCTACCGTCAGCTGTCTCCTGCAGAGTGTATGCCTTATTTTATAGGAAGCCGCATAAAAGCTGTCCAACCCTCAACAGAGGAACTGAAAGAAAGGATGAACTGATGTTTTTTTCATAGTGAGTCCACTGCAGAATACAGTTGCACAAAAGAGAACCATAAACCATGGCTGGCTTTACCAACTTGGAAAGGAATCTATCATGAATGGATAACTATCTCCATCCCTGCGAAAAATAGCAGTACTGGCATAGCTATTGTCATCTACCCAAGATTGGTGGTGGAATCTGCAGAACACAGTCTATAGATGTGTTATATACACTTTTTGGCAGAATCATTTGGTAGAGTCAGAATAGTTATAAATGTAGTTTGCTTCCAAATTGATTTTTTCCCAAAGTTTTAATAATCATGATTTTTTAAAAAAGTTTTGTACTAGACAATTGATAGCAGGGACTGAGATCCTGACTCTACAAGTCCTTTTACCTTGCTTTCACAGCTCAAGTTACTTGTGTGTCCCAAGAATTGCAGGATTTGGTCCATGAAACCTTTCAACATTAGTGCACTGGTTTAACAGAACTTTGGATGGCAAGAAATGTCACCTTTGCTGCCTTCTTTGAATGTCATCTTGTATTTGGGGTATGAATACTGAGCTAGGGTCATTCTGTATTGAAACTGCCTCAAATGGCAATTAGCATGGAAACCTCAAGGGTAATGTAGAGAACTGGACAGAGAGACTGAACCAGTTTCTTATCTAGAACATGTAGATCAGCCTTTCCCAACCTTTGGGTCCCCAGATGTTGCTGGACTACAGTTCCCATAATTCCTGTCCATTGACCATGCTGGCTGGGGCTGATGGGAGTTGTAGTCCAACAACATCTGGGGACCCAATGGTTGGGGAAAACTGATGTAGATTCTGAAAGGCAGTCCTGAGATCTGTGATTAGCTTAAAGGTGAAATAGGAGTGTTTAGAATAGCATCTCCCAATATGGTGCCCTCTGAATGTTCTGGACTACAGCTCCCATATCTGGAAGATACCAGCATCCACCAGCCTCATCCAGCACGACTACTGGGGAAGAATGGTTTAGAATGTCTTATCCAACATCTTGGTTTTAAACTACCCACATAACTCATTTCTACATATCATAGGAGTTATTGATAGGCATTACCCAGTGTGAACTACCCCTGTCATTCCAAAGCTGGTCCTGACTTAATGATTAGGGAAGTGTAGGAAAGATGATGGGCAAGACTTTCTAAACCAGCCTTCCCCAACCTGGTGCTTGATGATCCCTGTACCTGCCTGGTGCCTGCTCCTTGATGGCGCAGTGGACTGTGAATTGCCCATATACTGTTCACACAGCATGTTTCCCTATATTGCTTACAATAGGAATCCATTCACAGGAGCCATCCTGTTCTGGGAATCAGCCATACCAAGGGGAAACACCCATTGTAGGGATGGAAGTGAGCATATCAAAATTCATCTATAAGAGGTGGGAAACTCAGGCCGGTGGGGCCTTGTGCAGCCCTCCACGCCTCTCTGTTTGGCCCTTGAAACACCTTCCCCCCAGGCTACATGCCCAAGCAGGCCACAGCCCTCACCAGACTGCTCAAGCACTTTTCCTGGCTGGAATCTGTCAAACGACGATGTTGCCTCTGGCCTGCCTGGATGGAGGTTGGAGAGGTGGAAGTGTAGAAACTTCTGTCTTTTCCATGGCTGGAATGTAGCCTACTGTACAAGGTAAGAGTTGCATCTTTTGCCACATCTACTTTTCCTTCTGGCATGTGGCCCCCAGAAAGTTTCCCAATCATTCTGTTATCCCTTTAGTTTTCCAAGCTGTGAGACTGAAAAGATTCCCTGCCCCAGTCTGAAATATATAAACTGTTAATATAGCCTTCTGTGATCATACCTTGATGTAGTTCTTAGCCACTATGCCACATCAGCAGTGGACAGTCTTAAGTACGTACTTTGTCTTTCTCACATTTTCATAACATGAAACTTTTGGGGGACTTGAGATGTTCAGTATTTTCCCTTTCCTCATGTCACTGTTACAGCTCTGAAATTAATTTGTGAAATCATATTTTAATATGGGTTATATTTCCCCATCTGTTGCATCTCTTCTTGACATCACAAAAGCCCCATTCATGTGATATATCTGGGAATATATTGGATCTGAATCGGAACAGAGTCTGTGTGCAGAGAAGCTGCCCATGCAGAAGCTCTGTTGATATTTTAAGAGCACCCTGTTAAGTGCAACACATTGGTAGAGGCAAAGTTAAGGGCACAATGCCCCCCTTAACCATCCATGTGTTCATATTCTCAAATATGGCACATGGACAGGACTGCCCTGCTGATATAGCCAACATGTTTAGGGTAGGAATGATGCAGAAGACTTTGTGAGCTTGGTTATGGAAATGAAAAGTTTTGTGACAGTCCTTCATAATGAGTCTTACCTGCAGTAGTGTAGTGGTAAATTCAGAAGTGCAGGGTCCCTTCTTGATAGTCATGCCACACCCCCATCACAGCCACGTCCCCTTTTCCATTTTCTTTTGTCTCCCTTGTTCTTCCTGTCGTCTCGTGAATCCACACTCCACTGCAGCAGGTATCCCTAGGAGCCAATCAGCATGAAAGAGAAGGCTGTGTTAGCTGCTGAGAAGAGTCTTCTCAGTGGCTGACTCACTTCCTTTTGCTCTGATTGACTCCAATCAGCCCAAAAGGACAAGGACTCTTCCCAGTGGTTAATACACTCCCTTTTCATGCTCATTGGCATAGGAAACTGGCTGAGATCCTACTCTCAAGAAAAGGTAATAGGTCTACAATCCCTCACAACCCCAGACAACACCCCTGCTTACCTGGTGTCATGCCAGGGTCTTGATAGCTTCCCCATTTTGCTGCCTGCCTGGGATTGCCCAAACAGGGTGTTTGACAGCTAGCTGACCCAAACACATAGCTGATGCACTCTATTCAGCCTGATAGGTCACACATCGTGCAGGGCTGCTTTATAGCAGCCTTTGCCAACCTAATGTCCTCTGTATGTGTTGGACTGCAACTCTCATCAGTCCCAGCTAAACACAGCTGATGGGAAGTTGGCAAATGGTAACACAGAAAGTTCTCTTTTTTTTACTTTCTGTAGTCACCAAAAGGACTCAGTTGGAGCAGCTTACATGGGATTCCCAGTTGCCACGCATCCAAGTGCTAATCTCCTGCACTTCACCATGATCACAGGAACTGGCGCTTCCCAGACCATTCACTGGGCCTGTAGGTACAATATAAGTTAAACAAACAGACATGATGTCTGTAGCAGCCCACAGACTTTATTCAGCAGAGCATGCTGTAGACCCCCAGTTGGTGCTGATTGCAAATATATTTAAAAAGCTATTGCATTTCCACCGGGGGCCACCATTACGTCTAGACTATGCAACCATACTTATTTTCTAGCAGCTGTCTATGTTATCTGGAATTCATCGTACGCAAAACTAAAGGAGAGAGAGGCATGCGAAGGTCTGTTTGTTCTCGACCAGGTTTTTGTTTTTGTTCCTCTTTATTTCACATGGCTGAATATTCATATATAAAGAATCTTTCTTAAACGCAGCCGTCCTTCTTCCCTTTGGAACAGAAAGCAACATCTGTTTCCTTGGAGAATCCATCCAGGATAAGAGCATAAGCCTTGCAGATAACAGCCAAGTTCAGGTTTTGGTAGCAAGAGCCCTTCCTGGTTTTTATTTTGTTTTGCTTTGGTTCCCAAATACTTCTTGCTGTTGCTGTAAAAAGGCATCTAACCATTATCCTCCTTGTGTGAGGGCGAAGGGAGAGAGTTAATGTTTCTATGCTGCATTAAACAAGATGAGAAGATGCACCTGCATCATGAGTCCCTGCCTTGTTCATGAATGCATTGTATATCTTTGCAAAGTAAATAAGTTTAATCAAATATTTTAAGTTTTTATTCAAATTGCAAAAGAAACAGACAGCCAATTGTTTTTTTCCATGATCTTCCTTGTCAGGCAACCCTCTTTGCATCTCAAGAAAAATAGCCTTGTTCAGCTTCAGGGCATTTGCATAGAGAATATTGAAACAAAACATTAGATTGTGGGCTTTTTCTTTTTTCTCCTTTTTTGGTTTCTTGTTGTAATTGATGAAGATTATCTTCCCAGGTGAAGGCAATCATCTTTTTCTCTTCAGAAAGGTAGTTTTATAAAACTCACACACAAAAAAACTTTTTTGAAGTCCGAGAGATCATTCTTGTCCAAGCTGACACTGCTTCAGAGGTAACAGTATGGACAAACAACACTCCATGAATGACAGGATTTTGATCAGAGTTATTCTCTCTGGCCAAAATGAAACCACTTGCAACAAATACAAGCCTGCTATCTCTCTCTCACACATGCACATGCACACACCCTGTTGTTTTATTAAACTGGGTAGCTTCAGTTCAGCATGGTGTCGCATTATTAATCCCAATAAATATATGCAACACGATTTCTATAAATCTGGGGATATATGAATGAAAGCCAGTAATGTGTACTGGAAGCACCAGTCTGCTCATAAGATTCTCTCTCACACACATGCGCATGTGCACACCCACATCCACACATACCTCTTCATTTGGTAGGTACTCTGGGCTATGGTACAAACAAACAAACAAACACAAGAGGCCATAATAGGATTTCAAAGGGAAAGGATCAAAATAAGACATCTTCATATGATCTGACAAGGATATTTCCAGGCCAGATAAAATCCAGCTGTCAGACCCCTATGCTCCACCCCCCAAATATCTCAAATCAGAAGGGATCAACTATATTGTATTCCTATATATGGAAAATGTGAGCTGAAAAACTCCATATAATAATGCTTCTTTTCCTTTGTCATCACTCCACTTCCTGTTCCTTACATCTCGTTTTCTGCTGTTGTATTAAGCAGGGCTGCATTATGCTTTGTAAACAGATAACACTCGGATTCTCATGTTGTTTGAACACTGTTTTAGGTTCAGCTGCAGTACACAGTTTCTCTGATCTTTTATGTTCCTGAGCAGATGTCTTTCATTAATTTATGGATTTATCATCTTTTCTTTTCTTTTTGCCCTCTCTCTCTCTCTCTTTTTTTACACCTGGCAGCTGGCTCAAGTTTCAGCAGTTATTGTCTATTTTGCATTACACATAGAATTGAATGTCATCTGTCTTCACAAAGCTATGGCGAAGAGTACTGAGGCAAGCCACATCAGCTGCTGGGGCAGAGCCTGTTTGTGTTTTTATCTGCCTCCCCCCCCCACCACCTTCTACCTCCCTCCCTCTCCTTTTTACCTCCTTAATATTTATTTGTGCTCGTTTTCTTTCCTGGCCTTGAATGGGGCTTAGCTCGTGTTCAGTACAGCTGTATGTTTACTGAATCTATTCCATCATGAGTCATTGTGCGTGTGTAAGTATCCTGGAAACAGCCAGTGCTTTCTTGGAAGAACAGTTGCTTTTCAACACAAGCACTTAAAAAGAAAATTAACCAATTGGTCAGCTCAGATTTAGCAAGGGGGTCATCTCACCACTGGCCCTTAAGTGTTTTGTTAGCTATTTTTAATAACTACTGTTAGGAAAGCTTTTTAGCAATAACCTCATCTTTGTGAAACAAAATATTTGAAACAAAACAGAAATAGTGTATTAAGATTGTATTAAGAATGACAGGCAAGGTTTCAGGGAGCAAAAAAAAAAGGCTTCTGGAAATTTGTAAGTTTTAATTAATCATGCCATGCATACAATCAAATATTGCTGCCTTGTAAAGTACTGAGAGGTAGCGGTAGTCTTGTGAACAGTGTGTTGTATATCTGAGTTCAGATACTCCAACACAGCCATGAAGTGTACTAGCTGAGGTTAGGTCAGTCATCTTCCCTCTGTCTACCCTATCTTACAGGGTTGTTGTGAGGATAAAATTGAGAGAGGACCGACACAACACTGTGAACTCATTGGAAGAAGTTCAGCACTCAAACATAAAAAATAAATGTAGTAGGCATGATTATAATCGGTGACATTTCTTGGCCGTGCAAGAGAACAACCATTTTCTTGTGTGACTCTCATTAGCTTCAGTGGGACTTGCATTGGAGAAGTTCCCAAGAAATTGTGTCTTGGGTTGACTGCTTCATAATTATCCATTGTGAATGCTTAGGATTTATATACAGAACATTTTTAAAAGGCTGTCTGTCTGTGTGTGTGTGTGTGTCCCAGGACAATTGCATAACAAAACAGACTTCTGTCGGAGAAGTTTTGACTTGTCTGAAACTCTTATTGCTAAGCAATAGGTGACAGCTTGCTGCTATTATTTCACTTATGCATTTTGACAGATGGCAGTGCCGAGTGTAACGCTCTTTTAGAATTCTCTATCAGTCTAATGGATGTAGCTGTAGGTTCTTTCAACTCTTCTCTTGGCACAAGAAGTATGTCAGTCATAAATTATCATCTTTGTAACCATTAAGCATCTAAAACAAAAATTCAAGTTCAGATGAGCAGTTTCAGTACATTTAACAGAAAATTAAGAGCTTTTAACTGCAACATCTTCATCCTTTTAGAATTAAAGTGAAACCATTTTTCAATATCTTGTATTTTAAAATAACAATAATGATAATAATAAAAAATATTCCTTCTCCTGTGCATCCAAGAGCAAATTTTAAAAGCTGATGTTAGATGCATGAGTTCTATTTAAAAAGAGGGTTATCCAAACAAAACAAAAAAGAGCAATAAAAATAATTTGCTTTGTATCTCTGAACTTGATGTGTCTTGTCTGTTTTTCCGCCATGCTGTTAGGTGAAGGTGCTTCAGTTTCTAGATCACTTTGAACTTGTTTGACCTTTTTCTGACATAATGCATGTTATATTTAATAAGTGACATTTGTGTGTGTGTGTGTGCGTTGATTGTCTTTAAAGGAAACAGCCCTCCAAGAAGGTACTGGGAGCATTCCTAATTGACCTTGTGGGGGCCACATTGATTTTGTCACGTGCATCTTCATTTCTGATAAATTATAAAGCCATTAATTTGCAGAGGAAATGGCAGGGCCAGCCTGCTGCACAGATGTGACCAAAACTGCCCTAGCAAACAGAACACAAAAGAGTGCCAAGAAGCCAGGCAAAGGGTGTGTGTGTGTGTGTAAAAAAAACCCCATTTTGAAAACCAAGATTGTTATGGTTAGTTTCACATTCCCTTGGGAACACTTTTGGTTATTTCTGTTTACAGGCCCGAAAGATAATGATGTTTGCAGGATAAATAGGTATCCTTCCAGGGTAAGTGACCATGGATCGATTAGCATTATCTCCACTTCTTGATATTTGTTAGCTCCAAATACATGTCTGTGCTTAAAGAGAGTATATACACCTTTCAGCACAGCTGTTTGTTTTTAACTGGGAGAGGGGTTCTCTAAACTCTTTTCCCATTCTTGAGGAACTGGAATACTGGGGCCCCAAGATGTTGAAGGACATGGTACAGTGAAAACATTTCTATTTTTACTCTTTTACTCTTTGATACATGAATGATGTGATGCTCCGGGAACAAGTACTTAAAACTGAAACTGCAAAAGGGAAGAGGGGAATCTTATTCTTAAATACATGTGCATTGTGTATTTGTTTCCTTAGCAACAAGTGAGTGCATGCTTAGTGAGCAACCTTGCACCTCAAAATATCTGCCACCAACGTTTAAGAAACAAGTGAGGCCCAAGCCAAGAGTTACATGGAAGTAAGTCCTGCTGTGTTTTATGGGAATATTTCCTAAGAAAGCACACATAGGATTATAGCTTGAGTTCTCCAAGTGATTTATTTATTTATAAAAATATTTGTATACCACTATTTTGTTAAAAACATCAAAGCAGTTTACAACATGTTAAAAACAAACACCATAGACTAAACAACATTAAAAATACAGTAAAAGCAAAGGTCAACTGATGACACCTCACATCTCCATCTTCAATCTTTCTCAAACCACTGCAGCTCTAAGGAGTTGCAATTGAATGTTAATGTTGATCAACTCTTGGAACAACTCTTCTCCAAAAATAGTATTATTTCTTATTATTTATCGAATTTATATCCCACCCTCCCCTTTGCTTGTCCTGAACATCAGATTTCAAGTGAAGCATTTTTCCTTAACCCATTTCATCCTACATGCAGGAAGGTTTGTCGCCCAACCACTTGAAAAAGGCCAAGCTCATGTTCTTTTATACCCGGTACCCAAGTTCCAATATGCTGAAAACGTACTTCTCAGATGTAAAGGTAGGAAAAACCCATTTATTTCATTTTTTATTTTCTCTTGCCTTGATTGCATGTTTTAACCCCCTGAATGCTCATTAATTTAAATCTGATTTCAGTAATAATATATTTTGGCAATCTTATTATGCTTTTCTTTTTTGTTTTTAAGTTATTCTGAGGTCTGTGTTTGATTTTATCTGTTGCTATTTCTCTCTCATGCTCTCCCTCTTCTGTTTATCTCCCCTACCCATGAATATTTTTTTAAATCTCAGCAAATTTGTAATTTTTAAAAAAACAATTGGATAGCACGGCTTTGCATCTGTGAAATATCTACTGGTGGCATTAGCCTACTAGTCAACAGCATTCTGGAGAGCATTTTTAAGTGCTCCTTTAATTGTTCCATTGCAGCCGCATCCCTCCTATTCCACTTAGATTAGTGCCCACTGTAGAGACCCCTTTTTCTTTCTGTCCAAAAAAAGGAAGAAAAGAAAAAGAAATGCTACATTGAAATTCGCCATGCAGTAGCTGCTTAAAAACAAAAGTGATGATTGTCTCTTATTTACAACTTAATTTGTTGTTGATGCAGAGTACACTGAGCATAAGGAGGATGAATAAACTGACAGATTCAGGCCACATTATTCAAATGAGATGAAAGCTGTCGACGTACAGCTGCATCCTCCCTTCATTCTACAGAATATTAGGACCTCCTGTTTTTAAAAAAGTAATTGTTCTTTCACATCAACTTGATTTTTTTGTGTTATAAACATCTACTTTTTTGAGGGGGACAAAACAAGTTTGGGTTCCAATTATTATAATGATACACATGGTATCATTTTGTAAGCCTTTTAAAATAAACATCACATTAGTTTAAATTTGCTTAATGTTAATGTTAAAATTCTTCTCATCTTGCCTTTTCTTCACCACACGCAAATTCTATACAAACTTTAACAATGTCTGCCTCCCCACACACACACCCCAACTCCAATGTTAGCAAATTTAGCTTCTCTGCTATGGGTTTGCTTTTAGGGTGACCTCTTACGAAAGAGCACATGGGTCACTTAAAAGAAAAAAAATAACAAGACTTTGATATTTTGCATTTTATTAACTACCTTTGACTTTTTACTTTTTTAAAAGTTGGACTTTCTTGTTTTTAGTAAATGGCTTTTATTTAATGATGCATCAACTTAAGAATGTTGGTGTGTTGATTTGCATGCCCTCACAACCATCTCCATCCTATTGATTGTAACATTGTGGTTAGAAATATTTTTCATCTTGTTCTTTGTGCTATGTGGGATGTTGTTGGGCTTCCTCCCCCCCCCCCACACACATCTGTTTTTTTTTTTTTTGCATGGTATACATACATTCAACATCTTCTGCCCCACTAAAGTTTCTGGAGAAACTGGTTTTGTAGGCTTTTTTTTTTTAATGCTTTGAAAACCTCTTTGACCAGAAAGCCAAGCAGGGCGGTGGGGGAGAAAAATGAATGTGTGTACTGCTGCTATTGACTGCTCTATCATAGGCTCTATTAGTCTCTAAAAAATGCATCATCTATACACAGCCTATGCCTGGTTAATGACCTGCTGTGACTCATCCAATGGGCCAAGGAAAACCAAGGGCTTCTGTGGCAGTATTACCTGCAATGCAACAATGTAATGGATTACTGGGGAGACTTTGGAGCCATTGGTACAGCTTGACCACAGTATGGCTTGAGAGAATCTCATAAAGGCTCTCTGATGTTTTCTTTAGTGGATGCTAATGTAGGCAGCTGTACAGAAAAGTCTTGCTAGGATGTAGTGCCTGTTGTCTTTTTTTCAGCATGTAACAACCAAAGTCGGTCTTCTTATGATGTTGCCAAGTTATATGAAATATTTTGATGTTATGCCACCTTATATTTATATAGCATCATTCATCCAGAAGAAGCCCAAAGTGCTTTACAAACAGCCAATATAGGGATCATTCACCCACCACCTCTGAAAGGCAGCCACTTCCGTGGTGGAAGGCAACAGCCATTCGGGGTCAGCAACATCACACACCAGTAGATGTAAATATTAGATACATTCCTCTTTTCTTGGGGAGCGGGGTTGGAGGGTGGGTTTCCACGTTGATAGTTCTGGAATGTTTTATTTCATGTAAACGTTCATGGGTAAAGTCAGCTGCTCCTTTGACCTGCTCTGTAAATTTGATCGGACTGAACATGTGATTAGGGTTGGGTTAATGTTTATATTAGGCAAGCTACAGAGTAGAACCTTGTGGGTATTGTGCACATAATTTTATCTATATTTTTGCATTGAGCTCCTTTGTAAATGTCAGGAGATGGGAGATGGTTCCTTATCTCAAGAAAGGAGATAAATGCCCACATTCTTTGCTGGAGGAAAACCTACAATAATGGTAGCCTGATGGAATGAGGATTACTACAGATAGAGTATAAGACAGCCTTCCCCAACGTGGTGTCTTCCAGACGTTTTGAATTACAATCCTGCCATCCCTGACTATTGGCCATGCTGCCTGGGTCTGATGAGAGTTGTAGTCCAAAACATCTGGAGGGCACCAGGTTGGGGAAGACGAGAGTAAGATATAAGAAGCTGGTCTTTCTCAATCAAGGTTCTTAATTCTGACTAGCAACAACACTATAAGCTCTCAGACATTGTGATTTCCCAACTCTTCTGAGATTCTTGAAATGAATGTTACAGGAATTGAACCGGGTAGGTCTTCTGTGGGCTAGCCATGCAAAGGTGCCATGCATTGGTCAGAAGTGATGGGATGGGGGCAAGAAAAAGGAATGTGTATGAAGGCAGAGGAGAGAAATGTATTTATAAGAGAAGGGGGACCATGATAATTGTATAGGGGGCATGCTTCCTTTCATCGGGATTTGTATGGGAGCAAAGGGGCATGGTGTCACCCAATATATCTGTATCTGGACAGTTGACCCAACTTATTTTAAAGCAGCAGTGTCCATTCATGGTAGAAAAATTAAAAATAAATAAATCTTTGTTATCCTCCATCTCAAGACACCTTTTTATAGGACTTCATTAGCCAAACCATGCTAGGCAACAATAATTTAAGATCAGTTTAACTAAAGATTAGTGTAAAACTATCGTTTTTAAAAAGCATTAAAAGAATTGCAGGCAATCTTTTTTTTTAAAGCCCTCACAATTTTCACAAGCGTTTAGGTTTTTATTGGTTGTGTTTGTTTTAATTGGTTTTAATGGAAGTCACTTGGGGTCACTTCTGTGAGGAAAAGAGACAGAGGCTAACAAATATAATAGATAAAGTTAATGGGGTGGTATGCCTGTGAATAAGGGCTTGTGAAAACAACATATACTAATCACTGCATCAGCAAACCATTATAGACCACAATATTCTGGTCTTCCCCAGGTGAAGGCCTGGGGAAAAAACCCAGAAAAATTAAGAAAAACCATTTTTCTGATTTTTCAGAAAAACAAAACAAAAAAAGGCTTTGGAAAAAATGGGGGGGCGGGGACAGTTCTGCCCAAGTTTTTCCAGGTTTTTTACCAGGCCTTCACATCTCTAGTCTTCTAGGATATGCCTGCTGGAACAAGTGATTGGGGTTTTAGTTCCACTGAATTCCTTGGTGTAAATTATCAATAAATTAGCCTCCTAAATTTTTGTCACTTAGACAGGCGGTTAGTTAAGATTGGTGAAAGAGAGACCCAGTGTAGCTTAATCCATGAATTTAAATAAACCATTGTAGCAAAAACTAGACACAATTAAACTAACATGGACAAGTCCTTGTCCAACATAGCAACAAAAGAATTTTGCCTGTACAATCAAACACCAAAACCAATGTTTTATCAGTGGGGAGGGAAGGCAGGAAGCTTTGGTTTTCTAGATAAGAAAGGGATCTTGAAGTAATTTGGGGGTCAGATTCTGTTAGCTAATGTAAAGGAAGAGGTAGCTGAAGGACTGTAGAATATACCGTGGCAGAATACGAGCTTTTTCTGCTATATTAACAATGACTTTAAAAAAGTAAAGGAATATTCTGTTAATGCAGCCAATAGAGAAGGCATGGATGGAGTCCATCTGCCAAGGTTTTTGAGGGTCCTTCTTTTCACCACAACCCTATGTGTCCCATTAAAAATCCATTCAAAAAAATCAAGGGATCTTTCAGAGAGGCCACCAATGCAGCATGAGGATGTGTAGTTGGAAGAGAATCCCTGGAAAACACACAAGGGCTCTTTGGATCCTAGCCCATGCATTGCAATTTATCCTACTACGTTGTACAATAAATATACAAAGTCCAATTCAGTACTCTGTGCTGATCTTATATTGAAAGCAGCTTACTTTTTATAGAAAGCCAATTTAACCAATTTTAAAAAATAAAATATTTTTCATACACAAATGACCCTAAAAAATATGTTATTTGTAAATAAACCCAAACTGACTTCAATGGGTCAAGTGTGCTTACTTAGTTTATCTAAAATTGTCCTATGGATTTTTCAATAGCTTATGCATGAATTAATATACCCAGAATTGCACCTTTGTATTTTCTTCTTGTTACAATCTTCCTTTAGTTAAGGAGCTGTTATTAGTAAGGCTGAATAAGATGCAACTATAATTCTGTCTCTAAATTGGGAAGGGGGATCTCTCGAATTGGTATTGTGGGAACAGAAAAAGATTTTCCTTGCATCATCTCGCTCCACTTGATGTTGATTTTAATGTATAAGCTAATAATTCTTAGACTACTAAATACAACAGATTCAGTGTCATTTTAGCTTTGAAGAACAGGCGCTTCCAGGCTTTTCAACCGAGCAGTGTTAAATGATGTATCTCATTCCTTCCACCCCTTGAGTCAACTGCTGCCTAGCCAGATTAAGGTGTCAGATTGATTTGTTTTATACATCTTTTGACCATGCTCATTGAATATTTAGGAAGTTTCTTCGGCCCATATTGAGGCTGAGGTATCCCGTGGGAAGCATTAATCAAAGTCACAGAGACTCTTACACTGTGAAAACACAGACTCTTTATTGTAGCGATTAGTTTTTGCAGTAACACATTAACACACTACAGAGCTTTTATTTTATAGAACAATTGATCCTTTTCTTGTACTCCACTACAGAAGGGGGGGGGATAATTAACTCTTTAAAGTTTAGCAATTTTAAAAAGACTGATTTATCTGCACTAGAATGTTGAAGCGAAACTGGGCATTTCTGCCTCTGTGTTTGTGTTCCACATGCATTTGTTTGTATGCAAAATTAACCTACTCAAATGTTTCTATACTAGTCAGGCTGAACAGTTTTGTTCCTTAAGTGTTTATGTCTGTAATTTGTGCATGTCTTACATTTTTTTGTTCTTTTTGTCCACATTAGAACTTTCTCTCTCTGGTATTTCCATGCTGCAACAATAAGCATTAAATCTCTTTATGTCCTGTTGCTAAATAATGACATGTGCACCTACTTTTGTTGTTGTTGTCCACATTGGGTCATTCATGACCACTCTGGAAAAAAAAAGCCTTTCTATTTTTCCCCTCTGCAGTACTCTTGTCCATATGAGACAATGTCTTGTAACAATGCAAGAGCCTAATCTCCATGTCAAAGCAATTTTCATTCCCCAGTGCACACCCTGCTATCATTTTGTAATGTTTTGTTTCTTATTCTAAAAGAATTAAAAAGGAACAGTAAGCCGTCACGGGGGCCTGTAGTCCTTATCTCAGTGTCTGGAAATTTGGACAGTGTATTTTACTGCTGAGATAAAATGGAAAGAACTCCAAGTTCAGCAAATCGTAATGGGTTTAAGTTCTATTGAAATCGGTAACCAGAAGATCAGATAACGGGGGTCCTTCAGTTGTCTTTTTAATCAGGTTCCCCGCAAGGGCTGAATAGAGACAGAACAGACACACAGAGTGAAAATATAATTCTTGGATAGGTTAAGTACATGTTTGAACTCTTGCAAGCAGAAGCGATTTGATGATGACTTAATCATTTTCTGGTCAATTATCTGTAAGGACCCTTGCAACTGCATGGCAATTATGATGCAAGTTGGCCTTTTGGGAGAAACACCAGTCTCTCTGCTTCTGTTTCCTTGTTACTTAGATTCCCTGCCATAAATTTTCATTCGTTTATTATCTTTGCTAGCATGGAAACAACTTTCTGTGTAGTAATTACAGCCCCAATGCACACTTTAGCTGTCATCTTGTTGGAGGCCTGGATGTTCTCATGGCCAGCATTTGATAAGTGTTCTTTGTTGATTTTTGATTAATGCACATCTCTTTCTGGGGGGCTGGGGGAAGTGAATGCCTGTGATGACAAAAGGCAGGGGGTAGTATATCAGCTTGCCTGATATATAGCTATGGATTTATTGGCTTTAACTTGGCAAGTTGAGTTGCATCTGTCCTTTACACATAGAAGGGGCTGTCAATAAGAGGGGACCAGCTGCAACATAGCCTAGGTGACATCTTCAGTTCAGTAATCACAGAACAGTAAGAAAACGTGTCCTGAAAGATGTGGACAGTTTTCACTTTGGCCTTCTTAGTTCATATAAAGTGATTTGGTGCTTATCACATCATCTTATAGATGAGCTTGCAAAACTTTAAAATTTGTCAAAAGGGATGGCAGGTATTGATGAAGGCTTTCTGGATTATGATACTCAGAATATGATAAGCCTCTGCAAGTCTGAATAGAGCACAACATACAACTCTTTTTTTCACATACCGAATGGGGGCAACCCCTTAGGAAGGCCAACTGTTATAACAGAGAAAGAGAGGGATTCTTTTTAGCTTGACTTAGCATAACAAAGAAATTTAGGATCTGATCTATGTGACACGCTGAAACATAACAGGCCTGAAGTTACTTGAATAAGTTATAACATAAATATGCCCATAAATATTTCCTAAATGGATTTCACACTTTTATTTGTGGGGAATATGTACTACATAATAGGGAACACGATGCATGCCCCTTATCTTATATGCAGTTCAATAAATACCTACAATTCACTACTGTGGCAATGATTTGGGCTACTCATCTCTTATATTAGACAAAATTAATTAGCACAAAGCTGGAAGACCCTGTGCACCTCCTACTTTAAATGCCTAGAAGCTTGACAAGTGGTGCCTAGAAATTTGGAAATGTTTTCCATGCCTGATGCTGCATCTGGTAGAATAGCAGTGCTCAGAAGCAATTTAGGAATGAGATCCAAAGCTTTGTTTAGAAATTTGGTGTAATATTTTTATATCACCTGACTCAACCTCTTGAGCCTCCTTATCCCTTGGGTTTTAAAAGCTTTTGAAGATGAGCTTGGTGAAGGATGGGAGAGAGGAGGGGTGGATATAAGAAAGAATGTTATGAAATGGGGAGGAAAGGGAGGAAGTGTCAGTACTCTAATCCTTTTTACTCTTTAAATTTTAACAGTTCAACAGATGTATTACCTCTCAGCTCATCAAGTGGTTTAGCAATTTCCGTGAGTTCTACTACATTCAGATGGAGAAGTATGCACGTCAAGCCATCAATGATGGGGTAACAAGCACTGAAGAGCTGTCTATAACCAGAGATTGTGAACTGTACAGGGCCCTCAACATGCACTACAATAAAGCAAATGATTTTGAGGTATGCACTGATCTTTCTGAGATTTTTCCTCCTCTACACATGTGTATAATTGAAATCTTTCCTCGTTTTTTTTAAAAATGTGTTTTCCTTTGTCTCAGACTACTTCTTTGTTAGCATCAACTTGTGAATGATATTAATGGATATTGCTATATGACTTGTATATAAAATAATTGTAGTTAACATGCCTCTCCTGATGGTGGGAAACTGTGTTGTCTTATCGTAGGTGCTGTATTTGGGTTGTTTGTATTTTCAGTTTTCAAGAGTTATTTTCTGAAAGGCCACTCTACTTGAGATTTTACCTGTAGATAATTATTTTGTTATGTGAGTAGACAAGGAAAAATGCAGCTCATTTGCGCAAAAAAAACCCCAATCACATAATCTGTAGAAATTTAGTTGTGACTCAGTTCCGTTGAAATCAACAGGGACTAGATTTACCCAAATGTCTCTGGATTATACCCCATCGATTGTCAGATTGGACTGAAACTCTTCCTTGCAGACCAACAATGAGGATAATATGAGCCAATCACTGAGGCATAAGCTCAGCAAGCTTTTGTTGCTAACCTGTTGACCTTCCATAAGCCCACAATAGCAAATTCCTCAATGCTGATGATAGCATTTTGTGCTGTTCAGCAAGTCAAATGCAGAGATGATGTGAGAGGGACTTCTGGGAGTTGTCACTCTGTGGCATTGAAGTCTTGTGGCAGTATGTTGGTATTATCTACTCAAAGGATGAACATTGTTCAGTATAAACTGCACAATGGTGTGGTTAGAAGGGCAGCAAGGGTTTTAGTTTGTTTCCTGATATAAGTAGCATTATGTTAGGTATGAAGATCTACTGTGAAGCATTTCTAAAGTGATTGTCCTCATCATGATATCTAACTGATTCAGTTGGAAAGGGACACAGAACGTTATGATGCAAATTACACTTCCATTCTTTCTCATTTCCAGTGGCTTTTATTTTAGGGTGTGTTGCCAAAACAAAACAGGTATGGTCCATCAGGCTTGTACCATTATTATTTATGAAATGTGTGGCCTATCTTGTTTTCCTGGCTGCAGAACAAGGGTAGCTAACCTCTGCCCCTCTAAATGTTACTGGATTACAACTCTAATCATCCCTAACCATCCATTGGCCATCTTAGCTGGGCCTGATGAGAGTTGAAATCCAACAACATCTGGAAGGACAATGAGTGGACTACTCTCTGATGGTGCCGCTCCTGGAGAAACCAAGAACAAAAAAGGCAAAGTGCATTTGACACTCTCCTAATAACAATTTAGCAGCAGATGAATAAGAACTGTATCTACAATTTGGCAATAAGAGTATGCTTCCACAAATCAGGTCTGAGTCTGAAAATGTAAAAATATTAATATAAACCTAAATATTGCATTGTACTCTTTCTGTCTTTGAGCTGCCAAATTGAGGCTTTCCATGTTACAGTTTTAGGCATGGAAGAGACTTTTGTAGTTTTTAGTTTGAGCAGCCCCAAACTATACATAGTTCACAGTTTGGAATCATCTGATTTGGGGATCACAACCTATCTTTTTTTCAGATGCTAATTTCTTGTAACACACAGGAGAACCCCTTTCACATGTGCTAAGATGCTCAAATGCATGACTAAGATTTGAAATTCCTAATTCACACAATCAGGTTTTCTTTTGGATGGCAACTTAAAAACTTCCACCTATAACTTCATATTCTAGGTTGAAAGCCTAGACCTGAACAGACCATTAATGCATATCATTTAATCTGTAGATATGCATTCTTGCCTGATCAGCGTCCATCCCAGGTGACTTGACTAAAGCAAGAATGACATGTACTGTGGTGTTGAAATTGGATCTGAAGTCCTTGAGCAAATGGAGCATTTTCCATATTTAGCATCCTCAGAGTTCCTTCCCTTCATACTTTATTGCTGATCCTTTAATATAATTGAAGCCTGATATGCTTTTCATTTTAAATAATTTAAATGGATTTTCTTAAACCCTGCTTCCTCTTATAGAATTAACATTCACAATGCATTTTTAAAACTAAATATTGAGAAAATAGGGATAAAACCTCATTAAAAAAATCTAGATGCATTCTGGAACCCATTTTCCTTAGTTCTATTACTTGAAATACAACTGTCAGAGCCATATCACATGTTGAGCAAGCAGAATCCCAACGGATCCTGTGTTTGCTTTTAGACACATGAATGTCCTTCAGCAATTCATACAGAAGATGTACTAAGCCCACAGTGGAACTGTTGGGGCTTGTCTTTGGTCTAACATATGAAGCTGGCTTTTCTGTGTTTCTTTCACAGTGCCTTGGAACCACTCACAGCTGTTAACAAAACTCAGATAAGATATTTAACAAGCCTCATGCTCCCTCACTTAGCCTCAGGCTCATAGCCAGTGGTAGATGAAACATCTCACTGAAGGATACAGTAGAGTAATAGGTGATCTGTGCGTGTGTGAAGTATGCCAATCTGTTTCTATGTTGCTGTGCTCTCCTTGTAGGTCAGTTGAAATGGTACATACACGAGACACATTTGTGACACAAAACCAAACCATCTTCAAATGTAAATAAAATGTATATCCTGATTAATGAAAAGTCTGTGTTGAGGAGGAGGATTTCCATGTGTCTTTCCTTGGACATTATTGTTTTTCATAAATAGTAAAGTATATAGCCTTCTCCACCTCAATTCATATGGGTTTTC
This sequence comes from Rhineura floridana, assembly GCF_030035675.1. Taxonomy (NCBI): domain Eukaryota; kingdom Metazoa; phylum Chordata; class Lepidosauria; order Squamata; family Rhineuridae; genus Rhineura; species Rhineura floridana. The sequence goes on along the minus strand of NC_084483.1, from coordinate 173,275,226 downwards.
AGCACACATGAAATAGGAACAGTCCTCCCCCTATCTGTCTAATCCATCCTTATCTGTCTGTCCTAATCAATTCCAATCCATCTAATCCAGCATAATCTAATTAATCTATCCATCCTGATTCACCCTAATATATCTATATATCCACCTAATTCATCATAATCCATCCCAATCTGATATGTCTATCCATTCTAATCCACCCTAATCTAGTATATCTGCCTAATCCATCCTAGCCTAGTCTATCTACCTAATCCATCCTAATCTATCCCGATCTAATCTATCCATCTATCTATCTAATCCATCCTAATCCAATTCATTCATCTAATCCATCCTAATATATCTATCTATCCAATTCATCCTGATCCATCCTAATCTATCTGTCTAATCCATCCTAATTCATCTTAATCTATATATACAGCAGCTATGTGGTGCTGTTTGTGTAATCTATGGTATATCTTAAAGCCACATATCAAAAGATTGCAGTTCTATACAGTCTTACTTGGGAGTAAACCCCTTTGAACTTGCAAGTAGACATGTTTAGGAATGCATTTCAAAGATAATAGACATTGTGTGGTATTCAATGCTGGTCATATACAGAATAGACCCATTTAAGTTAATAGATAAGATTAATTTAGGTTCATTAATTTCAATAGGTCTACCCTATGACATAGTTGATTGCAACCCAATATTTTTAAAGGAAATCAGAACCTAAAAGGAGACACTCATTTCTATTTTCTGTGGATTTCTTACAAAGATAAGTGACACACACAGGCATATTGTGCAGTACTAATATTTAAATTGCTGGGGTGGATTCCTTCAGCCTTTTATTCTCTGATTGGCATTTCCAGTCATCCAATGGTATTACTGAAATAGGACCAGTTCCAGTATATGTTCAGTTTCCTTGCCCATCTAGGGATTAGGAAGCTTTGTGTATCAGATTTGTAAATGGCCACAGAAGTTGAACACATTGGGATTTTTCACAAATCTAGCTGCCTCAACCTGGATGAATAATGCTTGTTCAAATTACACTTGAATTCTTCCGTTACATGTCATACTTAAACATAGATAACTGAGGATAAAACAAAGGCATTGTGAATTATATATCTGTGTAAATTGCTGTTTGCTCCCTTTACAAAACACAGAATTGGTGTTTGGGAGGCGAAGCAGCCACACACACCCTATTGGATTTGCTTTTGTGATTCACCCAGCCCTTTTCCTTGGTGTGGATCACTCCTGTGGAGCTGAATTGCATAGGCACTCATGTATGTATACCTAAATTCTCATTGAAGGCTATACATGCGGTATGGAGTATAAACTTGAGATTGACTCGTACACCATGCAGAGTGTAGAACCTCTGCACCTAGACCTGGTCCACATGGTGCTGGGTTGTTTTAAATGGTGTAGGAAATCAGGGTTGAATCCAATGTAGTGCTAAATCACGGTCCCATCAGTGCAAGGATTTTTGCTTGCACAGTGGGACTTGCCCCTCTTATCCCCCTGTGCAACCCCTTAATCTGTTCTAGGAGTTCCCCTAACTCTCTGGGGCAGATCTGGAGAGGGTGCAGGGTGCTCACCGGGGAAGGAGTGGGGAAATCCCATTTTGCAAGTGGAAATCCTTTCATTGATGGAATGTGTTAGTGGAATATCACCCTAAACTGCTAAAAACCATAGTTTTCTTCAGGTGCTATACTTACAGTTAAAGAAAATACATGACTGGGGAGAGGGGCTTTGCTGATTAGCCCTTCTACCTGATGTCCATGCATACTGTGCAGACATCTGAGGGGAGGGAATCTCTGCATTCACAGACTTCCATGCAATCTCGAACCCGATTGCTGAAGGTTCCACATCACGTGGAAGCCCATGTATGAGAAAGCACTCTCTCTTTGTTTATGCAGCATGTACAGTCTTTGCGTGCCCACTTGTGTGTTCTCCTTAACTTTATGTATAACACCTGAAGAGGGCTTGCATGTGTTAATTTTGAGATATGCTGGAAGAGCCTTGGAGAGAAAAGGTATGGGATGAAGGGTGCTAGCTGTTCTACCATTTTTACCATTTACCTTCTTTCAGTGATTGCCAGTGTATGAAGGAATTCCCCTACCTGCAAGGACTGTCCCTCCCCTTTTCAGTTGAAGTGTTGGATTCATGAGCCCAAAGAAGCTGCCGCCTGGGTTAAAGTGAAGTGGAGGCAATTACTGGAAGAGTTTCCTGGGTACACTGAAGTGCACATGTATTCTAGATTAGGATTAGGGATAGGATCCGTTGGCTGGTGCCAGTTCGAAAGCATTCCGTCAACCTAGCAGACTAGCATTGATTCAAGTTTATTCTTTATCTGTTAGCAGATATTCCTTTATCAATATTTTAAAGGAAATAATAAATTATCATTCTTAAAATTGATACTTAAAGGTGTTTTTTTTATATAAAAAGTCAGTTTCAACATTAGCTACAGAAAATCACTACATTAAAATCCAATCCTCAACAAGTGAGTAAGCAAATTAATAGTTTTTATTTTGAAGTTCGCAGTAATAAGATTTGGGATTTTTGGAAAAGAGGAGTTGTGAGGAGGAGGGAAGAAGTGATCTGTAAAACTAGGAAGACATGGAATGGGGGCATGGACATGACTAATCCCTGTATTCTAGAATTCTTATTGAATGGTCTGGTTTGCCCATAACCCAATGCCATAGTTCGTTTAACAAATCATGGGTTAATAACAAGTTTTCCCACAGACAATCAAACAAACCTATGGCTTATTTCTCCAAAGTTTGTTTTATTTTTCAGCGGTTTTCCCCTTGTGCCTTTGCAACCTAGTGAGTGCCTGGATAAGGAAGAGTGTTGGGCTTGCATGTAACACCAATCCATAGTTAAAATAAATCAAGGTTTGTAAGCCAGGAACAGATCATGCTTTCAGACTGTGGTTTGTTGGCTGTAAACAAACTATAGTTAAGTCTCTTGGCAGGATTCAAACGGTCAAATAAACCATAACAGTGATATGTGTGAATTAAGCCTCTATCTATAGCCATGGTTTTTAACCTTTCTTGGGACACAGACTCCTTTGATTATCTGATGAAAATATATAAATACAATTAATTTTATTGCATTGGAAATTGGGGTTTTTTGTGCCCAGTTCAGGACCCCCTGAAGTCCATCCCCCTATGGGTCCATGGACCACAGATTAAGAACCCCTGATCTGTAGTTTCATTGCCATAAATAGTTATATGTCTTAAGCACTGATGAGCTCAGCAGAGCACAAGGGGTTGTAAATTAGGATTGGAGCCTAGCAAAAACTGCTGACATATTTTTGGGTGTATTTATTTTTAGATGCTGTGGACCAGAAACTTACACTTGTATGTGCACTCATGCTCTTTCAAATAAAAGCCTTAAAGTTGCTGGCGCATGGCCCAGTATAACTGTGGTTGCAACATAGATTTCTAGAGCCCTGCAGTCGTCTGTTAGCATTTAAAGCTCAGGTCACCAAAATGGTGTCTGTGGGTGCAATGCCACTATTGAGGACTACTTTCCTCGGTATTCACAAATTCTCTGAGCCCTTCCCCTTTACTCGCTTCATCATGTGGTGGTGGTGAGGTTACCTTCCCACAACTAAAAAGTACATGGAGCTTAAGGAGGATGTTGGAAGAGGGACACTCTTTCCCACTTCTTTCAGCTGTGCATGCATTCTAAGGCTCAAACCAGTAGCTGAGCAGAAAGTTGAGTGACTGAGAGGATAGGAGAAAAAGGGGAGCAACCTGGGACACTAAGGGAGGAAAATGGAATTACCAGAGGAAAAGAAAGTGGAGTGCCAGAAGTCAGGAGAGAGAGAATGGCGTGCCAAAGATAGAAAAAATGCACCCATGTGAACACACACAGTTTGGCTCCAGTAAAACATATTCTTTTGAAATCGCATATTTTTCATCCCCTACCCCATCCCACCATAAATAGTTAGCATAAGTAGAAATAGCATAAGTAGAAATAAATTCAAGGCCTAAGACACAACCCTGTTGTATGTAAGCAACTTTCATCCTAATGAAACAATGGGACAAAATTAGCTGTAGTCGCTTAATTGGCCATGGCTCTGCGTTCCAACATCCCCAGTGTGTCTGCCAGCAAAACTGTTGGAATCATGCTACAAAACCTATGTACTACTGCATGTGTAACTGTTGGTACAACCCAGCCTATGCAAAGGATGTCTTAAAATTGGGCTCCACATTTTGAGTGAGAATGTCCTAAAAGTGTGCAGTCTCCCACACCTGCTACTAATGGCTTAAAATGATTATTTTAAAGTATGCAAGGAAAAAAACTGAGAGACAATTTTTTGTTGGGCTGTTTCCTTCCTGTCTTTTGCATACCCATCAGTTTTAAATAAGTTTGAATGGAGCTGCATTAGAGTAAAAATAGGACTTTAGTTTGCACTTTGTCATATGTTGAAAATGCCTGGCTACATGTATTCTTAATGACAGGAGTTTTTTTTTCCAAAGCACATTTTATTTTTTTTATTATAAGGTTTAATTCCTGTGATCTACAACAGAGGAATTAAAAACTGACACATTGCAGTCTGAGAATAATAAAGTATTCCTGTTGGACAGATTAACTATTTCCAACAACAATGTATAGAAAGATTGCAGAATGGGATTCTTGGTAGATTTTTTTGTTCCACCATTTCTATTAAAATACATATCTGTCGAGAGATGTTGTAGCTGTCTCATGGCATCTTAAGCAATGCTGATTTTTATATTTCTTTAAAAAATTATGAAAACACCCTTCAGGAAAATAATTTCCTTCATCTCAGCCATTGTATCTCAATTTATTAAATTTAGCTATAAAAGTCATACAGTCATACAGTGGTGCTAAAATAGTGTTGTAAATGCCACTTTTAATTGTACTAAATCTTGTGTGCACCCCTAATAATAATTATATCTTCAGTTGTTGCTCCTGGTTCAACTGACTTTTTTTTAATGAAATAGTATTTAATCAAGAACCTCCTCAGATGAACCAGGCATGCCAATTGAAGGTATATATAGGTTTTGAGTTAGGAAACTCTCATTTTGATATTTATCCCCCTTGGATTCAAGGTGTTCGCCCCTGCAATGAAATAGGCCCGCAATGATGTGTAGTCTATTTGATTTAATGTCATTAGATTGTATAGCTCCCTCTGACTTTTTTTTTGTCATTGGGTTACATTTAAGCACAGCAAGATCAAGTTTTTTTAAACCTCCTTACTCAACAGCTCTATTAGTTATAATGTACCATGACCTCTCTCAACATTCTTAAAGAAAAAGATACAGTGTAATGTCACTTTACTTTGCTTATTGTTCTTTGTTGAGGTGAACAAAGCATTTTCTACAGTGGTTATAGCACATAATTATACAGCTTTCAATAGTGGTGTCTTGGCACATATCAAAGTTCAGAAGAGCCTTTAGGAGGGGAAAAAAGATGTTTTGTGGCAGCCTAGTGAGGGTCTCATCTTTCCTTCAGAAAATAGTTCAAGGCTCTTCTGTCAGGCTTCCCTACTTAGAGCTTTTTCCCCTCCTGCTTCATAAAGTTTAAAGGGGATTCAGTGAAGTTCTGTGATCTGTTTCCTTTGAAAGATTGTTCCTTTGCACAGAGAGGTCCTTTGACTTCAAGAGTTCACAGATTCATGTCTTTAGGTATCATATGTCTGACCTTATCAGTTACTCTATTTAATGTAGGAGAAAAAGTCTCAAACTCTTTTGTGTTTGTCTGTTTTTCTGCCTCTGTGAAGTGATTTGGTGGAAAGGGGGTGGATGGGAAGGACCATCCTTTTTAACACACCGCTGTGAGGCTGTTTTTTTCTGACTGTAACCTACCCTGTGGCTTTTTGGTAGTGTGTGTGTGTGGGGGTAAAGGGACGGGACAAAATTGTCCTTGTGTTTTTGTTCATGAGCATGATTTCGCAGTGATCATAGAATTATACAAGGCCAGGCACACACACACACACACACACACACACACACCACTTTTCTCCCTGCCCACCCACCGTTCACAAGCTTATTTTGGTGTCTCTGGTTCTCCTTCCAACAGGCAAGACCATTTAACAAACATGGAGAGCAAAAACGGCTGTGAGACTTGGGCCAGCAGTAGGCTTTCCCTTACTCTGACCTGCCCCAAAGGCTTTGATAATTAATTGTCCTCAGAGATGAGGAAAGTTCAGAGACAGTGTGCTTAGCAACGTCTACTGTCTGACCTTCAGTTCTCACTTCCTTCGGCTCTTCCCCCCCCCCCGCACACCACAAAGGGTTATCAATAGGAGCAGAGAGCAAGCGCTCCTTCTGACGACCGCAGGTGGCGGCTATGGCATTCTGTTGGAGCCCATCATTGTGTTTCCGCCGTCCGCGGATGAAATGGGCTCAGAAAAAAAAGTTCTGACAACCCTTTTCAGAACTCTCTCTTCTTTAATTCCATATACACTCTAGCAGAGCTATTCTGCTAATTCTTCAGGAACTTGAATAGGGTAGTGGGTTTCTTTGTCCTCCTCCCCACCTGACTGCCTGTGAAGATAACATGAAAAAAATATCATGTAAAACTTCACCAACCTGGTGCCCTCCAGATGTTGTTGGACTACAGCTCTCATCAGCCCCAGCAGCATGGAGTCAGAGTTCAAAACAATTTGGAGGGCACCAGGTTGGTGAATAAGGCTGCTGTAGGCTCTTAACTTGGGAGCAACCCCCACTGAACGCAGTGGAATTAGCTTCTGCGTAAACATGCATAGTATTGCTCTGTGACTCTCATTTTTGGCCACCACTTGGTAACAACTGTGAAAAGGCAGACAGGTCTGGGTCAATATGCAGAAAACAATGATTTATTAGTTGAACAGGGGGCGAGGGGTTGCTAGGTACTTGAAAGACTTGGTGCATATGCATGAAATTTGCATATGGTAATTTATATGCAGATTTAGGTCTCTGAGCAAATTAAGATGGTGACACTTTGGTGGCACTTTGTTTTGCTGACAGGTCTGCGGGGTGTGCTGTAAATTTTTTTTAAAAAAATTATGTTAGGGGAAAAAAGTGGGGCAAAAGGCCTAGGGCTTAGGGGGCCCTGCCCCACCCAACAACTCCCCGTCATTAACTTGATGTAAGAGCTGCAGTAACCTGGAGGAGAAATTATTTTAATGATTTATCATTTTAGCAATAATAAATAAAATACTGTAACAGCTCCAGTTTAAATTCATTTTTATCTCCACCATAGCTGCCAGCAACATGAGGAAGAAATGTTTTCAAAAAATGATGATGGAATATTACTGAATGATATATTATTGAAAATGATTAGTTTTTTTATAATAAAACATTTGTTTCTACCTGAGGTAAACTGCTGTCCTGAGTATATTAAGGATATGTACATCCACACAGCATCTTTTATTAATCTTTTAGAGCTTTGGTTTCCTCAACATTCTTCAGATACTTCACCTGAGGAAGAACTGAGGAAGTGGCAGACCATCTGCTTTACATGCAGAAGTTCCCAGGTTCAATCCCTGGCATTTCCAAGTAGGGCTGGGAATGTCGCCACCCTAAAACCCTGAATAATCGCTGCCAATCAATGTAGACAATACTGAACTAGATAGACCAATGGTCTGACTTGGTATACGACAGCTTCCTTGGTTCCTAACTCAACATTAACTATAAATACGCTTTAATGAACCAGTGGTAGCTCTAAACTGTATGTTCCTCCATTGAGTTGACTAGTTTGAGGTGTTAAGTGCTCCAACCTGAACCTAGTGACCAGAGTCACTTGCTTGAAGATGGTTCACTGAGTTGAAGATGGAAAACCATTTACTCAATCCATGGTTATTGTAAGTAGGTTGACAATTATGGCATAATGACCAAAATGGTATTGGCAAAGTAATTAAAGCTATGTAAACCATTTCATTAAGGCATGGAAGCCAATGTGGTTTCCTCTAGACGTTGTTGGACTACAACTCCCATCAGTCCAAGTCAACATTACCAATAGTCAGGAATGATGGGAGTTGTAGTTCAACCACATCTAGAGGAAATCACATTTGCTACCTATGCAATGGATGTCTTGAAATGAAGGAACATTATTTCCCTTCATGCTGTTGGCTGATAATAATAAAAAAAAACTATGGTAAATGGTGTGCCACTTCAGGCTCCATGAGAAATGTGTGCCTAATTAAAATTGTAATAGCCTAATAATATCTACCAAAGAGCAAAGAAGCTGGAGTTTGCTGAGCAGATTATTAATATTGTTTTACTGTCTGTGATTAATTTAGAATCCTCTGTGGCATAATTATTAGACTCTGTAAAACAAAGTGATATACATGTTCCATTGTTTTCCCTGATGATACAGTAAGCAAAGATTCAATTAGAAGATGTAGGGAAAGTACCCCAACCGAACATTGCCTATTTTAATCAAAAAATCAATATAAGGGTGATAAATAAAATGAAATTGGGGAGGGAATATACCACTAAATTGTATCCTATACATTCTCTCCATTAAATTAATTTATTTTGTGTGTATAGTTCAAAATATTTTAGCTGAAGCTCACAAAATCATAATATAAGTGAAGTAGCTATGAAAAGATTGGTCCCCATAGATGCAATCCTCTATTCACTTCCCTGGGAGCAAGCCCCATTGAACTCAATGAGGATTTTCTTCAGAGTAGCCATCTATAGGACTACATTGTAAGTAAACCAACTGGACCACCCAGATAACTGTTATTGTGATTGACTTTATTATGCAAGACCTTTTGCAGCAGGTTTACTGTATTATTATTATTACTATTATTATTTTTAAAAACAACCTGTAGGTTGAAGCAATCACAGGTTATGCAATGAGGCAAGAGGGATCATAAAAATTTAAAGTTATTCTGATGAATTTTTCATTGGACCCAGTTGAAAAGGGCCACTGGTGAAGCAAAGAATTTTGCTTGGAGTCTCTTCTGGAAGATGCTGTCTTGCAGTAGTTATAAACATGAGTAGATTTTTTTGGATTCCCAATTGTAGCAAACTGTTTGGGGGATAGAGACCATAAGTTGTGCCTCAAGCTAGCATCGGAAAAACTGTTTGCATGTTAATAAAGCTGTTGGGATTTCCTTTCTTTGTATAAAACACTATCCTGGGAGGAGCCATTGACAACTTGTATAATTATAATAATGCTTAGGAAGTGTTCTGCTCTATATAAATATTAAGTGCTTCAAAAATATTATCCCAGTAGTCCTTGAATAAACGCAGCCGATGGATTGAGATAGTGGTTTGCCTAAGGCTTCCCAATGAGTTTATGGAGCAACAATCCTATGAACTCTTAACCTAGGGACTAAGCACCAGAGGGACTTAAGTAAATTGTGAATAACTCGAGATTTTGATTGGAAACTTTTAAACTTTCATGCTACTACGTTGCACAAGTTGCTTCCACTCTTTTTAAATTTTACTTTTTATCCATTTGAATTTGTGCACTGTGCAATCCTACACTCATAGAGTAGGGAGGAATAATGAAAAAAGAACATTCTACAAAATCCAGTCAATGTTACGCACTTTAATTAATCGATTGATTAATTGTACTTTTAGCCTGCCCTTCAGTGAATGGTCTTAGGGAAGGTTACAAAAAATGTCACAATTAAAACAAGTACAATTTACATTAAAATCATAAACTGAAACCACCAAGCACGTAATGACAAAATAACAATATAGAAACACAGAGGAGGAGAGAACAGTGGCGGCTGGTGGCTCCGTATTGGACTAAAACCAGAGCAGATTCCACTGCCCCACTGACATGGAGGCACCAGCTGCCATTAGGAGGGAATACATCCTTCCCATTACCTTCATTGTGACATGGTCAAATCTTTCTCACTGAAATCAGTGGCCTTGGACATGGCTGACTTTGGATGACTCATGCCCATGTTCAATATATTTAAGTCACAATTTTGCAAAGCATACTGTATTGTTGCCGTATTTAATATGCAATCTGGCTTGCATTTCCCCCCTCCCCTGACAAATTAAACTGAGTTTATAACTTTGATTTAAATCAGTCATTTGGGGTTCATTTGAACAGCCGCAGTATATAGCAGGTCTTTGTTATGTGTGATAATGATCTAGCAATACTTCACCCTTCTCTCCCCTTCACCCCTTCTCTTAAAGAGGAACTTGGCAACCCCTCTGGAGCTTTTGCTGACATTTCACTTTGCATTCAAGGAGGGGCAAGGGGAATTAAGAAATCAGCAAGAGGCAGAGAGAAAACTACACTTCTAGTTGTGCCGGCTTTGCCCTGCTGAAGATTTCTTTTGCCAGCCTTCCACATTATGCTTCTCTCAAACTGCCTGGTGGTGGCGGCAGTAGTGAGGAATGGGTATTTCCCCCCATGTGTGTAGTAGATGCCTCTAAAGATTCTTATTTATTCCCTCCCATGTCACCTTGTGTACAGTCTGGCCTATGACACTGATGGTGATTATGTCATTATTTTGCTCTGGGGGCTTTGGCACATCTGCAGAGCTGATGCACATCTTCTTTGTTACGCTGGCACACATCCCATATTGCAAATGCTTCATTAGCCTTACTGCCTGCCTGCCTTGCCAGACAAGAATGCCCAAACCCAGGCTTCTTTTCGTTGTGTTCTTTTGTGTACTGTGATGAGCCTTTATTCATCTTCTCAGTTCTTCTCTGTGTTTTTCCTGAACTCCAGATGTCCTGAGCTCAAGTCTCCCTTAAAATTATTGTAAGGCAAAGTGAAAGAGGCGGAGTGGATTGTTAACCTCTTCTAACTTACCCTGAGCTCTCTGGATCTCTCCCCCATTTTTTTAAAATGTTAGAAAGGAGACCGATCTTCATTTTACACTGCAATCACTTCAATATGTGAAATAGGGCCTTTATTCACTGCATTTTGTAGCTCCCACATGTCCTAACGAGTCTTTCATTTTTAAAACAGGAGTTTCTAGCTCTCATGAATGTGTCATGGTGGAGACTCAGTATGAACACTTTTTGCTCAGTGCTGTGAAACTGAATAGTATCTGATTAGGGCTCATTATAGGGCAGTGTGGGAGACTTTTATCATGGCAAGCTACAATGCTATTGTGTCCCCATATATTTGGCACTGTAGAAATAAGATATGAAGAGTGGCAGATGTTAATGATGTGTGTGAATACAGAAAGTGTGACTTACTTGTGTTTCCAGTGTTCACGCATGCTGTTGCTGTCCAAAGATGGTCTGAGCCTTGATGCTAATAACCTAAAAGACTGGAGAATTCAGACAAGCCTACCGCTCAGCAACTCCAGTCCCTTCTCTCAGTGCTCCTGTCTTTTGAGTACAGTCTGAACCAGCCTACTACTAATGGGTCTAATCATGGAATGAACACATCCATAAATATTACACTTCCCTCCATGGAGCATTGCCCCCACTTTTTGTCCCTCTAGTTCCGGCTGACAATGATAAAGGAAAAAAGTGGATTCTGGGGAAAAAATCAGTCAAATTATGTACAAATAAACACGGAAATACATGTATGTATGTTTTAAATGCTAACTATTATTAACAATTTTCTTAGCACAGAATGCATTATTTTGGCCCTAACCTTCTGTTCTCTTTACCTTTTAATTTGGTGCTTAACAACTTCCTGTGTGTGTGTGTGTTTAAGTACTGGCATCTTTTTCAGTATCTGTTTCTTTCTATTATATATACTGCGCTCTGTGTACATGTGCACACATACGCACGTGGGAGACATTTTGCTGAGAATATTTTATAAAGTGTTGCTTACTGCAAGTAAGAAAATGCTATTCATGCATTTGTCGATTTGTAAAACTACAACATGCTTCTACTTCATTTAAGATTTTAGATATTTGCACCGCTTTACACATATGCAAATTCAACCGTTGTCCTATTTGTATGATGTTCTGGGAAATATGCTCTCCCCCATACTCAGTCATTTACTTTTTGAGTGATACACTTTTCTACCCTAATTTCTACCCATTAGAGTGGCTGGGCGCCACCAGGCTTGTACCACCCATGCTTGAGTCCTTGCACATTTAGCTACAAAACTATTCTGGTAGCTGAATGATTTGCAAAAAAAGTTGTGATCTTGCCTCTGCTTCTTGATTCACAAAAATCAAATACACATTAACTGTAAAATGAAATGCTTTCCCAATTTGTATAATGTGGAATGGCTATAATCTGATTAAAGAAATCATACACCACATTCACACCATACATTTATTCTACTTTAAATACTCATGGCTTCCCCCAAAGAATCCTGGGTGCTGAGAGTTGTTAGGAGATCCCTATTCCCCTCACAGAGCTACAATTCTCAGAGTTCTCTGGGAAGAGGGACTGACCATTAAACCACTTGGGAAATTGTAGCTCTGTGAGAACAGGGGTCTCCTAACAACTCTCAGCACCCTTCACAAATTATACACCCAAGCATTCTCTGGGGGAAGCCATGGCTGTTTAAAGTGGAATGAATGTATGCTGTACGTGTGGCCACAGTTAATGAGTTTTAAGGATATGACCTACACCTTGAAAAAAAACATAGTTTCTTTGCTTGTCATTAGTATTTTAGAAGAGGAATTCTCTCCTGTTTGAGAGTGAAGGGGGAATTGGTCTTCCAAAAATGCAGCCTGCTGTCTGCAGTATGCATACATTGTTTTTTTTTTTTTAAAAAAAACTTTTGATAATGTATCACTTGGTTAATTGGGAACACCTTGTCAGTTGATTTTTTAAAAAGGATTTTAAACAATTATTCTAATTAATGAATCTAAGTTTGTAGCCCTGGTGTCTTAATGCAGTTTGGCCTTTGATTAGCCAGTGTGTATTTGAACAGGGATTTTTGATGCTTTTTTTTTTTAAAAAAAACCAGGCTTTTAAATTTTTGAGAATTTTTCAGAATAAGACATAACCCAGAAAAGGTTAAGCATTTGAATTAAAACTATTTAATTCCTTATACTGCAAGGTCCCAGTATAGCTAATTATTCTCATCAAAACTGTGAGGAGTAAATGACGGACTTACATTCTAATTTTGCAGCTACTGGATAATTTCAGTGGCAACTGGGTTATCAAAACCTGGAAGTGCTGAGCTGTTCCTATCAATGGGATCAAATCATTTTACAATGAAGTAGCTTTTTCTAAATAGGTTATGGACTGGGCTGGTAGAAAAATAAATATTACACTTAATCCTCGTCTTCCCCCCCCCCATTTCTGGTGTTTTTGCAAACCGATTTAATCTACAGGAAATCCATGAAAACCCAATATCAGAGTAATGTTGATAAGATCTGGCATATGGATTGTGAGATCTATTAGGATTAGGAAATGAGAGTTTTGTGACAGATATTACTTCATGATGGTTCTCATTTCTTTTCTGTGACTCATGCTAGACAGAACTTGAAAGAGAAGTTTGATGCTGTGGATGATTTTAGACTTTGCCCCGGCCACAGAGTCACTGGGTGCTGTTGTGGAAATCATGCTTTCCTTCTGATTAAACCCCCCCCCACTAAATAAATAAAACCCTGTATGCTTTTGCCATCCATTGCAAGCATCTCAGTGGGTACAATATCAAGATGTCACATGTCTGAAAACATATCAGAACATGTATTCCTGAATAACTCATTCTAGCTAAAAAAAAAAGAGCTACTAGAACATATAAGAAGCTTGAACATTGCACCTTGTGAAGAGAATTCTTCGTACAGAAGAGCATTTAATTGTGCAAGTCCCACTGTCAATGCAGTCTGAAGTGATACAAATCAGAAATGTTAGTGAGAAATAAGACTTAAATGTACAGGGCCTCTTCAGAGTTTCAGGAAAAGCCTGCAAGTTGTGCATTGTCCTTCTACTCAGGTCCATTCCTCTATTACTCTTGTATCAGGACATCGGTAGATAATGGCTTGGTTCACATATGGTTCATTAAATTATAGTTTAGTGTTACATGTGATCCCATCCTGGCAGTTTAACTATAGTTTATTAACTATGGTTTAAGATAGCTTGTTAGCCAAGTTTTGTTGGTTTATAAACCTTAGTTAACATTAGCCATAGCTTAGCCTTACGTGAAAACTCAGACCTCGTCCTTAACTATGGTTAAGGAGCTGTCGGCACCCCAAAACTACAGAGCCATGAGTGAAAAGTAGCTCTTCCTGGATTGTCTCCTTTAACGGGGGAAGGGTGGGTATAATAAACCAAAGTTTATGCTATTGTTTGCCAGCTTTAATTATGGTTTATTAACTATCACAAACATTAACCATGCTTAGCCTTATATACAAACCAGGCCAATATCTGCTGGTGGTGTGTATGGCTTGTTTGCAATAACCCTTAAAACAACAACAGAAAGTAAGAAACTTGTTATTGTTTTTTTTAAAACCCAATGATTTTAATTTGGAGTGCAGAGGATTGAATATTCTTTATTATATGTTAACAAGCAAAATCTTGTTAGCCCAAGCAACATTTGTTTGCACCTGGAATACTATTCCAACTGCCACTAAAGCACACCTGCTTCAATAATTTTAAGATGGACACTGACCAGCTGGAGCTTGTCCAGAGGAGGGCAAACAGAATGGTGTGAGGTCTGGAAACCTATGAGGAATGGTTGAAAGAGATGGGTATTGTTTAGCCTTAAGAAAAGAAGACTGGAGGCATGGTAGTAATATTTCAGCATGAGGAGAAACCTTCTAACAGTAAGAGCTGTTCCACAGGGGAAGACTGTCTTGGGCGGTGGTGGGCTCCTTCTCTGGGGGCATCTGTCTGTCAAGGTATGGGGAACCTTTGGCCCTCCAGATGTTGCTAAACTACAATTCCCATCATCCCTGGTCATTGGCCATGCTTGCTAGGGCTAATGGGAGTTGTAGTTCAGCAACCTCTGGAGGACCAAAGATTCCATACTCCTGGTGTAGCTGCACTGTGCATTGCAGATTGTGCAACGAGCTATAAGATGGATCACCTATAAGGTTCCTTCCAACTCTACAATTCTCTGATAATAGCCTAGCCATAGTTTAGCTTTTAACTTGTGGAACTTCGGTTTTGGAGTGAGTCAATGGAAAATTGGGGGAAAGTGTGAGCTGATTACCTGTGGATTTTATCTGTTTCCCCAGCCCATGTAATGTAGAAATGTAGGATTCAGCCACTGGAACAAGGGTTGCCACTATGGCAAAGGGTCCATCCAGGGCCAGATTAAGTTGAGGAGGGCCCCTAGGCTAATTCTGAGCTGCCCACTGTCCCGTCCCGTCCCATCCCCCCGCTTCACCTACCTTTCCGCTTTTTTTGTGGCTGCACACACTGCGCACAGGTTTGCCATCAATCAAGATGGTGGCCGAGGTTTCCCTAAGGGGCTGAAGCCTCTGCTGCCATCTTGGTTGATGGCAGCAATGCGCGCGTGTAGCATGCATGCGTGCCATCAACCAAGATGGCGGCAGAGGTTTCAGACCCTTAGGGAAACCTTGGCCGCCATCTTGATTGATGGCAAACCGCAAAAAACAGCAGAGAAAAAGGTAAGTGAAGCAGGGGGGTGGTGGGCAGTTCAGAAGCTCTTGTCCTATGAACAGCGGCTCCTGTCCTGCTTCCGCAGATCGCGGGCCCCCAAGAGCTCTGGGCCCCTAGGCTTCAGCCTACTAAGCCTAATGGATAATCTGGCCCTGGGTCCATCTATTGTACTTTTGATTTAATTACTAACTATAAGGTGCCATATTATCATATGGGGCACGTAAAGAATCCTTCTGCAGAGAAATGCTTTATTGAAGTTCATAAATATGATCCACTGTAATGCACCATATCCCCTTTCACTGTGCTGTTGATTTATCTTTGCTGATCGTATCAGGCATCTAAGTGTTTCACTTGCAGAACATGCCTTTCTCTGAGGGCCAAGTTGCTTTTCTGCTGTGATAGAAAAGACAAGCCTTGCAAAAGCAGAATAATCAAGGAACATAAGAAGCTGCCATAGACCAAATCAAACCATTGGTCCATCTAGATCAGTATTGTCTCCAGTGACTGACAGCAGCTCAAGGATGTAACAGCTTTGTCTAGGAACCTCCTCATGCTGCATCCCTCTCCTAATTTGACCTTGGCCCATCACTGGATACCTGAGGACCAAGCTGCACATCCAGTCTGACTGTGGATCTGAAACAGCCTCCATGCCTCGCACAGTGTGAAGAGGGACCCAGGTCCACCAGCCAGGAACACATCCTTATCATACACATTGCGATGTCAGGCAAAGCTGACAATTGGCCAGCACAGATATTAGCACAGTCAACCAGAGCTGGTTACATGGTAGAACAATTCTAATGAGGCAGGTATGGGGGGTGATAAGGGATGGGTTAAAATACATCACAGAAGGGAATAGCATGGCTAATCCTTTTGATCAAACCAATGAAGAGGAGTTAGGAAATGACTGAGAGTTACTACAGTTCTCAGCCTGCCGCTACTGTAAATTTTCATCAACGTAGACCCCTCCCCACCCCACCCCACCCCCTCATGAATACTTCCTTGGGAGTGCTGAGCTGGTGGCTAATATTCTCATCCCCATATTCCAAATGGCTGAGAAATAATGGCAAGCCTGAGCCCACCCAGTGAGTTAGTAGCTAAGCTGAGATTTTAACTAGAGACTTCCAACTCATGTTGTTGTGTGCTCTTAGCAACAAGGTTCCTCTGTCTCAGATGGGAGTGGTGGTTGTTTTTGTAAACTCACAGTAGTCTTCCATTACTGTGACTCCCTGTTGCTTTCTTCATCAGCTTCAAGATCACAGTCCTTACATTTTAAGGCCCTTTGTCCCTGATAGGAATATCCCTTGGGATGGCTCCTCCAATAGGCTTGAAGGCTAATTTCCTCTCTTCCACACAGAAGCCATTCATTCTGTAACATTTTCCTGTACTGCTGTAGGTTCACATTCTATACCAGGGAAAGAGAATGTCAGGTCTGGAGGCCAAATGCAAGCCTGTCTGGCCTTTCCCCAGGTCACCCTCTTCCTAAGCCACATCCCTCCTGGGATGTTTTTTTCTGGCAGAAATATGTTCTTGATCATGCTGCTTCCTTGCCTGGATAGAAGATAGAGAGGGAAGTGCAAATGTGTATAGAAACAAGCCTACTGTACCAAGGTACAATTCACATTTGTTGTGCTGCTGGCTTTTGCCTATTTCCCCATTCCACCACTGGCATTTGGCCCCTGGGAGGTTGCCCAGAAAAGAATGTGGCCTTTGGGCTGAAAACAGTTCCCCATCCCCGTTCTGTACCAAACCAAACCTTAACTCACTCTCTCTCTCTCTCTCTCTCTCTCTCTCTTATCGAGTTTCTTGCCCTCTTTACTTACCTTGCCCTTTTCCATCTCATTTAGACTGCAGAGTCCCTAGATAAGAATGTGTTTCTTTTCCCATGGCGTATATACAACATTTGGCACACTTTTAAAGGTTTAGTTGTATTTGGTCTTCTTCTTTTTTATTCTAATGAGACAAAACTGGCCCCAAGCCAATTTGATGTCATCTATATCTCCTAAACATAAGTATGATGGAGATTGCATGGCATGTAGGTGACAACATTTTTCATGCCCTTTTTAGAACAATTGTGATAAGCTAATAAATAATTGGTTCCAGGTGAGGCCCTCTTTTGTCTGTAGGGAAGGGAACTGCAGGGAGATCAGCCAAACCTGCAAGAGCTTTGTGACCATCAGTGAACCAGAGCAGAGATGTGTGAAAAAGCCTGACCCTTAAAGCCTTCTAGATAGGATTACTAGATCTTAATCCTGCCTAGATCACACCTGTAGTCTTTTTTTCAATGCTGGTAAGATTGTACAGGAGTCATATAACCATGCATGCTCTACTGTGGTAGGGGATAAATAGGCCAGAAGAAGGGTGTCTGCATGTCTGTATGCTTTTGTGAAAGCAAAAGAGATACGTTGCAAAGAAATTGGAAAGGTTTGGGACTTCAGTATGGGAAGTCAATGTTCTTTTAAGAATAGGACTTCTTGTTCAGAAATCTTCATCTGGAAAGGTAGCAGTTTTATGAGTAATTTCCCCTCTAAGCTCTCGCTCTCTCGCTCTGTGTGTGTGTATGTGTGTGAGAGAGAGAAAGAGAGAGAGAGAGAGAAGTGGCTTTTCCTCATTTTCTCAGGAGAGGGGGAGAAAATGCAAAAAAAAATAGCATTCAGAGAAAACATTGAAATCTTGCTACCATACTTTCCTTTTGGGTTATTTCTAGTACTGTGCTGAAATTTCCCTCCAATTTCTTAAAATCATTTCTTCCTCTGTGAAAGAAGCTTCCAATTTTTGGCCTCATTTTCCAGATACCTGAGAATTCCTTTTTAGAATTTCACTGTATGTCTGCTTTTAAGCTCACCTTCTCATTGTGAGGGAAACAAAAGAGGCCTGCATTTTTTCTTTCCAGTAAACACTTCTCCAGCATGTTGCAGCCTCTCTGGCTGCTTGCACTTCCTGATCTGAAAAAGGCCCATGGGAGGAGTTATTTCAAAATGTCTTGCCCTGGACTTTTAATCGAAGTGTGAGCACTCAGGAAGGCTGCAGATCACGAGCGAGAGAGATCATTTGCAGAATGAAAGGATGTGCACAAACACCTCTAGCCACCTCAACAATAAAGTAAACACAACAAAAGCCCTGCACTCCACCTATGAGAATTTCACAAATTTTTCTTATTTATTCATTTAGGATGTGTACAAACTGCTTCATTAAATATACCTCTCCAAGTGGTGCACAAATAAAATATAAATAATCTTCCCTCTGATGATTTTTCAATTGCAGTTTTTTTCTCATTAATTGAGAAAATAGAGAATTGTTGGAAAAAACTGACATTTTTGGTACAGCACTAGTAATTTCATATTTTTGGTACAGCACTAGTAATTTTTCCATATGAATGATGGGAAGGGATTGATGTATGTCAGCTACCTCAAGGCCAAGCCTCCAAGACAGCAAGTTTCATCAAAGGAGTAGCGGAGGGGGTTAGACAGAGAGTACGCTATGGCAGCCTTTCTAAACTTTTGGGTCCCCAGATGTTGTTGGACTACAACTCCCATCAGTCCAGCCAGCATGGCCAATGGTCAGGACTGGGAACTGTAGATCTAGCAACATCCAGGGACCCAAAGGTTGGGAAAGGCTGCCCCATGGGATGAAAAGCAGCTTGTGGGTCAGTTTTGAATGGGAGGACCACCAGAAGGGAAAGGAGTGAGCAGCCTCTTTCCCTTGCTATCCCACTACACAGGCTGTTTTTCACTTAAAAATAAAAAGTTGAAGAAAAGATGCATGCAGTTGTGTATCTTGCATATTCTGGCCCTCAGAACCTTCATACTGGATTGTGGAATGTGATACTCTCACAGAATCCTCCTCTTGGTTGTTGTTTTTTTAAATTCATGTTTCTAGTATCCCTCATTTATCCATCCTCTTTTATACAAATTGGGCTCCTAAATCAACTCACAGTAACAGTCCATATTCTCTCGGAGCAGTTTTACCTTGGAATGCCACATAGCCGGAGCACTCTTTATGCCTTGGGCTCACCTTTTTTTATGCTGCAGAAGTTCTAAGTCAGCTGCCCCTAATGCACCGTTCTCTGTGTTAAGAGAAATCCCTATTGCAGCATCCAAGGAGAAGACTGCCAGCCTCCCCTCCCCGCAACCTGTTTACCTCCCATTGACATGACCTTGCGCGGTTCAGCTCTGCAACGTGAGCAGCTTTCACCAACCAGAGACCTCTGATCTCAAATCCACAAGGGATCTGAGCTTTTCTGTTTGGCAAGACAACATGTTGCCCACCAGGTCGGCATGAATAAAGATGGTTTGGATCTGTAAACACTTTGCTGTTAAAAACAAAACGAGGTTTCTTATTAAAATTATAAAGTCCCAAGGCATGGAGACACCCTGAGCTCTTGAAATTGTGTTATTGAGAGTTACCATTTGAGAGGACTTGTGAGTAGTCTCCCAGCCTAACAATTCTACTTTTATATAAAACTGCTAAGCAAACTAATCCTAGGCTAGTCTTATCATATTTAAAGTATGTTTGTCCAGCTTTGTAGTAGGAACAAGCAGACTGTTTGAAGGCCACATAGCTTTCAAACCTTGGTTGCGACACGTTAGCTCCATTTTGAAACCATCTTTATCTAGCCGAGAAAACTAAAATCTGTTTGACCAACTAGCTCTCTGGCCAGTTTATCTTGTAATATGCCTTTAGCTCACAGAGCTTATTGATTTCCTTAAATTAATGTTTACAGAATGCTACTGAATTTTACTCAATGGGACATTGTTCTTTTGAAGCTTGGTAAAATATGAGACAGAGTGTTATTTCTCTTAGTTCTTGTACTAAGACTGATGAAACATTCAGGGTGGTGGGTTTTTTTGAAAGGCTAGCCTTGAACTATAGCTGTTTCCTACAAGTGTGTTTACTCTGGGTACATTAGTAATGCAGCACAGTATTAGGCTACAGCAGTATATGTTGCTTAGTTCTACTGTGTCTAGAGGTTTTCTAACACAGCTCTAGAAATGGTGAAAATGAAACATAGGTTTATAGTTAGGGTTGCCAGGTCCATGGCCTGAGACTGATCCTGTATCTTTAGGAGAAGAGGAAGTCAGCCAAGTGCAGGTGTTCTTGCAACACTGTAATGGGAAAAACCACAAGGTAGAATTCTCCCTTCCCCCTGCACAACTTTTAAAGATACAGAAAACCTCTTGGAGGCCTGGCCTGGCAACCAAGACATCTTCTGCAGAGCTTGGAAAAGTTACTTTTTTGAACTACAACTCCCATCAGCCCCAGCCAGCATGGCCACTGGATTGGGCTGATGGGTGTTGTAGTTCAAAAAAGTAACTTTTCCAAGCTCTGATCTTCTGTATCTTTAAAAGTTGTGTAGGGGGAAGGGAGAATTCCACCTTGTGGTTTTTCCCGTTACAGGGTTGCACGTACACCTGCACTTGGCTGACTTTCTCTTCTCCTAAAGATACAGGATCAGTCTCAGGCGAAGAACCAGGCAAACCTATTTATAGTATACAGGAAGAGGCATGGCTCACATATAATGCTAAACGAGATGCAGGGAACCTTCGGCCTTCTGGATGTTGCTGAACTACAGCTCTCATTATTCCTTACCAGCAACATCTGGAGGCCCAAAGGTCCCCCATGGTTTAAACCATGCATGCAAGGGAAGGAGATTGAAGGCTTCCACTTTTGAATAGTCTTCAGTTTCCCAGTAGTTTTGAACTTGAGAAACTATGGTTTCTTCTACCTGTTAACAAACCAGAATCTGAAACTTCAGTTTGAACTTCATTTTTTTGGACTAACCATAGTTAGCATAAACCAATTAAAGACATAACTGGAAACTGCAGAATCTTCAAAATAAACCTTTCAATATACTTTTCCTCACATGAGGAGCAAGATATGAGGGGGGGAGTGCATAATGCTAAACTATAGTTGGGATGGGGAACCTTCAGGTTTGTTTGATGTGTGCACACCAGTTGTCTAATGTCATTTCTAATACAAGAAATTCTGACTTGTTTCTTGCATCCCAATCTGGCCTCTGTATTTAAAGCTATAACCAACCATGGTTTGTCAACATGAACCAGGGTCAACATCGGTTACATACTTCCATCTTCCCTTTGTAAGGTGAGAGGATGAGAATTAAAGGTTCTGATTGATGTCCAGTGCTAGCTATACTCAGAGTAGACCCATTAAAATCAACGGGCTTCAGCCCATTTATTACTTTGAGTACGACTGGATATCACCCTCTGAATCCTCATTGCAGTTCCCCATTTCATCCCTACTTGGGAAACTATGGCTTCCACAAACCATAGGAGTTTAAGAATGGCCCTGAAAGGTCCATCTAGTCCAGCATCTTTCGTGCAGTGAGTAACCAGATAGCCTTGGGAAGCCCCCAAACTGGGAAGCCGCAGTTAGTTAATAAGTCAGGATATGAAGCCAGCAGTTTACAACAAACCAGGGACCGAAACTTTAAGTCTCCCCTTGCATATGGGGGGGGAAACATACAAGTTTAAGGCTTGCCCTCAAAACAACAAACTGTTTTAACGCTTCTGATTTTATCTTGCAAGGCTCTGATCCATTAATCTCATGATGAAGTACTCTGGTGTTCAGTTCTAGGCACCAAAGATGGCAACAAGTCCTATTTAAATCAGTTGGACTTAACTTTTAGGTAAACATAGCTAGGTTTGCGGTTGTATGAGGAAGAAACTGACAGGATGGAAAGATTTCAAGGAGAGCTCTGAATCTTAACAAATATCTAAAAGACCATCTTGTTCAGTCTTCCTCAACTTGTACTGCTCCAGATGATGTTGGAGTCCAACTCCCATCAGTCCCAGACAGCATGGTCAATTGTCAGGGACAGTGTGAATTGTTGTCCAACAACAACTGGAACACACCAGGTTGGGGAAGGCCAGGGAACCTTCAACCAGGGCTCAGGAACTACAGTAACATGGAGGTTCAATTTAGGCAGGAATTTGTCAGATTCACTTTTAAAGTCATCTGCTTTAAACCAGGGGATGTCCTCTCATCCTTGTAGCAATGAATTCCAGAAGTTGTTACAGTTTTGATTTGCTTGTCCTGAATCCTGCATTCTAGTATGATGCCCTTTCCCCACACCATGCATAATTTCGTAAAATTATTCTGTATTCCTTCCCCACAGGGATTTTTTTTTCTAAACTAGAAAATGCTTTAGCCTCTCCCTACAGGAAAAGTGGTCCAACTCCTTGACAATTTTCTTTGCCTTTTTCTGCACCTGTTACAACACAGCTGTTACCTTTTGAGATGGGGGCAGCCAGAAGTGTACACAGGAACTGAATCCAAGGATAGTTTACATTCTCAGCACAATCAACTGGTAAATCCTTTTCTAGACTATGCCGCTGCAGGTCGGAGGTGTACATATCTGAATATTTCCCATGAAAGAAATCTTACTGCATGCAAAAAAAAAAAAAGTAGCATGTCCTGAACATTGTAAGGCTGATCTCTTCTCCTTGACATGTATTGGTTTTTAAGGGATTTTCCTTTTAATATTAGCAGTATGAAGTGATATGATACTGTATACCAATAAAGGGGAGCTGTGGTCCTTCTGAAGTTGTTGCACTCCAACTTGCATCAGCCTCAGTCAGCATGGCCAATGGTTAGGGATGACAGGAGCTGTAGTCTAACATCCAGAGGGCCATAGGTTCTGCATTCTTGCTGTATAGGCATGGCATGTCCACTTGATTTTGCTATTTACATCAACTGATCTTTTGATTCAGATCTTGTGTACATTCCTGGACACCTCATTTCAACAAGAAGTATGTATTGCTGGTTGAAAGTACAGAAGGACACAGCCAAATTGATCAAGGCTGGTTATTTAGGAACCTTAATTTAAAATGTTGATCATTTATATTCTTTTTTTAAGTACTTCTTCACACAGCACATAGTTAACTATGGAATTTGGTCCCACAAGAGGCAGTGATTGCCACCAACCTGGATGGCTTTAAAAGAGGATTAGACAAATTCATGGAGGATAAAGCTATCAATGACTACTAGTTATGATGGCTATGCTCTGCCTCCATAGCTGGAGGCACTATATTTCTGAATACCAGTTGCTGAAAACTTGCAGGAAAGCAGAGTGCTCTTGCATTTAGATCCTGTTTGCGGACTTCCCATGAGCATCGGGTTGGCCACTGTAAGAATGGGATGCTGGACTAGATAGGCTACTGGCCTGATCCAGCAGGCTGTTCTTGTGTTCCTAAGATATATTTGAGCAGATCAGCTCGTCCCCTCTCCCCAATCACTATGCATGGTACACTAAGCCATTGATTTCAAATATAGGAAATTAAATGTAGGCTAAGTATTAGGAAGAGCATGTGTTTACTGTCTCGCTGAAACTAATAGGACTTAGACGTTCTTAACAGTCAAGATTGGTTTAGCAAAGGAACAAATTGCCTAGGGAGGAGGTAGAATTTCCTTCCTAGGAGGTTGTCAAAATAAGGCTTGACTTGTATCAGTGCAGGCTGCTTTAAGTAAAAAATCTTCTGCCTCAGGGCAGAGGGTTAGATAAGATAATCCACTGGTTCCTTTCCAGCTCTGTGATTGTATAGGAAAAACAGATAAATACGTTGAAAGATTTCTCAGATTGCCATCAATCATAATTTATAAAGAAGTGGGGAGGGAGGGGGAAGGTCAAGATCCACATTCATTTGGGGGTAATCTTTTGGGGGCCACTTGTCAGGAGCTGGAGCCAAATGTAGAGGTGGGTGTGGCTAGAGCCAAATCTGGATGGACCACCCCTTCTCTCTCTCTCTCTCTGCCACCCCATTTAGCTTCCTTGCCACCTTCATGAAATTAGACCGAGAGCCGCATCCTTGAGGTGCAGGATGCCTGTCCCTGTTCTATTTGCTGCTGAAATAGAGGAGTGGGTTTTATTTTAAGAATGAAAAACAAGTTTGAAATTTAAGTTTTGAACTTCCGCTCAGTTTCAACAACTGAGTCGATGGAGTTTGGAGTAAGAGAGCAGTTGAATTATTCTTAATTTGTATCCCACTCTGTCTCTAAGGGTTTGGGGCTTATTCTATTTTATCTTCACAACATCGTTGTGAAGCATGCTTGGCTAAGAGATCGTCATGGATCCTCATGTGTAGGGATTTATTTATTTATTTATTAAATTTATTTATTTATGTAATTTGTTGGCCGCTTTTCTACACATGTATGCACACTCAAAGTGACTTACCGTGAATACAAAATTAAAACACAAAAGTAAAAGATTAGAAGAATATATAAAAAGTTAAAACAGTACATAAGACGGTGGAGCAACCCTTTTTAGGAAGGCTACACAACAGAAGCCCTCCAAAAGCTTTTAAAAGTTAAGAACGAAATGCCTGGGAGAAATGTTTTTTGCCTGGGGCCTAAAGATGGATGATGGCACCAGGCGGACCTCCCTGGGGAGAGTGTTCCACAAACGGAGGGCCACCACTGAGAAGACCTGTTCTTGTATTGCCGCTCTCCATGCCTCCTTTGAAGAGACATGAAGAAGGGCCTCTGATGCCAAGCACAGGGTCCAGGTTAGTACATATAGGGAGAGGCGGTCTTTGAACCTAGGTCTCCTTAGTCCAAGTCCACTACACTATGCTAGATCTCTAAAATCATCAAAACCCCTCCTATGGGCTGCTACTTGACCCTTTTAACTAGAAGTACCCAGGATTGAACCTAGGGGCCTTCATGTGCCCTACCATTGAGCTACAGACCCTCAATTGAGACCACTGCTCCTTTCCTTCCATCTTTGCCAGTGGCAAATCTTGTGAACTGCACAGCAAGTGGGATGCTTATAGCAAGGAATGAAATTAGTAGAAGGTTTCATGTGTGTCCACTATGCTTTGGAGAATCAAAGCAGTGGGTCAGTTCAGCTAATGAGACATCATGCAGCAAGGAATGATGTTGGGCCATGATAAGGGATCATGCACTGAGCACAACTGATGAAAAGTAAATGGATATTTCTAAAGGGCAACTGTACTGCATGTGAATTGACCAAAATTAGGGCTTAAGCAAAACTGAATGAGGTTTAAGCTCAGTCCTAATACCTTGAGAGATTCCGAGATCCCACCTCTCTACTGCACTATGGATTTTTTCACATGGTGGAATTTCCGTCTCCTTGTGTTGTCTGAAGGGGCCTACCATGCGTTATTCTGTTGGCAAACTTTTTTAAAAAAACTTGCTGGTAGTGTGGTGGCCGCAGAACCCAATGATGGCTCCTTTAAGATTTTGGTTCTTCCAAGGGGATTGCTTTGGATCATGAATGCAAAGAACTAGGCTGTTTCCATTCATTTTATGAAGCTCCAATATGAAGTTTGTCTTGTGTAGGGCTGTGTGGGTCATGCAGCTTCTTAAAAGTGACACAGTTCAATTGGACAATGAAGAGATGGTCTGATAACTGAAGTTCAAGGATTTTCATTTCTTTCTTTCTGCTGGGCAGATTTTATAGCAGCTACATGTCCACATGTCCACAGTTATGATTCTTCCTTAGAATCTGTAATAACTTCAGGGACAAGAAGGAAAAGCAAGACAAGCCACTTTCAGGCTGAACCACATACTTATTAAATTGGCAAACTTGATTTTAAGCTGACTTAATCCCATGGCCTAAATCAGCTTAAATCGGAACACTTTGATTTAGCAGGTTTGTGATTTGGGCTGTTGGGATACCAGTGCACCCGTGTGCTGTTCCTCAGGATGTTTATGAGCAGATAAAATCTTAAAACCCCTCCTTTTTTAACAAAGATCTTCCTGAAAAAAGGTCAGAGCATTTCTGATACACCTGGAAGGAGAAAAGAGGTCTCTGATCCTGTGTCTTTACCTAACACTCAGGGTTGCTAAAGCTTCCAAGTTTATCTGTTTTTAAGTCCACTCTGTCTGTAGTACAAGCCCCCAGCTTGTGTCACTGCTGTCGGGAGATAGATCTCTCTCCTTGATCAATATTTGCTCAACAAACAGCAGGGATAGGAGAGTTTGTTTAGAAGAATCATGTGCACACAAGGGTGAATGAATGCTCGGTAAAGTACTTCAACTGTTTGCCTTTTTTCCCTCATGCCTTTTTCTACAAATAGGATTCTCTTTTTGTTTCTTACCACCCCTGTGTGACCATGCTAAGGTAGTCAGTTCTATAATAGTTTAATAGCCCTTGCCAAAGAAGAGTCTGTGCACAACGGCTTGAGTTAAGCCAAGTGGCCGAGAGACTGAGCTGTAAATGGGGAAGTCCCCGTTTGAATCTTGCCTCAGCTGTGAAGACCTTAAGCAAGCCTCTCTAGGTGCAAATGCACCATACATCTAAAGCACGTGACTTCCCCCAGAGAACCCTGGGAACTGTAGTTAGCCCCTCACTGAGCTACAGTTCCCAGCAGCCTTAACAAACTACTTCCCAGGATTCTTTGAGGAATGGCTTGTGCTTTCAGTGTGATTTAAATGTATGGTATGTACGTATGTATGTATTGTTATTAGATTTGTTAGTCGCTTGTTACCCAAAGGCTTACAACACTGTTGACAATACAAATAAATATATTAGCCATAAAAACAAAACAACAATGCCACAGGAAGCTTTGGCAGCACACTAATAACAAGCAATATCGTCTTAGTATGTCAAAAGTCTGGAAAAAGATTATTATTATTATTATTTGATTTATATCTCGCCTTTCCTCACAGCAGGAACCCAGGGTGGCAAATTATAAGTCTTTGCCTGACACCGAAAAGATGTCAACGAAGGCAACAGTCAGACCTCACTGGGCAGCACATTCTGCAGATGGGGAGCCACAGCATATCTGTCTCAGCCTGTGTTCCCCAGCCCCACCCTATCTGCAATGAGGGATAGTAATACTGACTTGCCTTACAGGGTGGTTGTGTCAAGATTACAACCAGATAATGTCTCTGAAGCACTTGGGACACTTGAAAGTGCTGAACAAATACTCAATATTTGTTTATTATTCATTTATTTTGAGACCCAATGAATCAGCCCAAAATAATATAATTTATCTCTACTATGAATTAATGAGGTAGCCTTAGGCCATCCCTTAATCTGCAGAGTTGGTTTTAATAATATTGACCTATCTTCCAGATTACTGAGGCATGGGAGCTGAAGTGCTTCAAAAAGTTCAAAAGTGCTTTATGCATGTTAAATTGGTTAAATTATTTTAAGTATATATATTTTTAGGGACTGTGTTTTTTCTTAGGAAGATTACGCAGCTATCACAGACCCAACTAGAGGACCTCAACAAGGGTTTATATTTGGGGGAATCTCTGGTTCCAAGTATTCATATTGTATTTTCTGGAAACCAACAACTCATAGTGCCTGGCAAAAATGGCTTATGTTTTGTGTATGGTGTGGGGGTTGTGCTGGTAACATCCCTGCAGGGTGCTTTGAATGACTTTGCAAATATATATATTCTGGGGGTTTTATCCTTTAAAAAAAGGTTCTTGGAGGGCTCCCCTTGATAACTCACCCAACTCTCGTTGAAAAGGTACTCAGGACCGAGTGCATTACTAAAGAAAATGACTTTTGTAGTTGTAGGGCAGGCTTACTTCTCAATAAACCCTTTCAGGCCTAACATGGCACCTGGCAGTACATGTTTAAAATGATAGTGTATCCCTCCTAAATTCAGATAAATCTAATTGTTCTCTCTATATTTTTTCATTTTTAAAAAAGAAACAAGCATCTGTTGTAAAAATGACCTCTTATCATATTTGAACGTAATACTGGGAAACTTAGTCCCCCTTTTTAAGGAAATGTTGAACACAATGGGACTTGACTTCTGAAGAGACATGCATTGGACTGCACCATTAGGTTGCAATCTTATGCATTTTACCAGGGAGGTAAGCCCCACTGAACTCCATGGGAGTTGCTTTTGAGTAGATTTGTATAGGCCTTGCATTGTAAAATGCCATATATTTAGAAAAATGTATAAACCGCTTAATACAAAACCTAAACCTATTTCTAAGTAGCATACATAAAAACCACATTATTGTGATCAGCCTTCATTGTACCACACCCCATCCCCTTCTCGTTTTAAATCTAAAGAGCTACACTCAAAAGTTAAGAACGGAAGAGAGCAGCTCTTTATTATCTACTCCAGAACAATTGAAGTGGCCACATGCAATTAGCTTTAAGGCATCCGAGCCTAGTTTTGTGTTTGTGTGTGTGCTTTTTTATTTTGTGAATCAGAGTTGTAAAAGCCATCTGAAATATTCATGCAGAATTGTCTGAGAAGCAGTTTCTGTTTTATTTACTGCACACTAGAACAGCCACAGTGGATTAGTTTGACAATACCCGTAACAAAAGCACAACAGCTGATGCGTGTGATGTTAGGAGGTGACAAAACAGTTAAAGTATGCTGCTGGCTACAGGCAAGCAGTCAGCAGATGCAGACAAAAGGGTTTGTGACAAGAATAACTCTCTCTCCAAGGCGAGCAGTCAAGAGTATCCAAAATACCAATACCCTTTTCTCCTTGACATTGTCTTCTTACAGTCAGCATTTTATTGCCCTTTTATAGTCAAAAAAACAAAATGCAATTCCCCAGGAGGACCAGTTTTGACATGAGGACAATCTTCATATCACCCTGACTTTTTCCTTTCTTCTTGGTTTAAACAACTATTAAATCTAGAGGGCAGTGCTGGTTGCAGTGGCCGTGGGGAAGTTCTAAGGTACAGCCTCCTGCGCAAGTGCCCCTGAAAACCAGTAGGAGTTGTACAAGGGCAGAGTTCCTCTTCACACACTTCTCATTCATTTCAGCAGAGCTTGCACAGCAGGACTTGTCCATAAAAGATTAACATGTGGCTTTATCTTATTTTAGTTTTTTTAAAAGCCTGTTTGTAATAATAATGAGGTAAGATCCACGTTTTTAAATAATGAAGCATGCTACTTAACAAAATAAGGACTTTCTCCTTAAAATTATAAAATTAAAAGCATCTTCTACTGCCAATGAAAAGATGATAAAGGCATGAGTGCCTAAAAATAGTATCAACATTAATGTGTGCCCCTCCAACCCCGCCTTTCACACACACAAAAGCTTTGTTTGACAATGAAAAAGTTTTAAGGGGCTGATGCATGATTCTCTATACAAGCTGATGTTTCTTTCAGAAGTGTGTGAAAAATCAGTTTCCAGAGGGGAGAAGGAGAAGGGGGGGGAGGAGAAAGAAAGAAAGAAGGAAGGAAAGAAAGTGGGGGCGAGGCTGTCTTCCCTCTAACCTTTGTAATTCCCCTTCTATTCTCTATGACATTCATTCAGCTGCCAAGCGTGTTTGGCAAAAGCTCGAGCCAGCCAGCACACTTCCAGTGACCGCTAACCTTGGTATGTCCTGACACTTATGATGAGTATCTGCAGGACACAGAAGGCAGGCAGGCTGCTATGTCAGGCTTTTATTATGTACTGCAGAGGCTGGGGACAGTCAGTTTAATAAAACAAATCATCCTTGAAGGTAAAGCAACTGGGAAGAGGAGGAGGGGGCCAGACGGAGAAGAGAAGGGGAGAAAGTCTTTGCTGCACAGGCAAAATAAAAAAAAAATAATCACAAGAAAGCAATCTGTTAGGAGTAAAGGCTGAATACCAGCCTGTGGAACATCACAGACATACATACACCCCAAACTCTATCCCGTGCATCCTTATTTCAAGTAGGCATCCTGTTCACTTTTGCAAATGAGGTTTTTGTAAACTAGGGAAACATAGCTCGCGGCATTGTGGGTTCCCTAGCTGAATAGAATGTTGGCGGATTTCTGTGTCAATCTATACTCTTTGTTCCAAACCTGATGACTTAAAGCAGAAATTATACTTTAGTTCTATAAATTTAGTAGGACAGCCAACTGGGCACATTGAATTGTCTAAATTAAACCTTTTTCCCTCCTGGAAAAAACAAGCAATTCAGCAAATATTTTAAAACTTTTCTCTATGGCAGTGCCAAGATACTCTAGAGGCAGATTGGATTGAAAAGTTACATTGTGATGAGAAAAAGAAGAATGAAGTAGCTCATGGCTGATTCATACAACCAATTTTATAAGAAGTCAAGCTGATGCCTTTTTTTCATGAATTTTGATGTTCGTTTATATTTTTATTTGTTTAGTAGCTTATATTCTGCTTTTCTTCATGAAGTGAAGTCAAAGCAACTCAGATGATACAATATATGAAAACAAATCTAATATAAAATTACAAAAATCATATAACTGCCATGCTGCCTTGCTTTTGGCAATAGCACTTAAAATAACACGATGTGATGAACTGGTCCTGTGAAGTTTCTGATAAAGTGTTCAGGGTGCAACTCAACACAACCTGGAATAGTTTCAAAAAGAGGAATTGATTTGATAGAGGATGTCGCAAGTTGTAGTTTGGAGAGACCCTCGTGTCTTCTAGGCAAGTTGTAAGATAGTGGGGAAAGTTTTTCTCCAGTTTATTTGCTTCTATGCAAGATTGGCAGGAGAGGGGGGGTGTAGCTCAGTGGCTGAGAGTCTGTTTTGCATGCAGAAGGTCCCAGGTTCAAGTCCTGGCAACTCCAGATAGGACTGGCAGAGACCTTCCTCTGAAATTCTGGAGAGCTACAGCCAGTCCCTATAGACAATACTGAGTTAGATGGACCAATCATCTTACTTAGCAGAAGGCAGCTTCCTATATTCCGACTCTACCCCCATTAATGGCATGTGGCCTGGCTCATATGTGTGTCGCTTCAATTTGTTTGCTCTGTAATGGCCTGTATGCACTTGGCTGGCTGTGCTTCGTTGTAGATGGTGGAGACGATAAGCACAAGTTTCTCTACCTTGTGGTAGAGTGTGACAGTGTAACATGCAGTGTGAGACCTCTATAATTCTATTCAAAAATGGTAGTGTCGCATGGGTCTATCCAGCTGCAAATCCAGGCAAGTGGCCATAACTGGTAGCCTCATATGGGAATGCAGATCCCCATGAGAACAAAGGATATATATCTTGAATGTAAAATAGAATGATTATCACAGTACATATATTACCGCTACTGTGACTATTATTTATACAGAATGCTTGTGTGTCAAAATGCTTCACACATGTTATCTTGTAAGCTTGCCAGTAACCCTGTAATGTAGGTGAGTAGCATTATTTCCATATTGCAGATTAGAGAGGGGGGCATAGTGGTCTGAGGAGGTGAGAATGTGGTTTCTCTAAGGCAGGGGTGGGGCACCTCAGGCTCTGGGGCTGAATGTGGCCCTCCAGGCCTCTCTACCTAGCCCCTGAGATCTCCCCAGGCCACACCTCTCACTGGCCCTTCTTCCCATCCTAAGTGTTTTTGCCTGATTGTTGTGAACCGCCCAGGGAGCTTCAGCTATGGGCGGTATATAAATTTAATAAAATGAAAAAAATGAAATGCCTGCCTGGACTATGTATTTCAACTCCTGATTGTGCCTCTTGCTTGTCAGGATGGGAGAACGGAGAGGGGTATGTGACTGCAAGTAGAAACTAGATTACTATGCAAAGGTAAAGTTTACATTTGTTCTTTGGCTCTGGCCCTGCCTGCTCACTTTTGCTTCTGGTCCTGACCACAACTGGCATGTTGCCCTCAGAAGACTGCCCAAAAGGCAACATGGCTCTCTGGCCGAAAAAGGTTCCCTGCCCCTGGCCTGAGGCCAGCAAGTGCATTCATGGCAGAGATGAGATTCAAACCAGGGAGTTCATGATTTGTAGTTATTTACTTATGTATTTATACATTTGTTTTATTTATAAAAGTATGTATTTACCACCATCTCGCAGAGCATCAAGGCAGTGTACAGCAACGTAAAAACTGTAAAACTCAACAAAACAATAAAGTGACTGGTTACTCAAATGTTTTCATCCATCATGTTTGTACCCCACTTTTCCTCCAATAGGAACACGCGGCCGCCTAACAATATAAAAATAAAACAGCGATACAAATATTCATATTATTATTTATTATTTATTGCATTTATATACCACCCCATAGCTAAAGCTCTCTGGGCGGTTTACAATTAAAAACATTAAAAACAAATATATAAATTTAAAAACACATTTTTAAAAAGAAATTTTAAAAAATGCTAAAATGCCTGGGAGAAGAGGAAAGTCTTGACCTGGTGCTGGAAAGATAACAGTGTTGGCGCCAGGGGCACCTCGTCAAAAAATCATTCCATAATTTGGGGGCCACCACTGAGAAGGCCCTCTCCCTTGTTGCCATCATAGTCAGAAACATATAAAATCCCCAACTCTTTTACTATATTTTACAGCACCAGCAGAGTACTGTACCAGAACTTACAATACCCAATGTAATCCAAAAGTCTGGGTAAATAAAAATGTCTTCAAATGTTAGTTATGTACCCACAATGCTGTGCCAGCTCCCGATGTGCATCTACATCGATTCTGCACATGGGAAGGCTGTTTATGCATGTGGATCTGCTTTATTGGATTATGTTTCCATTGCTGGTTGACATTTCTATCAAAACCACTCATGAGGTTTTTTTTGGGGGGGGGGAACATTACTCAGCATTTAAATAAACCTTAAGTGCAGGCATGTCAAACCTGTGGCCCTCAAGATTTTGTAGAACTACAACTCCCATCAGCCCCACTAGAAGGCTAATAGTTAGAGGTGGTTAAGAGGTTGGACGTCGTCCAACAATAACTGAAGGTCCACGGATTCCCCTTTAGAGTATTCAAAGCATTACATCTTATAAGATGCAGCTCAGGTAATAACCAAGTTAGCAGGGCCTTTACCACCCAACTTTCCCTCTTGGTGAGAAAATAGTGTAGGAGCATAGGATCACACATCCCTGTTACCAGTGGACACTGGACTAATTGATCCTCATTTTGCTTTTCAACAATCCTCAAACAATCAGTAGTTTTCACCAATAGTCTCACAGACATGTCTGTTTTCTCTGCCGTTTTATGCAGATGCATAGATATAGATATATAGCCATTTACCCCCAGGGTATGCTGATTACGTGGAGCAATGTATTGCTTCTTTTCTGAGACAATCATGTATGTCTGAAGTCCACCACCTACTTCTCCCTCTCTGCATTGTATTTCCTTCTGGCGAATGTCAAGTATTATTACTTGATTGACTGCAGCCACCTGATGCTAGGAAAATGTTCTGGGTTCATAGTAGGGATTGTTGTTGAGTCTATAAAAAGAAATCTGGATGAGGGTCTTATTTGTCACTGAAGCATTGTTTCTGCAGATGTTTCTACCGGAGAGATGTTCAATCAGTTAGGTGTAAAAAGATGTACTTAGTAGGTCATCATCACTTAGGGTCAGGGAAAAACTACCCCCAGACACACACGATTAGCACAGCTGACTGCTTAATTGGCCACTTGGAAAAAAAAATCTATCTAGCCACCCATCCATTTAAACAATTAGATGCTTTGCCTCAGAATGTGCATTCTCTTAAGAAAATATTATGCTCTTTGTGATGGGGAAAGTAGGGGGGGAGTCAGCTAGGACTAAGCTGGGAGGAGTGCTTAATTTTGAAATGAGAGTCTCTCAAGCCTGCGAGCTGCATCTTCGGGCCTGGAAACGTTGATATACAAGGTTGCCGGGTGTGGTTACTAAAGGTTGAGAGAAAGCCATTTTGCACAGGCTCAGAGGCTCTTTTAATTTTTTTTTAAATCCATCTAATTCAAATGGTATGAAAACAGGTTCCAGAGCTGAACTCTGCTGAGCCCTGGCTCAGACTAAACCCGGCTATTGGGATAATGTGCAGCACAAAGGAATAAGCTAAGGCTCCCTGGCATGAGGAGGCAAGCTGGGTAGACAATAAAAATAGACCAGAACCTGAATGGCTGAAGTCTGTTGTAAACCCTTGGAATATGCAGCTGCTTGTTTTGCATATGTTTCCTCAAAACCTAGAGGGGGTCTAATAGACAGGTTGTAAGTGGGGATGGAAGGATCTGTCAATTTCGGTTCTCTCCTTTTCTCATGTTTCCAGTCTTCAATTCTCCACATTCCTGTAGCAATTTGCAATTTTTTAAAAAAAGAATCCTTATGAAAATTCTTCAGCATTTTAGTGCAAATGTCTCCCAGTAAACACATTTTTGTATGCAGTTTTGACTAATATACACATTTTTGCAAGCAATTTCTCCTAATATTGCTAATTAATTTCTCCTAAATCAAATAATATAAATAAATAAATAATATTATGCATTTTTGTATATTATTGTCACAAATATATTCATATTCATATATTCATAGATAATGAAATATATTCATTTTTATGCACACGTTCCTCTGATATGTTAATTTTTGTAAACATTGGTTGGAGGACTGTATAGCAAAATTTGATTAAGTGACAGTTTCAAACGATGACTTCAATTTTCAATTTTCATATTGTTTTGGAAAGTGCACATTTTATAGATAAAAGCTGATACTATCCGATATCAATCAAAATAAGTGCTCATACCCTTTGTCTTTCAGTTTTCAGTCCCAGGATACGTCCCTCTCTCACACACAAACAGTGCAGTCTATCTGTGTGGCGTGCATATCTGCCTTGTATGTTGTAATTAATTCTTAGTTGTCCTTTTTCGTATGTTTTACAGCAGGAGTGGGACATCTATTTCAGCCCAAAGGCTGCTTCCCTTCCCGGGGGGGGGGGGAGAGAGTGTCACATATCAAAGGCAAAAATGGGTGAAGTAACAAATATACATTTTCTCTTTGTACAGTAAACTAGTTTCTTACACATGCTCACACACCCCTTTCTGTGCTCCAGCCAGGAAAGCTAAAAGACATTATCAGAGCTTGAGACAAAAACCTTCAAGGAGGGTGTGATGCAGGGACAGTGAGGGGCATTGCCTGGGAGGAGGGGGGGTCATGGGGAGAGGCCTGAGGGTCACCAGAGAGGCCTAGAGAGCCACATTTGCCCCCAAACCTGTGTTTTACAGTTCTGTGATGTTCTTTTAGAGATCGACTGACTAGAGCTGTGTACATCGTTCTAAAATGGGTAGCACCATAGTTTTATATACTTGCTTCCTGACACTATCACATGGTCATGGAATTAGGCAAATGCCTCATATATATCATATAGGTTACTTGAAGAGCTTCATTGAGTTTGAAGATCTCAAAGTTAGGAGCTCTTCATCATCTTCTATATTTGAATAATCTGGTGTTTTCTCTAAACTTGGCTACCTTCCTGCTCACTTCTCATCAGATGAACAGTTAGAATCAGTAGATCTTGGGGGATCCTACTGTTTACATATCACATAGTATGCATGTATTCTTGCCCTCTGTTTCTTATTGTTTAACCAGTTACTGTAAGCAGTAGCTGATGGTGTGATAGGGCGGCAACACTTACCTGACCTCCCAACACCTGCTTTGCTGCTGCTTACCAAAAGGGGAGAGGGCGAGGCAGTGGGGAATTTGATGCAGTGTAAACACACCAGAAGAGCCAATCCAGCACTCCTGCCAGTGCATTTGGATCATGCCAACCTCCCCGCTACTTAGTCCCTACCCTTCTCCCTCCTAGCAGGCAGTAGCAACTCAAGCATTGGGAGGTTAGGAAAGCACTGCCACCCACCACACCATCCACTTTTGACTATAAGTGGCCCCATCCCCATCTCTCATTGCTATTACATTTATCTAGGAGCCTTTGCTGAGACAAGAAACTCCATTAAAAGCTCCTGATAATGCTTTGCATAATATTCTCAGCCAAACTATTCCTGACTACTGGAGCTGAAACTCAGTTGGTTAAATAAATAAAATCACCTAATCTAAATTTGCTTGCAAAAGAAAATTAAATATATATTTTCTTAATTCACATTTGTGCAGTATTTCCAATAATTTAGATTTTAGGATTCGGGAAGGGCGGTGGAATTGTAGAAGCATTGCATTCAACACATTCCTACTTTATTGCCTTCAGAATTTGTTAATCTAATTTCAAAAGCAAAATCTGAAAATGTTCAAAATTCAGAATCAGATTTAGAAATTTGGCAGGCTTGCTGATATCCTTAAAGAATTATAAAAGGCCAGTGAGGCAAGCAATGCCTTTAGGTATGGGGCTTGACTCAGAACAGGCTTGTGTGAGAAAGGGAAGCACATAGTTATGGTGGTGGCAAAACTGAAGCTGGATCCCAAAATTTTGATTTGGTTGGGGCTTGATTTATTATGGATTTCATATGGTGATCTCTTCAGTTTGCCTTTCCAACTTCACCATCTCTGAATAAATGCCATTCTCACCATTACTACTTCTCTTGCGTGCTGATTCTTCTTCAGGATGTTCTATATGTTCAGTGCCTCTGATATCAGTAATCCTGTTCACCACATAGATAATCCTGTCAACCACCTAACCTAAGACTTGCTCTGTAGTATCCTGGACCACTCTTGGTGGATTACTCCTGTATCTTTAAAATATAACACATAGGGTTGAATTAAACTAAGTCATTGTATGACTGGAACTATTTCCGATTGCACGATGGGACTTCCTCTACACATGCCCCACGCTGCCCAGATCTGTTCTGGAGATACCCCCAACCCTCTGGAGCAGATGTGGGGGTGGCGCAGGAGGAGGACAGGGAGGGGAAGTTTCATTGCATGAGCAGGAGTCATACAGCTCACACTATGACGTAGTCGGGTAGATCCCATTATATTTCTTACCTTCTGGTTTGCTGGTATAGATGGCAACTCTGGTGATAAATTATGTGGGTGTCCCTCCAACATATTCAGCAAAAGTTGTTGCAAAGAATCCATTGAGTTTTTTATTCTTTCAGAGGTCCTTTTTCACATTTGTTTGCTAGGAGTTCCACATATTCTCTGGAACGATGTCCTGCTTCTGTGGGAGTGATTTGTTTATTTATGTAGCACAGCCTTCTCCAACCTGGCGCCCTCCAGATGTTTTTGGACTGACTTCCATCAGCCCCAGCTAGCATGGCCAGTAGTCAGGGCTGATGGGAGGTGTAGTCCAACAACGTATGGAGGACCACAGGTTGGGGGAGGCTGTACTGCTTCTCTGTTGCCAAAGTGGTGCTGAAAGAAGTGCTCAACAGGCTGTAAAAATTATTACCACAGCACCATCTCTGCCAGTCAAGACAGTACTGGACTAGATGGTCTGGCTTAGTGTAAGGCAGTTCCATACTCCATAGGACAGGGATGGGGAACCTGAGACCTCCGGATATTGATCTCTGACTCCCATTAGCTCCAGCCAGAATGCCCAATAGTTAGGGATGGTGGAAGTTGTAGTTCATCAACATCTGAAGGACCACAGGTTCTTCATCCCTGCCATAGTGTTCTCTTGCTTTTTTATACCACCCTCGACTCTAGGTAGTGTTTTTTTATTATTATTATGGCACCTAAGTGCTCTTTCCTAATCTGTGGCACAGCTCTAAAGGGGAAAATGTTTTTGAATACTTAACCAAACCTACAGAAAAATATTTGATTTAATTTCTCAAATATTTGTTATCTTTCCATAACATTTAGCAAATGCCTCCCACCATCCCCCAAACTCCCAGCCCTAAATAATCTTGTTTGGGCGATAAGTACTGTCATTTTTACTGTACCCCCTACAAACACCCAACATCAAATAGCTAGAGCTTTCACTGTTTATATGACCAAAAAGTCAAACACAGTGTGTTGTTCAACTGTTTTTCTCTGTGAAAGGCTAATAATTCTTTTAATCCTTAATACTGAATGCCCCCTCTCTTTTTGCATATTACTCCTTCAGCATGAGTCAATATGCCATTTGCAAAGGACACTCAGTGTTTGGGTCCAAATTCCACCCTCTAGTGCATGCAAGCAACTCCCACTAACTTCAGCAGCAGCTGATCACATGCCTGCCTCATGGCAGAATCTGGCTTGTAGATTGCTACTGTGTCATCTGCTACAATGGGTGAGAAGGCTTCCAGCGCTTTGTTATGGGAGAAGTATTAGGCATTCTCTGCAGTCAAGGTTGGTTCATTCAGGCAGATGGGCACTACTCCATGAACCTTAGTCTTGATTTTTCCAAGCCCACTTATCTTATTACGTACAACCAGACCAGTGATCCTGTCTACTTTCTCCTCTTTAGTCTTGGTTTTGCCCTTCTAGAACTAACTCAGCAGGGAGGAGGATGGAGACAAAAGTAGAATTAGTTGGCTCCACCTGCCATTGGCTCTGACTCACCTAGTGTTGGGCTTCCCACCTTCCACCCGACCTGTTCAAATGGGCATCAGCCACCGCTGTTTATACGTGAAGTGTGAAGAAGGTGGGCAGACTCCTCTAACAGCAGCTAGGGGTAAAGCTTATATTAGCCTGATCTAAAATTACAATTAGTGGGCAAAGTCAGTGGCCCAAGTCTTCATGAAAGCTTACTTGAGTGAGCTGTGCTCATATTGCATATATCTGTGGTTGAGCTGAATATATAAAGCTGCCGTACATCAGGTCAGGGTATTGTCCATCTAGCCCAGGGATAGTTAGCCCCTGGCTTGGGGACCTGATTAGCATCTCCCCAGCACATTTTTATGGCCCCAAAACCCCCACCAATTTTCTAAAGGAGACACAGCACTGGGGTGGATGGAGAAGTTTAAACCTCTCTGTCCATCCCAGTGCCCTGATGGGGATGCAAATTGCCCCCTCCGCAGTCATCAGATTGATCATTTGATGAGCAGGGAGGAGTTACCACCTCGGCTCTTTTGCACACATCATTGAAGGAGGAGAGGTATGTGTAGCTGTGTGTGCATGTGAGAGTATGGAGTGGCCACACACCCATTGCTGGCATGAGGTCCCTGGAAAATTGGCCAAGGGAAGACCTGTAGCTGAGTGGTAGAGCATCTGCCTTGGATGCAGAAGGTCCCAGGTTTAATCCCCAACATATCTAGGGCCACATTTACATCAAACATTTATTCCATTATTGTTCCACTTTGAACAGTTATGGCTTCTGCCAAAGAATCCTGGGAAGGGTAGTTTTTGAAGGGTGCTGAGAGTTGCTAGGAGACCCTTATTTCCCTGAGAGAGAGAGGCACTTTTCAAAGTGCTTTAACAGCC
The DNA here is from genome assembly GCF_030035675.1 of Rhineura floridana. NCBI lineage: Eukaryota > Metazoa > Chordata > Lepidosauria > Squamata > Rhineuridae > Rhineura > Rhineura floridana. Next base: position 173,235,922 of record NC_084483.1, on the reverse strand, counting down.
AGTCCCTCTTCCCAGAGAACTCTGGAAATTGCAACTCTGTGAGGGGAATAGGGGTCTCCTGACAACTCTCAGCACCCTTCACAAACTACCCTTCCCAGGATTCTTTGGGGGAAGCCATGACTGTTTAAAGTGGGATAATAGTGGATTAAATATCTGGTGTGAATGTGGCCCAGGTAGACCTGGAAGAAACTCCTGCCTGAAATTCTGCAGAGAAGCTGCCAGTCAGTGTGGACAATACTGAGCTAGGTGGGCCAATGGTCTGACTTGGTATATGTTAGTCAGTCCAAAAATGGTCCTGCCTGCTCCCCCAATCTAGCCCAACACTGTCCACTCTAACTGACAGCTTTTCAGGCAAAAGTCTTTCCCAGCACTTCCTAACTTTTTATTTGCCCTGGCAGCTTGGAATTTAAGAGCTAAATTTGTGTCTCAGCTTTGAATGATCTGTTTGTAATGGCATATTGCTAAACAAATAAAACAATTATTGGGGAACTTCCTAACTGTGATCCTATAACTGAAGATGCCAGGGATTAATTCTAGGACTTTCTTCATGCAAAATATGTGCTCCAGCAGTGAATCATGGCTACTCCTCCTCCACTTGTCCTTCATAAACACTTTGTACCAAGCAATTCCAGGAAAGAAATGGCTATTGGGGAATGGAAATGGAAGCCACTCAGTCAAACAGCTGATCTTTTGAAGCTCTGCTGGCAGAGTTGCATTGTGAGCGGCCACTCACATGGATGGGTTTTATTTATTTATTATTTATTTTATTATACTTGTATACTGCCCCATAGCCAAAGCTAACTGGGCGGTTTACAGTAACTAAAAACATTAAAACAAATACAATTTAAAACAGATCTTATAAAAACAATTTAAAACACAATTTAAAAATTTAAACAGTATAAAACACATGCTAAAATGCCTGGGAGAAGAGGAAAGTCTTGACCTGGCGCCAAAAAGATAACAGTGTTGGCGCCAGGCACACCTCATCAGGGAGATCATTCCATAATTTGGGGGCCACCACTGAGAAGGCCCTCTCCCTTGTTGTCATCCTCCGAGCTTCCCTTGGAGTAGGCACCCAGAGGAGGGTCTTTGATCTTGAATGTAGTGTATGGGTGGGTTCGTATTGGGAGAGGCGTTCCATCAGGTATTGTGGTCCCAAGCCATGTAAGGCTTTATAGATTAAAACCAGCACCTTGAATCGAGCTCGGAAACATACAGGCAGCCAGTGCAAGTGGGCCAGAATCAGTTTTATATGTTCGGACCGTCTGGTCCCTGTTACCAATCTGGCCGCTGCATTTTGCACAAGCTGCAGTTTCCGAACCGTCTTCAAAGGCAGCCCCACGTAGAGTGCATTGCAGTAATCTAATTTGGAGGTTACCAGAGCATGGACAACTGAAGCCAGGTTATCCCTGTCCAGATAGGGATGTAGTTGGGCCACCAACAGGAGTTGGTAGAAGGCACTCCGTGCCGCCAAGGCTACCTGAGCCTCAAGTGACAGAGATGATTCTAGGAGAACCCCCAAGCTACGAACCTGCTCTTTCAGGGGGAGTGCAACCCCATCCAGGACAGGTTGGACATTCACCATCTGGTGAGAAGAACCACCCACTAGGAGCATCTCAGTCTTGTCTGGATTGACCCTCAGTTTATTAGCCCTCATCCAGTCCATTGTCGCAGCCAGGCACCGGTTCATCACATTGACAGCCTCACCTGAAGATGAAAAGAAGAAATAGAGCTGTGTGTCATCAGCATACTGATGGCAACGCACTCCAAAGCTCTGGATGACCGCACCCAACGGTTTCATGTAGATGTTGAACAGCATGGGGGACAGAACTGACCCCTGCGGAACCCCATACTGGAGAGTCCAGGGTGCCGAGCAATGTTCCCCAAGCACCACCTTCTGGAGGCGACCTGCCAAGTAGGAGCGGAACCACTGCCATGCAGTACCTCCCACTCCCAACTCAGCCAGTCTCCCCAAAAGGATACCATGGTCGATGGTATCGAAAGCTGCTGAGAGATCAAGGAGAATCAGCAGAGTCACACTCCCCCTGTCTCTCTCCCGACAAAGGTCACCATACAGGGTGACCAAGGCTGTTTCTGTGCCAAAACCAGGCCTGAAACCCGACTGAAATGGATCCAGATAATCGGTCTCATCCAAGAGTGTCTGGAGCTGGCCCGCAACCACTCATTCAAGGACCTTGCCCAGGAATGGAACATTTGCTGCCGGCCTATAGTTATTAAGATTTTCTGGGTCCAGGGAGGGTATCTTCAGGAGTAGTCTCACTACTGCCTCTTTCAGGCAGCTAGGGACCACCTCCTCTCACAGAGAGGCATTAATCACCTCCCTGGCCCAGCCAGCTGTTCCATCCCTGCTAGCTTTTATTAGCCAAGAAGGGAAGGATCCAGCACAGAAGTGGTTGCATGAACCTGTCCAAGCACCTTGTCAACGTCCTCAAGCTGCACCAACTGAAACTCATCCAAGAAATAGGGACAAGGCTGTGCTCTGGATACCTCACTTGATTCATCTGCTATAACACTGGAGTCTAAGTCCTGGCAGATGCTAAAGATTTTATCCTGGAAGTGCCTAGCAAATTCATTACAGTGGGCCTCAGATGGTTCTACCTTTAAGAAGTGGGTGTGTATCTGCATGTCCTGCATCCTTTTTAAAGAGTTTCCTGGGGGTAAGCTCCATTGAACTTGGTGGCACTTACCTCTGACTGCATAGATTCAGCTTGTAAAATGAATGAAGGCAATGAAAAGGAGAAGATTTAGAGTGAATTGCCTTCATTGAAAGAACACTTTTCTCCAAACACATAGTTGTGGAAGATGCTGAAAACCACACACCCATGTGCATTGATTTTCAATATGCCAGATGAAGTGGATTGTCATTTAGAAACCTAATGGGTCAGATAGCATTTGAGTCTATGGTCACAGCATGTGCAGAGCCCCCTGATGCATAAGTGTGGTTTTTATTGGAACACTTGCAATGATGGGGGACTATAATGGCTGAGTTCAAGAAAATGTTATGGGAGCACCACAAACAAAGCAACTGCTGAACCAGGCCATTAGGGGAGCCTTTATCATTTATTTATTTCTTGCATTTGTATACCACCCCATAGCTGAAGCTCTCTGGGCGGATTACAACAGTTAAAAACATTAAGAACAAATATACAAATTTAAAAACACATTTTTAAAAAGCAATTTAAAAACAAATGCTAAAATGCTTGGGAGAAGAGGAAAGTCTTGACCTGGCACCGAAAAGATTACAGTGTTGGCACCAGGCGCACATTATAAAGCTGCGAACAGTCATTCATAGATGCCCTATTTCTTTTTGGGCTTTCAGCACATGTAACTGGGACTGAAGCTGAACATGCTGAAATTAAGAAGTGATGTTCTTTTCAGCGCATGCTAAATTCTCACGTGAACTCTCATAGAGAAAGGGTGAACAAGTACATCAATACATGGGCAAAATCCCCCGCAGACCTTCAAGGCAATAGCTGTGTACTGTTGTTCTTTCTTTCTTCTTTCCATTCCCTTCCTCTGCTAATTATATCTTATAAATCCAGCACCCTCTAAACCCAGATGTTCATAATTTAATACCTACATTCTGTGATTCAGCTTCGTAAAGCCAGCTAACACATGTTTTAAAAGTTATTACTATTGTGCTATATATAACAGCCTTGCCTAAGAGAATCGAGGTCTGCCACATTTAGAAAATGCAGGTGCTATGTAAGCTCTCTTTTGAAAGCAAGAACTTAGCTCAGTTTCCTTTGAAGACCCAGAGACTTGAAACTGAAAACTTTTATTAATGCCATTGTCTCCTTGTATCAGCAGGTTCCAGAGAGATTCCTGGAAGTGGCACAGATCACATTACGAGAGTTTTTCAATGCCATTATCGCAGGCAAAGATGTTGATCCTTCCTGGAAGAAGGCCATATACAAGGTCATCTGTAAGCTGGACAGTGAAGTTCCTGAGATTTTCAAATCCCCAAACTGCCTCCAAGAGCTTCTCCATGAGTAGAGATTTCAACCACTATTTATGAATGTATAAAAAAGTAGCAGACCCCATTTTTTATGTCCATGTTGTGTGCGAGTGTGTGCGTGTGTCTATATTAATTTTTCATATATATATATATATGAAATTAATATATATGGAATCAGATAAGAATCCCTCATGATTTTTTTTATTTGAGTAAAAACTGGATAATTATTTTAACTCCAGCCTTTGTTTTACCTTTGCCCATAACTTTTAATATTTTGAAGGAAAAAAACATTGGGTTCCTTTTTTTTTCAGGGAGAAGAATGTTTTGAAGTGTGTGCAAGCCTGTTTTAGTAAGTTTAGGGTATTACATATACACACACATATATATATTGCCATTTATTACTTGCTACAAAGTGGCATTTTGTTTCAGAAAGACAAATGTCGCAGAGCAATTCTGCAGACAATTATATATCTTTGTTTATATTAAGCTCTCAACTCTATAGAGGCATTTCACAACTTAGAGCTTTCTAAAGTTTAGCTCAACCTTTTAATGATGGCGGTAGATTTTTGTGTGTGTTATAGTTTTGAAGACATATAAACAACCCTTTCTGTTATTTAAACAAATCTACACCAGTTGTCAGGCTTTCCCTATATGAGAACAATATATGCCCCCAAATAATTTTACCCCATTTTCCAATGTCCTGGATGCTGCTACAAGCATGTGCATCAATATTTTCAGCCATATCCCCTACTGCAATTTTCTTCAGCCTTGAGTCTACAAATGTCATTGCAGCTCCTGTCAGCCACAGCCAACTTAGCCAATGGTTATAGTTGGTGGGAGTTGTAGTCCAACAGCACCTGAGGACTCAAGATATCTGCCCTCCTACAGCAGTTCCCAGGAGTGTTCCCCACCTCGCTTTTCCATTCAGTAAATTTGAAAAACAGAAGGTAATGGGAAGAATTTCTATGAACCTATTGCAGGCCTGAAAAGGTTATATTTTGAAAAGGGTTGGATGCAAACCAAAACAGGTTAGGGAGAAGGTATAGAACCCCAAACTCCAGTATTGGAATTCCCCTTATTTTCTTGAGTTTGTCCCATCACTGTTTACCAAGATCTTATCCCACCCCCAACCCCACTTTAAGCAAAGCAGTATTGCACAAAACAAAACAAGCTCACTCTAGGCAAGGGGTTTGGAGTGTTGACCAAGAGAGTACACAACATTATGTAAGTATTTTTTTTTAAAAAAAATCATAATATGGTCAGCTTATTAAAACAATAGCACTTCACTCTCCATAGAGTAAACAACACCTTGCATGACTCCCAGTCATAGCTGAGCGTTTTTAAGTCCCATTATTTCACTGGTAAATCTCTCCTATGGAAATCAATGTGCCTTGAAGGCTGCAATCCTGTGCACACATACTGGGGGGGGGGATAGCCCAGTGAATTTAGTAGGACTTACTTCTGATATGATAGGATTAATCTGCTTTATGCTTACCTTTTGTGGCAAGGTGTCCTTTCCCTTTACCACACTGAATGGTCAGGTCTTGGCCACATCCTAAATGGCATTTTTATCAAAATATATTCCTCTTTCCCCACCCCCAAGCCCTTAAGTGGTGTATATAGATAATATTTCATATTTTTACCTGAAAAAAATTAAATTACCCTTTCATCTGAGAAGCATTGTATTATACTTCTGCTTTATTTTAAAACTGCTGGGGGGAGAGACAACTTGTACCTTGCTTGCTGGGGCTGATGGAATTTGTAATCCAAAACTTATGAAGGGTACCAGGTTGGGGAGAGCTGGCAGAGACTTTTAAAACATTTGGTATCACTGAAAGGAGTAAGCAAGGCACAATATATATACACAGAGACAGCACAACTCTACAGAACATTAGTCATTCCAAGTTTCATTTAACCCATTGGAACTTCAGTTGTTAAACTATGGTTTCTTACTTACTGGGACTTAAGCATGCTTCAGTGGCTCTTGGATTGTACCTATAAATCATGCAGAAACTTTATCCCTGTCATCTTAGCTAGGAAAGCTAGCCATTTCTATTATTTCCTCAATATAAGTGATTAATTAATGCTGAATAGAACTGATCAGACCTCTTCCCTTCTACAGAAAAGTGAGTGGCAAACAAAACGTGAGCATAATGCATAATATAGGAAAGAATGGGATTTATTAGAGTTTTCCTGTTATTTCACATCAAGAGAACTTTTTTGCCATCGCCTTGCATTGAAGAGTGAGAGCGATCACATGGATCAATTTGAGGCCTGGTTGCAGACACACATGATTTCAACAGGGCCAAAGTAGACATGACCCTAAACCAGCCTTTCCCAACTAGTGGACCACCAGTTATTGTTGTTGGACCACAACTCCCATCAGCCTCAGCCATCATTGCCAATGGTCAGGAAAGATGAGAATTGCGGTCCAACAACATCTGGTGGCCCACTAGTTGGGAAAGGCTGCCCTAAACTGATAGCTACTAATGAAAATGGCAGCCATGTGTATAATTCCTACCATTCCATAATATCTACTGTATATTCACATACTGAGGACATAACGTTCTGTGTTTCTTCATCAGCACACAATGGGATGGGCAGGGAAGCAAAAGACCTCACAATATCCAGTCATGGTCAAATTCTCCTTCATGGTCGTGCTGGGAGGAGTTCAATGCCTGGATGTCATTTTCTGCACTGGCTAGGCATGTTTAGCATATCTAGTTCGGCCCTGTTTTTTTTACATTTACTGAAACAGGATTCATATTTTAAAGAAGCACCAGATGAAGTTTCTCCTCAAGGTGACCAAAAGCAGTTTACTGTACAGTGGAAAATTAATAGATGGAGTGGAATGAATACAGCTGAAATGAATTGCTACAATAATCAGCCTTGTGGTTAGTTTTTATGCTTTCTTCAATGGTCTCCTTTTTATTTGGCATTTTAGCAAAGGTGTAGTGTCTAGTAATGTTTCCTTATATTCCATGGCATTATGTGTTTGTCATTTTCTCTGTTATCTTTTGTACGGATGCAGTAAGAATTTATTGTTATCTGGGCTAGCATTTTTCCTTACCCACCATGTCTCCTGGAAATTTGATACAGATTTGATACCAATTAGCCAAGGCATCTATTTTACAGCTTAGCAAGTTAATTTTTTTTAGTACCCTACCTTTTTTTCCTCCCTTTCTTGAACTTTTATTATTATTATTAAACAAAAATTGTATTTTGATTTTGGAGAGTGAAAGTTTACCCCACGTGACATTATATATTTTTAAAAATGCTGACCTAGTCATTGCAAAGATGCTTCATTTACAAATACTGCTTGAGAGACAGAAATGGATGAAAATAGTTGTCAGTGAAAAGCCTTAAAAAACCTGAAACGACCAAACTAGGACACCCAGGCCACAATCCAGAGACCCTCTTCCACATGCAGCAAAAGAAGTTCCCATGCAGGGTAGCAATTTTCTCAGTGCAAGTCTTTTGCACAAGAATGCAAGCAAGAAGCATTCCAACGACATAGACTGCATACAAAGCCCAGAGGGCTTTTTCGGATATTATGATTCAGTAAATCATGTTTTTTTCAAAGCTAGGAATAAGTGTCAATCCCATACCTTTGCCTCTTCCTGTGCATGTCACCTGTGGTACTTCTAAACTCTGGTTCCCAGTTGCATCCATAATGCAGAGGTGTGACATTGGCTTACTAACCAGGATCCACATTTAGAACCTGGCTATAACCTGACATTAAAACAGTTCTCTGTTTCAGGCATCAGACATAGTTTAAACAGACCAAGATCAAAGTGCCAAAGCAGGTAAACAAGGAAAGAGAACATGGGGAGAGCATTCAGGTTTAATGCTTGTTCCTAGCTTAATAAAGTATGGTTTATTGAATGTCTGAACTGCACCTAATTGTGCATAAGCTTAATTTTTTTTTCACCCACAGCTCTCTGGATTGCAGCCCCTGTTGTTATCTTCAAACACTAATTGTGTCTATGCAGTGTAAGTGATGCAGCCAATAGCATGGGGAAAAGGGCCACCAATTTGTTGCAGTGTGCATTGCACTCAAAGCAAGTCAAGCTGTTTCTAAACTTCCTCTGAAGTATTTAAGTACAATTTCTTTTTGCATCCATACAGTCGACAGCATAATTGCCACTCATTTAATTTGTGCATGATGCGCAGACTATTAGAACATTTCCATATGTAGGGTTTTGCTGACAATCACCTGCAACCCCAGGTTCAGAATGCTTGTTCCTGTTCCAAGCACTGCTTGTCTAGATGCACTTATTGGCAGGCGAGGCAGAGCTACTGTCATGCCAAAATAATGACAGTAGCTCTAAACCTCTGCACTAGCAAGTACCTCTTCACATAAGTACTTACTATTGTGCTTCCTGTTCTGCACTGCCATTGCTGCTTGGAACATCTCAAAATGCCATTTCATTGTGTAGTAGTTGTATCTGAAATAATATGGTTAGATATCTCCTTCCCAAAGCTCAAACATTTCTTCCTGTTGACGGGGAATATTCCATTTGTGATTTAGGGTGTGTTTTCCCCATGTGTTATCACAGAAGCTTGCACATGACAATTTCCCATTAGTTTTTGCACATAGTTAACTATTAAAACCGAAATACACTTTTGTGGCAATCCCTTACACGTGCAGAGTCTACTGTTTTGTTGACCTGCTTCTCACATAACGCTAAGCTAAACCAGGCTTAACGTCAAAGAGTGAGTGTGCACGTACAAAGAGGAAAAATCGCAGCAGCTTTACTCCTCTCCTGGTCCTGCTGTTTCCACGCCACCCAGAGCTAAGTCATGGTTTAGCTTAGTGTTAGGCCCAAATCCAGGTTCATAATTTGTCTTGCTTCAAACAAACCACAAGCTTTAGCCAGGGTGATTTTTGGGAGAGGCAGACATAACCAAACCATGTCTTAGTTCTGGAAAGTGCAGCAGGACTGGGAGAAGAGCAAAGCGACTGCAGTTTCCCCCCTGAGTACCTGCATGCTTGTTTATTGTCCCTAAGCAGCGGTTTGGCTTAGCATTATGTGCAAACTGGGCCACCTTGGACATTAAAAAAACCCTAACATACTAAAGCCATACTTCACTTATAATGTGTAGGCACACTTCTAGAAATACTTTCCTTATAGATTTTTTTGTTAGTATTATCAGTTTAAGTATAATTAGTACTACTATAATTATTATTGACTGAAAATGTGATTGATTCAATTAAGTGAACACTAGACTTTATGGCATTTATTTATTTATTTCTACATAGTATATATAAAATCACTGGTGAATAACACACAGGGATACTAAGTGTAAGAAAGAAGGAAAAACAAGCCTTGATCTGATATATTGACATTTATGATTTAACTAGGTTTATGAGGATTTCATTGCATTATATGGCCATATTGCCTTTGTGCCTCCTAAGGCACATAAAACAAAATGGAAAGCATCAATCTTTGCTACATTTTAAGTAGATGTCATCATCCACCCTCTTTAGTATTACATTTTAAAACAAAACTCTGATCCTGATCCTATAGATGTCCATTTCCATAAAATGATTTGCACAGAAGGAGCTATAGCAGCATACATTGCTTGCTAGTAGGGATAAGGGAGAAATTAGATTCAGTTCACATTTAAAGCTGAATCTATCAGATTTGTACTTTCCGAAACAATATGAGAACCGACACATAGCAATCCGCTGAGATTCGCACTTATCTGAATTTGTGATGCAGTTTGCCAACCAAACAATGTTTACAAAAATGCATATATTAGTGCAAAGTGTGCATAAAAATGAATACATTCGTGAAAATGACACACAAAAATGCACTGGATTAGGAAACTGCTTGCAACAATGCATACGTTAGTCCAAAACTGCATACAAAAATTGTGTAATTAGGAGAAATTCTCGCTAAAATGCAGAAGAATTTTTATGTGGATTGGTTTGGTTTGGTTTTTTAAAAGCACACTCCTGTAGAAATGCGGAGAGCTGAATTTAAGACTGGAGAAATGAGAAACTGAGACAACCAAAACGGGCATCCCTGCTTGCCAGGTTTGTCCTACTGTGCTGCTTCTCCATTGTGGTTCCATTATAAAGAAAGAAAGAATGGTAACTATCAAGAACATAGGGTTGCAGTTGACACAGTTGGCTCTGTCATGCCCAAAATAACGATAGGATGATATTTAGGTTAGCTGTTTGTTCCCCAGACACTCAGGGGATATCTACACTACAGATGTAAGCTAGTTTAATGGTGTTTCCTTTTCCCTCAGGAACACTGGAGCATGTAGCTCTGTGAAGGAATATCTCTTATGGAGAATTCTCTTCAACTACAGCTCCCAGGAATTCTTTGCAAGAGACTCATGCCAGTCCAAACTGATACAAGCTCGTAGTGCAGATAGACATTGTGCATTGCAGTCGCTTTGCTAGTGCTGCATCTGACGATGGTGGCTGTTGCTGGTGTCACATCGCTGATCCCACACTGCTGAGCCAGCTAGATGTCCTGGGTCAGCTTGTAATGTCAGCTTGCCACAGCAGGTGTGACTTTGAGCACAGCCAGCAATAACCCCCACCACACCACACCTTTTCTCAGCAAAACTGTACATAGGATTGGGTCATAAGGCTACTTTTGCTGTAGTACAGAAGAGTTTATATAAGGAAAGAAGTTCAAAAAAGGTTGAAATCCCATGCTGACATTCATTTCCTTCCAATACATTTTTTCCTGCATAGAAATTTGAGATTATAGTGTGTGCCTAGACCTTACATTCACCAGCGGAAGGATTAGGGAAAAATCCTTCAAATTACCAGTTTTTTTCTCCCCTTCACAAGTACAATTGTACTTGTCCCTTCTGTGACCCACAATTGTAATTTTTTGAACCTTTTTCGCCCCTCCCTCCAGGTACTACAGCTGCAATAAACGCTAGGTTATTTCCCCCCCTTTTTTCCAGCTGTTTGACATAATGTTGATAGCTATGCATATTTTGTGTCTTTTTAATGAAAATTTAAAAAGCAGGAGAATGTTTTTGAAGAAGAGAATTTTTAGAACTGTTTGATAATGCAAATTATTTTTTTCTTAGTCCTTTGAGCAGCATTCAATTTTGAAAAGAAAAAAAAATTCTTGTAGAATGCCAACTTTTTTGTAACAGTGGTGCAGATTTTGTGTTTTCTTAGCCTAATAAAAAGTAGTATAGAAGCAATATTTCATACGTATTATATATATGTGTACAAATATACATACATATATACCCACATATACATATGATAATATATAGATATATATATATGTATATATGCTTATACACACACAATATGCGTGTGAAGTGAAAGGCTTACCTTTTTCCAGTGTAGATTAAGAACCTATTTTAGACATTTGTTATGTTTTGTGAGAAGAATGTTCTATCTGAAACTATGAAACATTTAATTCTTACTGTATCTCTGGTTGTGTAATGGGAACGCTTCACATTAAAATGGTTTTTAAAAAGTGAAAGATATTAGAATGTAGTAATTATTTAAGGAAGCGTTTGCCCATATATTCCTGAGGTTTGCTTTTGTGCCTCTGAGTATTATTTAATTTACAGTGTTTTAAGTCTGCAGAATCATTGTTACTGTACCAGGTATGTGGGTGAACATCTATAGCTGAGGGGAACTTTTATAAAGCAATGTATATATTCACCTTGATGGCTCTTCTTGAATAAAAGGCACATGATTTTAATAACTACACTCTGAACATCTGTTAAATTTATAAGAAACGCTGCAGTAACTATAGATAGTTGAAAGCATTCTTTAAAACCCAGCTCAATACTTTTAAAAGAGAGTTCTCTCTCACTCTCTGTCTCTCTCTCTCTCATCATGTGTCTAAGACATGGGTGATTCAGTTTCTGTAAAATTACAGATTTTTTTTCTATGTGCACAAAGTAATTTATTGGCAAAGGGTTTTTTTCCCCTCTACAGGTTAATATTAACTAAGAAATAAAAGTGAAGATTTTGTGGCTTTAAATATAGGACTTTCACCAGCAGAACAGAAGATATAAATATATATATAAATATATATATAGATAGATAAATATAAATATATATAAGAAGTGGCTTGCAAACCCCCTCAAATGAGCATTGTACATGAAAATTAATCAAAAAATTTAAAAAAATCATCTATCTGTCATGTGTATTATATAGTAATTATTGATGTTCTAGTGCAAAGACTTCTTTTGGGTATCTATTCTGTGTTTGGAAATTTTTAAAAGGCATTGTTTTCAAAAAGCTCCCCTTCAAGAATGTAACTGATTTATATGAGTAACCAGTTACTGTATTGCACTTAAATGTTCTGTTGAAGGAAATGCAATTTTTATTTTCTGTAGAACTGTTGGTTGTAAACCATTGAAAATGCTCATATTTTCAGCTGGGATAAAAACTGTTGTTTAACTTTTGTGTCTTCTTAGGAATAACTGTTTCAAAGTAAGAAAGGTGGTGACTTCAGGCATTGTTTGTTTGTCATCTATGACCCTCAGTTATGTTCTCTATCTAGCCAGCTGTCATCAGAAATACTAAAATTGCACCTGAAATACACAGTCAAATCCGGATGAGATTCACACTTAAATTCCAGCCCAAGTACATCTGGCCTGGGCTTTTATAAGGCATTTGTTTTAGTGTAACACTGTAGGTCAGACTTCCACAACATGGTGCCCTCTAGAAGTGTTGAACTCCAACTACCATCAGCTCCAGCCAGCATGGGCAATGGTGGGGAGGGTGGGAGTTGTAGTCCAACAACATCTGGCGAGCACCATGTTGAGGAATGGTGCTTTAGGTTTCTTTCTCTCTCACACACACACACATATACTTGTTCTTTTATTGAGAAGATATTTGGCCATATAAATTTCAACTAAAGAGTCAGAGAAATGTATTAGGAAGAATCAAAGGTTAAGGCATAAACTACTATTGTCCCAGCAACTTCTCATATGTATATAGTTAGAAAAGTGACAAAACACTGCCTTTATATTATTTAGCAATATGTTGTAAATAGCATTATTAAACTCTTTTTTTTGTAATAAAGACCCATTAATTTGAACTTAGTACAATAACTGAATTATAAACTCAATTTTTGATTTTTTTTTTTAATCTTTGATTTTTTTAGCTAGAGGCAATTTCAGCTGTGGAATTTTTTTGTTGACGTTGTCTATTGTTCTGAAGACTTTGCATAATTTATTGGTTTAATTTATCCTAATTTATTTGATGGTGTACAATTTTGTATTGCCAAGGATGTACTGTAATATTAATTGATGATGTGATAAAACATGAAGACTCCCCTGTCTGTATGGAGGGAAAAAGGTGCAGTAGACAATTGACTGGGAAAAAAGTTACAATTCTAGCTTGGCAGCTACTAAATTGAAAAAAAAATCAGGAAAAATTGTTTTTGGGGGTGGGTGGGTGGGGTGGGAAGGAAGGGAATCTTATTTTGTGTGTTTTAAGCTTTTGTATACTCTCCAGACCTTTACCTTTTTGCTTTGTACCACTTAAAGGATACAGTAGTTCAATTGCCTTGTGTGCCTTCCATCTTCTCTAAACTGAATGTATGTGCAGTATATATGCAAGCTTGTGCAAAATAAAATATAAATTACAAGCTCATTGCCATGGTTTATATTTCTTTCTAAGGGCCTCTCCTTTTCCACAGCAAAAGATGAACCACTGAAGGCAAGCTACTCTAAAGAACACAAGTACTTTTTTTTCTGCTGGGGGATTAAAAGAATCCCACAACATGTGGCTTGTTCAGTTTAAGACCTTCACTTGGTACAGACCAAGCATATACAATTTAGGCAAATGCCAGGTTGCCAACCTGGTACTCAGTACATTTCCTGGGTTTGCTGCCTGCCTGGGATGGCAACAATTATTATCTGTCAGACCACAAAAATATAGTGGATTAGCTTGGCAGATTGCTAATTCTGCTGACCCGGTAATTGTACATGGTAAAACTAATCCATCTTCTCCAAGGGGTGACTCATTGAATGAACTATGCCTTTTGCATCTGCTGTTGATTATTGTGTCTATTCTGTCTTCCTATTAGCTCCTGGGCAATATTTAAAGTACTAATTTTGATCTATAAAGCTCAAAATGCTGTAGAATTAATGTCTCAGAGACTACCAGCCAATTTATATCCCACTGTGATTTTTTAGACTTCTAGGCGGAAGAGTGGGATATAAATTTAATAAATAAATATACAAAATAACATCCATACAGCGAAGGGGCAGAGGAAAGATGTTTGCAGAGTTGGCTTTACTATTATAGAGTGCTCTTCCATGGGAAATTTATCAAAATATAAGCGCTGTAATTGGGTTTTTTGGTTCAGGAGTATGTAATGCCTGGGGAATGAGTGCTTAATCTAGTATTTCATTCTGGGTTGCAGAGTTTCATGTAATACTTTCATTTAAATAGCACATTTCATGTTCAAACACATTTGTTCATGTTTATAACTGTTCACCTTTGGATCCCATTTTTCCTCCAAGGAACTGAGAACGCGGGAGCGGGGTTATTGCATAATATACTCTCAGCGAACCTGTGATGTAGGTTATGCTAGGAGATGGTAGTGAATAAGGCCATCCAATGACTCAAAAGAGGTTTGAGCTCCAGCTTTCTCTATTCCAAATCTATCAGTAGCCATTATCACTGACTTCATATTCATTATCTCAGTAATCCATACGACAGTCCTGTGAAATGGGCCACTATTACTATTCCCCGTATTGCAGATTCTGTTTTTTTGAGGGGGGAGATCACAGCCTGAGAGAATAGTGACTTGCTTAAGGTCACCCGGTGAATGCATGGCTTAGGTGAGATTTGCACCAACAACTTTCCAGCCCACAGCTCCAACTCATAGACTCTAAAATGCATCCTTGCTGACTTGTAGTTCACCCAGGCTGCCGGATGAAATTTTGTTTGGCTTTAGATCCAACACTGATCTGTACTGAGACTAACACGTTTAACACTTTTTCATAAATGATCTGCATTTAAGGATGTGCAGTGAGGTAGCCGAGTTTGCTCCATTTTACGGAGCGCTTCACAATGACAACAAATTACTCGGCCCGTACACTACGGTCTACTACGAAGGCCCTCCTCCGGGTTCCGACCCATAGGGAAGCTCGGAGGGTGGTGACAAGATCTAGGGCCTTCTCAGTGGTGGCCCCCGAACTATGGAATAGTCTCCCCGAGGAGGTGCGCTTGGCGCCGACACTATCATCTTTTCGGCGCCAAGTTAAAACCTTTCTCTTCTCTGAGGCATTTTAATTCATTTTAATTTTAAATTATTATAACCTGATTTTAGACTGTACAGTTTTTGTACAGTTTTGTATTGTGCTATATTATATTGTGTTATCTGTTATTGTATTTTTAATGTTCACCGCCCAGAGAGCTGTTGCTAGTCGGGCGGTATATAAGCTTAATTAAATAAAATAAATAAATAAATAAACTCAGGGTGGTTTTAAAAAAAGGGATAGTAATGAGCTCCAAAAGGTTCTCTTCTTGGGAAATGGGCATTAAAATGGCAAATTTTGCATATTGGAGCAAAAAAAAAAATCACACTGTTTACAATATTACACAAAAAAACATATACACCGTTTGGGTTCTAAGCTGGCAGTTATTGACCAGAAAAGAGATCTTGGTGCTGTGATGGACAGCTAGAAAAACTCAAGCTAGTATCAACAGCTGTGGGGAAAAAGGCAAATTCCAAGTTAGGGTCTGTTTGGAAAGGATTTTAAGATAAAATTGCTAATATAATAATGTATTTATACAAATCTATGGCGTGGCCACATTTGGAACATTGTGTACAGTTCGGGCATCCTCACCTCAAAAAGGTATTATAGAGCTGGAAAAGGTTTGGGAAAGAGCAACCAAAATGATTATGGAGCTGAAGCAACTCATCTATGAGGAAAGGTTACAATGTTTGAGCCTTTAGAAAAAAGGAGATTAAGGAGTTAGGTTTTTCTCCTTCCCTCATCCAATAAAACTAGATGTTGGACAATCCAGGACAGACAAAAGTAAGCTCTTCACACAGTGCATATTTAAAGTATGGAATTCATTACCACAAGATGATACAGCCATCAGTTTGGATAAATGTGTAAGTGGGATGGATAAATTCATGAAGGATAAAGCTATCAATGGCTACTAATCAATGTGGCTGCGTACAAACTCCAGTATTGGAAGCAATATGTCTCTGAATGCCAGTTGCTGGGGAGCACAAGTGGGGAGAGTGCTGTTGCTCTCAGGTTGGTCACTGTGAGAACAGGATGTTGGCCTAGATGGGCCTTTGGTCTGATCCAGCAGGGCTCTTGTTTTCTTATTTCACATATCAATACATTGCACCACAATTCTAGGGAATGATTGCTATGCAAATATTAAGGGTTAAGAGTCATAGGGAATATCTCCCTGAAATCTCCCCATACTCCTGATTCATGTGGTAAACAACCAAAAGAGAGAGACAGAGAGAGTTGGGCAGGGATAGCTCTTGGGGTAAGGAATAGAGATATCATCATACACAAAATGTTATGCATATTTCATCAATTTTATTTAGTTTTAAGAAATATATATTTTATACTGTCATAAATCACAACAGGGTGCAAATTTAACATGCAACTATATACATGCATACACACATACACATTTTACTAAAAAAAAGAGAAACAGAACACTCCAAAATAGCAATAACACAAAAGAAATGAAAATCAACTTCAGTTTTCAAAATCCGACTATAATAAACAGGGTCTGCTTTTTGCCTGTTTGTGGGAAACCATGGAGGAGGTAGTATGAACCTCTCTTGGAACTGAGTTATGTAGTATTGGAGCTGAAACACAGAAGGCCCTGCTCATGGTGGAGACACACTTGGCCTTCTGGAATGGGGGGGAGAGACCTCATCAGAAGATCTTAAATGCTAGGAGTCTTTGGACTGCTCAAAGCATTTCCCACCTCCATCTGCTATGTGGATTACCATTTGGAAAGTATGGCTGCTCTACAGCTTGTGTGTGTTGCAATCAATGTGCTGAATGAGTGCATGAAAAGGATGTGGGGAGGAAACCAAGTGAACATGTTCCTAGTCAAATGGCATACTTTAGATCAGAATTTAGTCCAGATAGATGTCAATAGTTTGCTATAAACCATTAAATGCTACTCAAGGATAACTCCATTTGCATCACCTGTTCATTTTTAGAAAAGCAAGCTTGTTCTCGGAAAACATTTACATTGAAAAAAGAGCCCTTAATAAAGAGCTGCTGCTCGATCCAATGCAAATACCATGTTTTCCTTTGTAATAGGCACACCAGGCAGGCAGCTGGGGGAGGCGACAAGGGAGAACACTTGATGGGGAAAATCTTGTGGCAACAGTGGCCAGTTTCATTATGTCCACTGCCAGACTATGAAACAACTCTCGGGGCCCGAAATCCTATTGCCTATTAAAACTGGGCATGACAGCTCTTTTTTATGCTTCACCAAACAGAGATGGAGCCAGATCCTGGGGGAAATAAGGAAAAATATTTATTACAAGTGTTTAACACCTTTTAGTACAAAACAGCCTTAGTCGTCAGCGATTCGTGCCAGCACGATATAAATCCAAAGGGAATCTTTCATAAATCTAATAACGGACTGGAAGAAGAGAGTTCTGTCCCCAAAATCTGAGAGATCTGAGCTCTTTAATTCTTTTCTTCTTTTCACCACCACCCCAAATTTATTTAGAATTGCAAACAATCCCATTAAAGAAGGAATGCTTGGGTAAGGCAAATCCCTATTTCTGAAGGGATCAAACAGTGATAACTCCAGTATTTGAAGGGGTCTCAGGCAGTTCCAGACCATTTCTAAGCCTGATTTAAAGTGCTGGTTTATATTTTTGAAGCCTTAATTGGCTTGGGGCCAGGTTACGTGAAATACCACCTTGTCTCAAATCTATCTATGCAGATCTTAATCGGAGATCCTGAGTACCGTGGCTGAATGAAGTGAAGCAGGTAACCACAAGGGAAAGTGACTTTTTGGTACTGGCACCCACTAGTTATGAAACATCCTAAAGCTTGGTGCTTTGGGTGCCTGGTGAAGACCTTTCTGTTCACCCAGGCCTCATGGAGCCTGGTCCTCTCCGTTTTAAAATCTGTGATTTCACTTCAGGGTTGTAGCAAGTTTTATTTTCTCCTCGCATTTGTGCCGTTTTTGTACAGTTTGATGTACAGTTGTACATTTACGCTATGTATGATTTTTATACTTATTTATTGTAAGGCGCCCACACCCAGAGAACTTTATGTTATGGGGTGGCATACAAATATTGTGTCTGTAAGTGAGGAAGTGAATACATAAATGAGATGCCCTCCATGGGGCCATCTCCCCGAGAAGGGAATGGCCGTAGCTCAGTGGCAGAGCATCTGCTTTGCGTACAAAAAGTTCCCAGCTTAATCCCCAGCATCTCCACCTAGGACTGGGAAAGACTCCTGCCTGAAACCCTGGAGAGTTGCTGAAGTCACTAAAGACAATAATGAGCTAACTGGACCAAGACTCTGACTCAGTATAAAGCAGTTTTCTATTTTCCTAGTCAGTGGAGGCTGGCGACCCTGGGGAGGCAGCAAAGGGGGGGTCACTGGAGATGGGGCTAATTTGTTCTGCTTTTGTCCCTATCCTCCTCCCTTGTGAAGATATTGTGGACACGTAAGCAGTGCAGGAGTAAAAACACTGCTAGAGCTCTGCCCACCTTGCCTTAGTGACCAGCCTCCCATGGTCCTAGTGGACCCACTCCCTACTCACCACTGCTGCTGCTGCCCACTAGCTTGCTCTCTTCCTCTGAGCGCAAACCACATCACATCTCAAATGGGGGAGGGCAAGACAAGTGGAGACTGCTGTTCCTTCTCATTACTCTTTCAGTGCTTCTATACTTGGAGAAGACGACTGGTACACAGGTAGTAACAGCAAGGAAGAAAAGCAACATGACCAGGAGGTTGGCTCTGGGGGTTGCCTGAGGCTCCCAGCTGAGGCATGAGCACCAGCAAGTGCCCAACAATGCTGACTCCTGATATAGGCCATGAGATCAAAACCCCAAGTCATTAATGTGTGTAGTACAAGTTGCCTCTTATAAATTGATTTGATAGGCAGCCTGTCTCTACGCCCAATGTCCAAACTGTCCTAGGATGAGTTCTGTTTTCCTTGGGGCACTTTGGTCATCAGCAGTCTGGTTCACATGTAACACTAGGCCAAAGTACTGCTTAACAATAATGAGCAAGCATGAAAATCATGGTCATTTCATTTTCCTCCCAACCCTGTTACTGCCATGCTACCCAGAGCTGAGAGATGGTTTGGCTTAGCACATCATTCAAATTCTGGCTCATGGTTTGTCTCACTCCCAACAAACCATAAGCTATAACCAAGGTTTGTTTTTGGTCTACCACTTGCGGTTTATTTTGGTGATAGAAAGCACAAGCCTGGGTTCACAAATAACTTTCAGCCAAACTATGGCTTAACTGTGAGTAGCACTGTGAGAGCAAGATCAGAAAAGGTATAAAGCAGCCATAATTTTCACTCTGGGTATCCCACACACTTGCTTATTCTCACCGAGCCAATGTTTGACTTAGCGTTACATGTGAATGAAGTCAAAATCATCCTGTCAAACACTTAAGAAAAATCATTACTATACATCATATAATGTAAATGTATTTTTATTGATTTGGTACTCATCATGGGCGGAACGTGTGTTACATCCCATAAAGCGTGTTATTTACCATAGTGGAGACTACCCTCCTGTTGAAGCAAGGAGGAAATTAGCAACAAAGCAAGGGCGAGAACGAAAAAAGAGTCTTCAATCACAGAGAATTATGGCCATGACCCACCAAAGAGTTTAAGGATTCCTTCTCTCTCTCTCTCTCTCTCTCTCTCTCTCTCTCCCAACTTCTTCTGTGTTGGTTCAACTACAAAAAGGTATCTTGGTGGAGATGTGATTTGCACTATTAAAGCTTTTCCCTGCTATATTATTATTGTTATTATTATTATTGTTATTATTATTATTATTATTGTTGTTGTTGTTGTTATTATTAACCTGCCCTTCACCCAGTGGTCGCAGGGCTGGTTACAATGATTTTAAAACACATAATTTGTGTGTTATACATTTGTGGATGAGTTTTGTTTTAACCTCAAGTTCTAAGGGCCAAAGTAAATATAAAACTTTAAATGCATCTTTACAAGTAACATGCAGAGGGTTTTGTGTTGTTTTTTTAAAGGCAAATAGCATTAGCTATAATTACTAGGATTGCTGCCAGTGTGGTGGGGGAATTTCTACCCTTTTCTGTGTAAGTGAGAAAAACTCTCCTCTGCTTTGGGGGTTGGGGTTGGAAGGGGTTATAATCCCCCAAATGGGAAACTATTACACAAAATAAGAGGGAGGTTGACTACCTGGCTAATGGCCAATTTTTCATGGCAAAAAAAGTTGTGACAACTATTAGCTATAAGGTTTGCAAGGACATGCAAAAGGACGATTTCTGTTTATAATGAATTATTCAGAAAGCCCACTGTCCACGAGCTTTGTTTTCCAAAAGTGGGAAGGAAAATAATAATTTCACTCTTACACAAAATATCCCAGTTGTTAAAAAAAAACTAAATTTTTACTTCAGAAGCTGCTCCCAAACAAACTGATAACAGATACAACCAATAAAATTGTGCCTCACATCACATTCTTTTGTCCTTGCTGCCCAAAGGGAAAGCATTTTTTAAAAGAAACTTGTGTTAGCAGCATTGCTGTCTGAATCCCTGGAGAGCTGCTTGCTGTCAGACTAGACCGGGGCAGGCCCAAGACATTTTGCTAACACAAAGGACAAGATGGCACTCCCACACTCAATTTCATACACAGAAGGTGACTGGACTGAAAGTTGAATCTAACTTCAACAGTGGTAATAGGATAGCATCCTCTAGTGTACCTGAGGGTAGCAGGCTAGTTGGGGGTAGTGGTGATGAGCCTGTGATGCACATAACTTTGATCTCAACCAGAGCAGATTGGCTAGGGAGCTCAGGAGAAATGGCTTAGGGGCTGCCACTGCTGCATCTATCATCTAAAGCAATTGCCTCACTCTGCCTAATGGGGTAGCCAACACAATGCCCTCCAGATGTTGCTGGACTACAACTCCCATCATACCTTCCCATTGGTCGCGCTGGCTGAGACTGAGAAGGGTTGTGATCCAACAACTTCTGGAGTGCACCCCATTGGCTATCCTAGGCTAGACAATACTGGTTTAGATGGTCTAATTGCCCGACACAGTATAAACCTGCTTCCAATGCCATATGGGGGAGAGGTGATTCATGTCCAGATCATGAACCTGTGCAACCAGAGCTGAGGGGGGGCATGAGGGCAAAATCCCTGGAGCCTGGACCTTTGGAGGACCTGTGTCTCTGGGGGCCTGGACTGTGAAAAAAGAAAAAAAATGCAAAATGATTTTTGGTACCTTAACAGACCAGAGAGTAGCTATACTGTCTGTTGCTAAATCTCAGCATATCCAAGTCTTCTATAAGCACCACAGCTTATTAATATGATTCAAACATGGCAAAGTGCAACATAGACCTTGAGAGTCTCAAGCTGAGACCAGAACTACTATGCCCCAGTTCACAAAACTACT
Organism: Rhineura floridana; assembly: GCF_030035675.1. Taxonomy (NCBI): domain Eukaryota; kingdom Metazoa; phylum Chordata; class Lepidosauria; order Squamata; family Rhineuridae; genus Rhineura; species Rhineura floridana. The sequence continues at coordinate 173,214,351 of NC_084483.1, read as the reverse complement.
AGGCCCCAGTTCACATATGCTCAATAAGCATTTCCTATAGTTCTCTTAAAGGAACTGCACACCACAGTGGCACATAAAGAGAAAGCATTGGAGTGTGTGACGCCCCTTATTGTTTGGTCTGTGACTAGAATACATTGGAACAAGTTTACATGTGTTTTGGCATTGTTTTAAAGTGAAATTAACATTACAGAGTACAAATACAAGTCTAGAACACAGAAAAGTGAGAAAAATATGAAAAAGCAAAAAAAAAGGTCAGGCATGATAACTCAGCCTGCTTGTTTCAAAATTCGTCATGAGGTGATAAGGAAGATAGTGAAAGCCAGTTAAGCATTGTGAGAAAAAGCTAATCAGCATTCTGCTGAAGTCGAACAGAGATGCACTAGCACTACTCAGGGTAAGGATAGACTGGTCTCATATCTCATTTTTAATACTTCATTGTGAATTAATTTGCCTGTACACTTAGCACTCCAGAAGAAATTTGCATATTTTAACTTTTATTTCATTTTTGTGAGTAAAACTAAATATGAAACACTTGTTCTTCAAACATCAAGTTAATATTAGGGTACAGCACTTACAGGAAATTTAGGACTACCATGAATTTTCTGGACCTCCTTTTAAGTCCTGTCTAAGTAAAAAAAATAAAACTACTTACACCATTGGAAACAGCACAAAACTTAACTTGAACTGATATAAAGCACATGTCTCAAAATAATGCTGAATATTTTAAAAAAAATTGCAGTGCAAAAACTTATGCATTTTTCAAGGGTTATTTTGAACAGTGTGATTTTTTTAAAAGAAACATATTAACTATCCCATTCTGATAAATGTTTTTCATTTGTTTTTAACGTTTCTTTTCCTAAGTTAAACCTAAGTCACTGCAAAACTTGTTTTAAGAAAGTAGTAACATTTGGTTTATAGGAAAATTTAGGGAGGGGGCCCTGAGCATGCACCTTGTCCCTAGCCTAGTGCCAGCTGACAGTGGCTGCATGTACAACCTTTCACCATCTTTCCTTTAATGAACATGGCTCTATAACTGGACAAGAGCAAGCCCTGCCCATTCCTTCATCATGTTTACAATTAAGGTAACCAATTTTGACTTTGGAAGCCTCATTAAGTCAACAAAGTTCAGGAAACTCCTGCACTAGAAAGACCTGGGAATCTATTCACAAGATGTAGAGAAAGAGGACACCTTCCAGTGCTGACTGGACACCTTTTCCCCCCATATGGAGCTACAAATCAGCAGCTTCCACATTATATTCAGCATATATAGCACGGGGACTGATTTTGCAACACGGCACAGTAGAACTACATAAACATAGGCTGTTCAAGCTGGAACTCCTGGTGCTTCGCCTATACTGTTGCCTGCCACTTCACATTCTTGGACTTGGGGCAATGGGAACATGGTACAGAATTTCCAGGAATTCTGTTAGTACCAGAGTGAGCGAGGCAGGCAAACAAGCCGTTTTTCCTGACTCAGTGCTTCATACTAACATGGCTAGAAATGGTGTGAAGTGGAAGGGTGAGTGGGTGGGCGGGAAGCAGGCAATATAACCATTTTGTCACAGTAATGCGGTAAATTGGGACATGGGTATGTGAAAGATTTATTTTTCTCCAGTGTAGAATAAGCTCCAGGCTTTGCTGACCATTAACCATTTTGATTGCCTTGGCAGCCCTATCCTAAGCCCATTGAGTTGGATGTATATCCCACTTAGGGTTGCCAGGTCTCCGGTTTTCTGCCAGAGTCTCCAGCAAAAGTGGGCCGTCTCCGGCCTCCAGCCATATTTGGTGTGAAGAGGCTGATCTCCGGCTTTTGGACGTCCTCCTCAGGCACGCATGCGTGATTGACACGCATGGCTGCTGGGTGGGAGGAGCAGCCGCGATGGGCGTTTCTGGCTGCGGTTTGCATCGCGGCCGATAGAGCAGTTTGGAATCTCGTTTGGAAGCAGAAGGCTGCGGGTGGCAGGAGCTGGAGCAGGTTGGACTGTGGCTGATTGCAGAGAGAGAGAGAGAGAGAGAGAGAGGCCTGAGAGAGAGAGGGGGGGCTGAGAGAGAGAGAGAGAGAGAGGCCTGAGAGAAGAGAGGCCTGAGAGAGAGAGAGGCCTGAGAGGCCAGAGAGAGAGGCCAGAGAGAGAGAGAGAGGCCTGAGAGGCCAGAGAGAGAGAGAGAGAGAGAGAGAGAGAGAGGCCTGAGAGGCCAGAGAGAGAGAGAGGCCTGAGAGAGAGAGAGAGAGAGAGAGGCCTGAGAGAGAGAGAGAGAGGCCTGAGAGATGGGGCTCAGCAGTCTCTGGCCATCACCACACCTTGGGGGAGGAAATTCCATCACACACACACACACACTCTCACACCCTGGGCCCCCCTCTTCCTTTTCTGATTGTGGAAAGCTGGTGGTTCCATGTCTGCCACTGCTCCTTGGATTGTTGAAAACCAAATGTTTAAATAAGCAAAATGTATAGCAGGATGAGGTTGCCATGTGATTTTTCCAGCTGGGTTTGTGTGTGTATGGAACTTCAGCAGGTGAACAGGCCCGTCCCCTCATCTCTGTGACAATGAAAGTTCTACGTCTTGAATTTCTGGCTGCCACCCAAAGAAAGCTGGCAGCCCCGGGAACAGGTGGGTGCAGAGTGGGTCTTAAAATAAAGAAAGAATCTTGCAGATGGAAGGCAGGGAAAACCAGGCCAGGTTCCCCAGGAACAATGTCTGTTTCCTAATCCCTGTCCCTGATAAATCACAGTTTCCATTTTAAGCATCACTTGTGTTGGAATTGTGGAAATGCAACTCGATTTGGGTGTTTCCATGTCTGGAGGGAGACAGAGAGGAGACCTCCAGGTTGCTAGGCTGTGCCTTTCCTTTGGTCATATGCTCATCTTCCTTCCTGAAAACTGATACCTCTTAGGAATGCTGACCACACCTTCCAACTCTCTCCTTCCTGCTTCTTCGCTGTCTCTTGAAGATAAGAGATGTCTTTGCTTTGTCTCTCTCACCTGCAGCATGAGGGCAAAGGCCATGTCAGGTCCATGAACCTCCAATGCAGGTAGTTTACTAGAACTAGAATCCCTTTCCTATCTATTGTGTATTTCCTTCAATGAAGCAAGCTGTTCCTTATTTTACTAAGTCTGAATCCTCAGTTATTGCTGCAGCGTAAAAGTCTGCTACTTCACAGGGAAAGTCTCTCACTCACTCTCTCTCTCTCTCTCTCTCTCTCTCTCACACACACACACACACACACACACACACACACACATCAGCGCTGGGTCTGCTCTTGATCCCAAACCTAACTCTGCTAACAAGTTTCTAGTCTTTTTTCAGCATTGAGTTGCCTCCACTCAAGACTCTGGAAGTTAAACCTCTCAGTGTGCGTGCAAAGCCCCCCGCAGCAGAGTAGGAAGCCTCTTTTTGTCTGTCAAGAGCCATTGACCACCAGCAGCCAAATCAACCTGAGGCCCCAGCTGGCTTTGTCTGTGGGTCAGTGGCCTGAGGAGATGCCTTGGGTCAGCTGCCAGCTTGCCCAATGTGCACTTTCAAAATTCTCCTCAAGCAGAGACTGCCCAGTGCTGAACACCCTCCCGCCTGAGAAGAGCCTGTGGAGCAGGTGATATTGGGGGACCTGCAGGCCAGAGCCCGTCCCCCCCTTTTAAATCAAGGGAAGATGGCCGTAACTCAGTGGTAGAGAACATGGACAGTCGCTGCCAGTCGCTGTAGACAGTGCTGATGCTGAACCAGATGGACCAATGGCCTAACTCAGTATAAAGCAGCTCCCTGTTTAAATCACCCTTCATTCAGAACCATAAGGACTAGAATCTTACTTTATTTTTAGGGAAACTGTTGCACATGCAGAAGGGCCCAGGTTCAGTCCTCAGCGGCATCTCCAGGTAGGGCTGAGAGACACCCCTGCCTGAAGCCCTGAGAGCCGCTGCCAGTGCAGACAGCACTGGGCTAGAGAGCACCCATGGGTCTGCATCCAACATTCCTGGGTAAATGAAGTGGATCCTTGCATCTGGTCCAATCCTGCCTCAGGCCAGGGCTCGGAGTCTTAGTTTGCCTTGGCCACCCTGCTTCATCCGCCCGTGCTGGGAGCTGCACAGCAGGAGTTGGGCCCATCTGTTCTCCTGGTACCTTTCAGTAGTTTTCAGGTTCCCTTAAGGACATAAGAACATCTAGTTCCTCACCCCAACCGTAATAGGAAGCCTGCAAGCAGGACCCTTCAGGGAGGAAGGGCGGGATATCAGTTTAATAGATAAATAAAATAAATAAGCGCAACTGGCCTTCAGAGGCATATTGCCTCCAAATGTTAATGCAGCTTCAAATAGCATTTGCCTTTTTTGCAGCCACATCACACTGTTGGCTCATATTCAGTTTGTGATCAACAACAATCCCAAGATCCTTCTTGCATGTAGTATTGCTGAGCCAAGTATCCCCCATCTTAATAACTGCATTTGGTTTCTTTTTCCTAGGTGTAGAACTTTACACTTATCCCTGTTAAATTTCATTCTGCTGTTTTTAGCCCAATGCTCCAGCCTATTAAGATCCCTTTGAATTTTGTTTCTGTCTTCCAGGGAATTAGGTATTCCTCCAAATTTTGCATCATCTACAAGTTTGATAAGCATTCCCTGCCCCTCCTCATCCAAGTCATTAATAAAAATGTTGAAGAGCACTGGGTCCAAGACAAAGCCCTATAGTAGCCCGCTAGTTACCCCCCCCAGGTTGAGAAGAAACCATTGATTAGCACTCTGAATATGATTGTGTAGCCAACTGTGGATCCACCCAATAGCTGTTCCATCCAGTCCACATTCAGCTAGCTTGCTAATCAGAATATCATGTGGCATTTTGTCAAAAGCTTTGCTAAAGTTGAAATATATTGTGTCCACAGCATTCCCACAGTCTATCAGGGAGGTTTGTTGTTGTTGTTATGTGCCTTCAAGTCGATTATAACTTATAGCGACCCTATGAATCAGTGACCTCCAAGAGCATCTGTCATGAACCACCCTGTTCACATCTTGTAAGTTCAGGTGTGTGGCTTCCTGTATGGAATCAATCCATCTCTTGTTTGGCCTTCCTCTTTTTCTATTCCCTTCTGTTTTTCACAGCATTATTGTCTTTTCTAGTGAATCATGTCTTCTCATGATGTGTCCAAAGTATGATAACCTCAGTTTCATCATTTTAGCTTCTAGTGATAGTTCTGGTTTAATTTGTTCTGACACCCAATTATTTGTCTGTTTTGCCTAGAATGCCCTCCCTTGTCCTTAACATGGCTGCAACCATATCTACTCAGAAGTAAATCCTATTGAGTTCTATGGGGCTTAGTTCCTTAATAAGCTTGCTTACAGTTGCTGCCTTCAGGGGCATCTATCTGTGCTCCCATCTAACGTCTCTGCAACACTAAGCTCCTTTCTTCCAATAATGGGCTGGCCTGAGGGCACGTAAACCCTTCTTCCCAGAAGCAAGTAAGCTAGATTAAATGTTCCCTAAAGGCGTTGAACTGTGACCTGGCAGACCAGGGTTTGAATCCCCACACAGCCATGAAGCTCCCTGGGTGACCTTGGGCCAGTCACTGCCTCTCAGACTCAGAGGAAGGCAATAGTAAACCACCTCTGTCTGAGTACTGCTTACCATGAAGACCCTATCTGGGATCAACTTGAAGGCAGTCCATTTCCGTTTTGCATCACCCTAAGCTTGTGAGAAAGAATGACCTTGTCACTTCAGATGGACCTAGGAACACCCTATTTTAGGTAAGATTTCTATTTTAATCTCCAGAGAATTTTTTTTGAATGGTATGCTCCATGCAACTGTGGTTGATACAATGTATCATGTTTAGTGATATCACTAGGGCCCGCCCCCTGACGTCACTAGGGCCCGCCCCCTGATGTCACTAGGGCCCGCCCCCTGATGTCACTAGGGCCCGCCCCCATTTTCTCAGGTTTTTGGATGGTTCCGACCTGGCAACCCTAATCCCACTGATTCCAGTGAAAGTTATTTCCAAGTATGTAGAGGACTGGCTACTAGCCACAGTGGGGGAAAGACCATAACTCAGTGGTAGAACACCTGTTTTGCATGCAGAAGGTCCCAGGTTCAAACCCTGGTATCTCCAGGTAGGGCTAGGAGAAACCTCAACTGAAATCCTGGGGAGTCACACTGCCAGTCAGTGTAGACAGTACTGAGCTAGATGGGCCCATGGTCTGACTCAATATGAAGCAACTTTGTATGTTCCCATGTGCCTCCAATATCAGAGGCAGCTTGCTTCTAAATACAAGTTGCTGGGGATCATGAATGGGAGACTGCTCTTGCGCTAAGGTCCTGCTTGTGGGCTTCCCATATGCATCTGGCTGACCACTGTGAGAAGAAGATGCTGGACTAGAAGCAGCTTTGGCCTGATCCAGCAGAGTTCTTACATTCTAATGTATGTTGGGCCTAGGACTGCTGTTAAAAAAATGCAGTTTCATACACTGCACAAGGTAAACCCAGGTTTGGCATGGACAGTATGCCTCAACTGAGAGCTGTAGCCAGTCTTGGCTCAAACATTTGTTGCATTCACCTTTTTTTATGTACTTTTAAAACATCACAAGTGTGTTGTCTAAAGATACAGTGTGTAACGGGCTCTCTGTCATCATTTGGTACTTCAAGAAAATGCATCCATGTTCAGTTAATGATAACATGTAAATGACAAAGACAGCAATCAACTGATGTACAAAGTGATTAATAGCTGTCTATACATATAAGTATATATTTATTATTTATTTATTTATTACATTTATATACCACCCCAAAGCCAAAGCATATAGGTATATACAAATATGTATCTAAATCTAGGAAACAGATTTCTTCCCAATTAATACAGCCTGACGCAGTGCTGACTTCCTTTAAAGACAAAGTGCTTGTATAACCGAAAGAGGAATAATAAGGGAAGTGGCAGAGGAATGGGGTATTGAGAGAGCACTGCCTGTTTAAGAAGAAAATTATCCCAATTTCTAACACTGCTGGAAAAAATGTTAAAGTTATTGCCACACAAAGACCCTCTTGAACTGCTCTGGCTTCCAAAATTTCTACTGCACTCTCTGCAGTTACTTGTGTATGGCAGAAGCAGCATCTTTGTATTATATGAACAGTCTGCTTCATAATCAAATACCATCTGTCGCTACATCTGAACTTGTTTTCAACATCTGTGCGTTCTGGTCTTAACAAAGCTTTAAAAACTAATTCAAAAACTTTCACAGATCACTGGCTAAATATGTACATTTACCATCTTTCGGATTGCTTTAAAATATTTCTTCGCCTTTCCCGCATGCCCCTTGGCTGGGAAATAGGGAAGATACATGCTCTTAGAGGCTTTATTAAGCTTATTTTCTAACAGCCTTGGGTAGCCAAGTGCAAAAGAGGGACACTTGCTCAGGCACCGAAAGGACCCATCATATCCTTTCTTGGTGCCAATACAGTCCCTTTCTGCCAATGAGAAACCTGAAAGTTGATCAGCTACCATACCCCAATTACTCAAAATGACACTACAGCTAAAACAGCAACCAAGGGGAGAATCAACTGTATGGCTTATATGCTGCTAAAGTGTGTCTGAACAAATGGCGAAGTAAAATCATGAGAGCCCTCTGGAGAATTAGAACGTTGTTACTTTGCACATGCTTCAGAAATGTGAAGTACATCTTTACCGAACTTTGGGCCAACCCACTAGCAGATGTTGACCAGTTTTGCTTATGTATACATCAGTTTCAGAACACTAAAACAGAGATTAGAAATTTTAATTTAGTCAAGGCAGTTGGGCTAAAATGATGGCTTTTGTTGAAACCATTAAATAGAGCTGCCTAATGAAGTACAGTACAGAGTTGGCAGAGGGATTTCTGATGGGAACACGGCTGCCGATTCCAAACTGCAGCCTTGGAAAAAAAAAAGAGGGAAGGAGGAAAGTGTTTGAGCCTTTAGCTAAAGTGGAGTGCAAAAACCACATCTGATTTCATGTTGGAGGGCAGGACGGCACCAGGACATTATGACTCTGACATCTTAACCATTAGCTGGAAATGTGCTGTTGGGGTGTGTGTGTCTTCCCTTCCTTTTCTCAATTCCCACCCAATATTTCTTATTCCTATTTGTGAGGAAAGGGAGCTGATATAGAGGGTGGTGAAATGGTCATAAATTCATCTTTCAAAGGTCATTTGGGTTCAGAGTCTAAAGATTGAATATGGCAAGTTTCTTAGGCAGAAGGCAGGCGGTGGGGCCATGGGGGGGTCATTCCCACTGATGGGCCCAATGACTGATTTCACTACACAGTGGCATTTGCCGTTTAGGTTGCAATAGCTATTACCAGCTCCTGGTCCATGATTCCTCCACTTCTTACGGTCAGTACATAATGTTGAGAAAAATATCACCTTGGTGGCAATAAAATAAGCATTAACATTACCAGGTGTTCGGCAATTGGAAGGTGTCTTCTTTATTAAGGATATATATATTTAATATCTCTATAAATATATCTGTGAAAGTCCTTTTGATGCATTTCAGTTCATCTCACAGTGCTCTACTGAAGGAGACTCCCATGGTGTTATTACATCTCACGCTATCACTGCATCTCTAGAACTGGTATTTTATTGGCCTTTTGGACCATTTAATAATGTGTGTGCTTACACAATCTAGCAGTGTCTATGAAATATCACATGGATGTTTCTAAGAATCCATGTGTCTGACAATCCATTCTATATGTTTCTATTTTTTTTAATTCCACCAAGAATAGGGAAACTGTGACCCCTTGAGATATTGTCAGACTCCAACTCCCATCAGCTCCAACTAGCATGGCCAATAGTATGGGATGATGGGAGCTGTAGTTCCCCACTTCTGTCCTTGATCAAATGGTGCCCAACACAAGGATCCTTCTTGGATCACATCCCTCCTTCAATGAGTGCATGCCTGCCATCACCCAAGATGGCAGCTGGGGCTTCCCTAAGGGGCTAATGCCCCTGCTACAATCTTAGTTGATAGCAGGTGTGTGCACTATGCACACACATCATTCACATGATGCAGGAGGTAGGTGGGGTGCATGTGGGCATGTTAGCCCAGCATAGCATGTATGGGGCTTCTTGGGCTATGGCACTGTGGGCCTGGTGTAGGGTGATGCCCAAGGGCCCAGTCATGGCAGGCGCCAACCCTGTGTGGGCTTAAAATGGAGATGGAGTAGAGTGTATGCCACCTTGAGGAAAGGTGGATATAGATAAATAAATAAATAAATAATATTCTGATCAGGGTCTTCAGAGGCTGCTATTTATGGTGCAAAAAAAGTTAAAATGTGAAGGGTTAAAACGGAGATGGAGCAGAGTGTACACCACCTTGAGTTCCTTGGAAGAAAGGTGGATATAGATAAATAAATAATATTCTGATCAGGATCTTCAGAGGCTGCTATTTACAGTGCAAAAAAGATACACACAATGTTTAACATCACATGTAGTTTGGCCCTTAATTTACTAGGAGCAGTGGACAGGTTTTATCCTACTCCAGTAGTATTGGTAGCGCTGTGTGGCTCAGAATACCAATTGCTGGGAATCACAAGTGGGGAGAGCACTGCTGCACTCAGGTCCTGCTTACAGCCTTCCCGTAAGCATCTGATTGGCCACTTGGAGGACGGGATGCTGGACTAGATAGGTCTTTGGCATAACCCAGCAGGGTTCTCCTTATGTTCTTAATAGGTATTATTTACTTTCTTCTGGCTACTGCTTTCTCACAGATAAAGAAATGCTGGCATTCACCCATCTGGGGGGAAAGAAAGTGCTGCTCTTGGGGGGGGAGCCACATTGCTGTGACGGCTACCCTGCATACTGTTGCTGACAATGGGTGCCCACATCAACCAGAGAACCATGAAGATGCAATGTGCGGAGTGCACTGAGACTCACTGACCCTTCCCCCCTATGGAGTCCTTGAAATATATAGGTCCTCCCTCCACGCCCTCCTCTCCCAATATAATAGCAGATATTGTCAGGCTACCTTGCAACAGACTGCCATAGTCTGACACAAGTAAGGCAATGGGCATGTGGACCAGAGGCAGAAACTGTGGTTCTGAACAGGTCAGGTGTTGGATCAAGCAAACCGGTACCAAAAGCAGAGACAAGAGATGTAATCATGGACAGGTTAGAGGTCAAAGTGAGTGAGGAGGGGTAGGAGGCAAGGCAAGGCTGGTATGAAGAAGAAAGGAAAACACAAGGCATAAAAGAGTCAGTGTTGACAAGCTTATCTGACCGCCAATCTAACCTGGAAAAGGGGCATTATATAGGGCTAGGTGCAGAGCTTGGAAGATTACTTTTAAAAAGTAATAAATTACAGTTATAATTACATGGCCCCAAAAAGCACTAATTACTGTTACAATTGCAATTGCTCGAAAAGTAACTGATTACTTTTTCTCAAAAGTAATCACTACAACTACATTTCAGTTACTTTTTTTAAAAAAATGCCTACAAGGTGCTGACCTTGGGTGCTGCACACCTAAGTAGCCTAAAACAACATTAAAAATAAACACACACATACAGAGGTGGTAGAATAATTATTTTTATCCATAAGATAGCAATGGTGGTCTCTCCGCTGGTAAGGGAGGGAGGCAGAGGCCACTACTCAGATCTTTGCATATCAAACTGAGTGCACACACCCCCACTCAGCCAGCAAGCATAATCTCTGTCACTTAACCACCTCCCAGACTCTGCCCTGCCACCAACTAAGGGACATTCACCCAAGCAAACATTTTCCCCTGAGATGCAAAAAAGTTAAAATACTGCAAATGCAGCACAGTAGCCAGAGAGGGTGGTGGAGGCCACTTTGCGTGTCAAGTGCAAACACAGTATTCACTCACTCACTCACACACACACACACACACACACACGTTGTCATCTTTCACCTCCACAGTTCTTTATCTCCATTCCGCTGCTGTCTCCTTCTCCTCCTTTATCCATGTTCTTGTCCTCCAGCTCCTTTCTCCCTCCACTCCATTCTTCTCCACCACCATCGTTTTCTCCATTCCTCCCTGTCTTGCTCTCCACCTCCTACCCACCCACACAGCATGAGGGAAGAGTGACGCTGCACAGAAGCCCAGTTTGAGGCACATGATTTTCATCCACAAATCAGAGGAGCAGAAGACGTTCCCTGCTTCCCCCCCCTAGTAATGCCCAATGGTAATGCTGGAAACATTACAATTACTCTACAAAAGTAATAAAATTACTCCTAGTTCTATTACAATCAAAATGTAAAGGAATACTTACTTATAACGAATTACTTTCAAGCTCTGGCTAGGTGCCTCTTAATTGGATCGGAAGATTAGCTGAGCATCTTCAGGCTCTGTGATCAGGCCAGTAATTGCAGTCTAGAGAGACTTATAGATCCATGCCAGGGACCCCATGCAGGTGCAGTGCATCTCTGTGCTCAGGGGTTCTGGCAATCAATATACATGCATTTTCTCCACACCCATTCTGTCTATCATAATGATATCCATGGGGTGGGCAGCTATGAGAGAACTAGAAAAGGTCCTCAAATGCAAAGATATATCACTGAACACCAAAGTCAGGATCATTCAGATCATGGTATTCCCAATCACTATATGTAAATGTGAAAGCTGGACAGTGAAAAAAGTGGATAAGAGAAAAATCAACTCATTTGAAATGTGGTATTGGAGGAGAGCTTTGCAGATACCACGAAAAAGACAAATAATTGGGTGTTAGAACAAATTAAACCAGAACTATCATTAGAAGCTAAAATGATGAAACTGAGGACACAGCCCTTCTTCTGTGTCCTACTAACATCTGAATTGCATTTGGGTTGGGACTAGGGAAAGAGACTTCTATGTTGCTGTGCCCAGGCTCTGGAAATCCTTCCCTAGGGAAGCCCACCTTGCTCCTTCTATGACTGCCTTCTGCCAAAGTGTAATAAAGAAAGGCATTTGACCTGTGAGAATCTGTTTTTATTTTTCCTCCTGAAGTCCAATCCCCCTGAGATATTTCTGATCTTTACCTGCTGTTTTTTTATTTTATCTGTAGTTTCATCTTTTATGCATGTTTATATATTATTTATTACCCATTTTGATCGGCTTTTAAAGTATGACAGCTTCTTTGAGAATGTTTTGGAAAGGTAGATGTTTTAAATAAATACATAAAATGGGATAGTTTCAGGGCAATTCTATGGTCCCTGGGAGAGTGTCCAAGGGTTTTGCAGATCTCCCTTTCTATGGACAAAGATGGAGATTCATGAGTGAGACAGGAGGTCCACTCATGGAGATCACCTTGTTGCAGCTGCAGAAATTATAGCTGTCCCTCCACCGCTGCCAATGGTCAGATGGTGGAGAAAGCAAAAATGAGACTTTCTGGGGCATCAGGGTGGATTAGGGCAGTCTGGGTGGAGTGGAAGGGCGGGTGGAAGTACATTAGTTCTTGAGCTGGCACACTGATTTTCCCTTCCATTGGGACCAATGCAAAGATTTTTTTTAATTAAAAAAAAAAGCTGGAAAAGGGGAAATAGGAAAAATGAGCCCCTCTTGCCACCTTCTGCTCTGCTGGCACAAGCCCAGCAGGCCTTTGCATTAGAAGATTTGTCCGTCACAACCACTCCCTTCCCTAACCTGATAAGATTGCTCTCCTAGTTAGATAAACAGAGGGTAGGAATGGGCAAATCAGTCTATTTTCAGTCAGTATCATTTTTGCATGCATGTGTGCATGGTCTGTCTCATTGTGTTTCCTTATTAATCTGTACAAGAATTGCAATAATCTGCACTGAAAATGTATTTTTCATCTTTTTTCTCAAAATGTGGATTTCTTAGCATATTTTTTCTCAATATACATATTTTTAAGCACATGTTGATATTTTTGAACCAAGAATTGCATGGTGCAATGCTCAGAGAAAAATGCAACAGCTACATTCCGATTCTCACATAAATCTGGGAAGTGCAGATCAGGTCAGTTTGTATCAGAAGTAATGAATATAGAATTCCTCAAGCATTCCTAGCAGCAGTAAGAGTGCTGCATAGTGTCAGGTTTCTATCTTCTCTTGCCAAGGTCAAAGGTTTGAGGATCGTGGTGTATGATATGACAGAAACCAGCCTCTTAATTCTCTTTGGTTGCTAAAAGAGTGAGTTGTGAGCAGGGAAGTCCCCCATTCAAATATCAAATCTACAGTTCTCACCTGACTTTGAGAATGATGGGGAAATGCCTGATGTACTTTTGTTACTGAAGTTACGCCTACTTGGGCCTACCAGTGATTTGACAGGCAGTACCTGGCATCCCCAAGCACTGAATTAATTAGGGAGGGCAAAGATAAATACAACATTAGGAACTAACTATGGGTTGGTGTAACTGGCATTCTATGATCAGGATCATGGAACATGGGTGTAAAATGAAACATCACAAGTGGATCTACACAGTCTACACACTGGGGGCTGGGAATGTGTGGCCATCCAGATGTTATTGGACTCCAGCCCCCGTCAGCCCCAGCCAGCATGCCCAATGGCCAAGGGATGGGAGGAACTGTAGTCCAACTACATTTGAAGGGCCACAAGATACCCACCCACTCATGTCCCACAGAAAATCTTGCATGGGGAGAGTCAGAAAGACAAAAGGGCCTTCTAAGATCAGCATGATGTGGGAAAACATACATCTTTAGAGTGGAGCCTAGTGCTCTGAGCTGTTCAGCGGGGGAAAAGAGGGGAGAAAGAAGTGCCAACTGACTGGAGAAGCTTCAACGATAGCAGCGCCTTATTTCTATTGGCTTGGCTTTAGGCTCCATATTTCTGAAAAACCCCTTCAGGAATGTGAAATAAAAGAGAGTGTTCTGTCCCTACTGACTGTGTCTCTCACCATCTGACAACCACTTGTGTTGTTAGTTTGGTACAGAAGGAGCCAGCAGAGATAGATGTGTCTTGTTTACATCACTCCATGTCTGATATCTACCCCAAGGCCCAGTGCTGAGAAGGGTGGTGGTGTGGTGTGTGGACCTCATGCTAGCCCTCTGAATAGGGGTAAGGTTCACGTGGAACATGTAAGCAGTACACTTTTTATGCATCTTTCCTTACCACCCATTTCTCCTTTGATGCTCTCTTAGCGGAACCAGTTTCAGTCCCTGCCACAGTACCCAAAGATCATCCCATACAAACCAGACCACAATATTCCTCAAAGGAGGAGACACACATACACACACACAGCAGAAAGACGCACCCATAAGAAAATAGCATCGGATTATACAAACTAAAAAGATGACAAACTTGCAAAGCTAGACTATGAGGACCACTGCTAAAGAATTTGACATAGGGACTGCCCTGCCGTTAGCTGGAGTGAGGCACTGGTTTGGGGTGTCATGAAAGGGTAGCAAACAGTTAGATATTTAACCTGTCTGCTATATTTTTACTGGCAGAGGTGGGGGAGATTTTTCTGCCTCAGGTGCCAGAGTCACTTGTCAATTCAGATGGCCCTTTGATTGGGGTGGGCAGGGCCACCATTTGCTGACAGCAAAATGTCTTGGGTTGGCCCTGTGTAGGTTAAATCCCATGGGTCTCATACTAAGGGCACTAACAGGGCAACCTTGGCAGCAAACTCTCTACCATCCAAGGAGGAAGTGTCTGACGTGCTGTCTCTCATCTCCACTACAGATGAGCAGGGTTAGCATCTATCACAACTGCCACCTCAGCCTGGAGCAAGTGTAGGGATGGAAATATCTGTCAATTTCAGTTCTCTCAGTTTCTCATTTTTCCAATCTTAAGTTCATTTCTCCACATTTCTGCAGCAGTTTGCTTTTTTTTAAAAAAAATCCTCATGCAAATTCTCCATCATTTTAAAGCTAATTTCTCCTAACAAACATTTTTGTATGCAGTTTTGACTAATGTACACATTTCTGCAAGCAATTGCTCCTAATACTATACATTTTGTATGTTATTTTCACTCATATATTCATTTTTATGCACACTTTCCCATAATATATGCATTTTTGTAATCATTGGTTGGTTGGAGGACTGTATAGCAAAAACTTGATTCAGTGTGGATTTCAGCTGAAAAACGATACTGTTCACAATGTTTTCCTTTTGGAAAGGAAAGGAGTGTCCCCTCTGCCCAGTGCCCACCCAAACAATCTCTTACCCTCCACCTCCCTCCCTCACCCTCCCCTTCCTGCCCTCCTCCTCTCCTCCCTGCCCCTCCCCCAGGTCAGTTTCACCTATCCTAAACATGATTGCACAGGAGTAAATCCCATTGAACTCAAAAAGCATGCAAATGATCAAACCTGCCCTCCCAACCTCCTCCCTCCTATCCCCTCCCTCTTGACCCTTCCCTCCCCCTCTCCTCCTTCCCCCTCCTTCCCCTTCCCCTTCCCCTCCCTTCTCCCCTTCCCCCTCCTCCCCCATGGTCAGTTTTTCCTATCTTAAGCATGATTGCACAGGAGTAAATCCCATTGAACTCAATAAGTAGCCCTCCCCTCATCCTCCCTCCCGTCACCTCCCTTTTGCCTCTTCCCTCCCCCTTCCTTTGCCTCTCCCCCTCCCCTTCTAATCCCCTCCTTTACCCTCCTTCTGCTCCCCTCTCCCCTCCCTTCCTCCTTCCCTCTCCTCTCCCCTCCCCCTCCTCCTCCTGCATGGTCAGTTTTACCTATCCTAACCATGATTGCAAGGTAGTAAATCCCACTGAACTCAATATGCATGCAAATGATTAATCTATTCTCAGCAAACTTGTGCAGGATCCCATTTCTTAGCTCCCGGATTAAAAAGCAGAGAAATTCACTAATAGGCAAAAAAAAAAAAAAACCCACTTGCTGTTTAAGAACATACTTATTGTGAACAGATATTTCTATCAATCATTTAAAAGCAGGGAAATTGGGCAGCTATAGTGAATGCACCAGGGGAGCAGGAGACCTGACCTCCTCTCAGAGATATTGTACTGCCCCACAAATTTGTCAAAATGCAAGCACAGTTTGGGTTGGTCTTTCACAGTCCATTCCACTTCCTGTGCAGATTGGAAGACTTTGGTAACATGTACAATATCTCAGAGAGGAGGGCAGGTCTCCTGCTCCCCTGGTGCATTCACTAGAGCTGCCCAGTTTCCCTGCTTTTAAAAGTTTGATAGAAATATCTGTTGGCTATAGGTACATTCTTAAACCGCAAGGGTTTTTTGTCGATTATTGAATGTGTTAATACCAACACCTTGGACTTGGTGCAAATCCTGCAAGCAAGATACTGCAATACTGGCAGTAGCTTGCCCCCACAAACTTTTCAATTATTGAATGGAAATGTACTGCCTTCAAGTTGATCCCTGCCTTCAAGTTGATCCCAACTTACAGCGACCCTATGAATAGGGTTTTCATGGTAAGCAGTATTCAGAGGTGGTTTACCATTGTCTTTTTCTGAGGCTGAGAGCCAGTGACTGGCCCAAGGTCACCCAGCAAGCTTCATGGCTGTGTGGGGATTCAAACCCTGGTCTCCCAGGTCGTAGTCCAACACCCTAACCACTACACCACACTGGCTCTCCTCTTAATTATTATACGTAGCTATTTTTGTACGGCTGTGTTTAGACTACTTTTTATGCAAACTGCTTTGAGCACACATGTACATACATACATTGACTATGGCTATGACTAAGTTAATGGTCAAAACTGACCAGTCTGAGGAAGAGACTCGTTGCACTCTCTGTGCTGTGAGGAGAAGGGAAAGCAGTAAAATGGTAATAAAGGTGATGCAGGGAGCCTGGGAGGGAGCCCCCCTTTCAAGGAACTCCCAACAAACCCCAAATATTTCAAGCAGGCAGACTTTGGCTGAGGGTGACTGTGGGTCCTACCTTACAGAGCACGGTCCTCTGTTTGAATGAAAGGCTGTCTGGTTCAAGTCCAATTTAAAGAAACAGAATTATAAGAAGGGAGAAGAGAGCAGGAGCCTTGAAGTTGCCCATCAACAACAGCACCTGGTCACAGCCTTCAGAGTACAGTGCCCTGTATTGTATTTCTAGGTAACGTATAATAATGATTTACAAATGTGCATCTATACATATACATTAGCATATGCAAATATTATGCAACTCTGTGTCCTCTTTTGGGGGGGCGTTTAAGTGTAGCCACCCTACCTTGATGGAAGTATTATCGGACTGCAGACCGTATTTTCAAGTGCCCCATCTATAGTAATTTGCCTCTAGTCGTCTGATGAAGGACCAGAAGCTAGGCTCATGATGCTTATCAGGGTTCTTCAGAACACTATTTTATTAATTTATGTTCTTTATTTATTTATTTATTTATGTATTTATTTAATTTATATCCCACCCTTCCTATCAGAAAGAGCCCAAGGTGGCAAAGAAAAACACTAAAAGCACTTTAAAATGTCTTAAAAACAAAACCTTAAAACATATTAAAACAAAACATCTCATCTTAAAAACATCTTTTAAATTTTTAAAAAAAATATCTTTAAAAGCAGTTCCAACACAGACGCAGACTAGGATAAGGTCTCTACTTAAAAGGCTTGTTGAAAGAGGAAGGTCTTCAATAGGTGCCGAAAAGAGAACAGAAATGGTGTCTGTCTAATATTTAAGGAGAGGGAATTCCAAAAAATAGGTGCCACTACACTAAAGGTCCACTTCCTATGTTGTGTGGAGCAGCCCTTCTGATAAGATGGTATCTGTAAGAAGAGATCCTCACCTGAAGAGTGCAGTGGTTGACTGGGTATATAAGGAGTAAGTCGATCTTTCAGGTATCCTGGTTCCAAATTGTGTAGGGCTTTATACACCAAAACTAGAACTTTAAAAACTTTAAAACTGCCACCCTGGGCTCCTGCTCGGCGGAAGGGCGGGATATAAATCAAATAATAAATAAATAAATAAATAACGATGCAAACCTATACCCATTTACCTAGAATAAGCCCTATTGAAATCATTCAGGTTACTTCTGAGTAGACATGAACAAAGGACAGATTGCTCTGTTAGATCCTATTTTGCCAGGTCATGTAATTTATGGGAGCACTTTTTTTTTTAATGAGGAAAAAAGAGTAACTGGCAGCAGATGTGTCCAGGCACATCTTTTCGCCTCTCATGATTTTCAGGCTAGAAACTGCATCCCCAGTATATTTAGATATCGTTGATTGCTTATACGATTAAGTAAGAAATCTTTCAGAGCAGACCTTGTGATATTTTATTTGAATTTAATCCACTGAATCCTGGATTTCATTTGTAACCAGGCTCCTATAATGCCTGCTATGGCAAAATATCAGATTTCATCATAGCATTATCATTATGTGTGTCCACATACTCTTTCATATATAGCCCTACAAATATATCTCAGTACAACGATCAAGTCAAATATATATATAAAAAATACAAAACCATCATCCTAGGAAGATTTGTGTTCATGTTCCTAAATTTATTAAATTTAAATGCTCACTTAAGAGTAAAAACAAATCCATATATTTTACTTGATCTTCTAATATTTGTTTCATTAAAGAAACATTTCTCATGTTGGCCTGTCATATACTAAAGATGCATAAATAGGAGGCCAGGAGAAAACAAAATAGAGCTGGAAGCTTGAAAAGATATAAAATTAATTATTTTACTGCAGAGAATATTTCCTAAACTTACAGCCTTACAGCCTAATATTTCTAATGTGGATATTGTAACATTCAGTTAAGATGCACAGATAGGGCTGTAGTTTCCTTCATTAGAGCAAAGAAACTTGTTCGTTCACACAGCAGTTTTTGTTTTGAAGCATTGATATTGACTGGGACTAGAAGAGATGGCTGTGACCCCAGTATAGCTGGCTGTGTTGCACATAATTGGGAAGATATTCATATTAACAGAGTCATCCATTGCTGCCTTGCGCTCCTACTGGGATAAAGGGCAGGATATACATACATAAATATTTATTTATTTATTGCATTTGTATACCGCCCCATAGCCAAAGCTCTCTGGGCGGTTTACAACAATTAAAAACATTAAAAACAAATATACAAATTTAAAAACACATTTTTTAAAAAAGCAATTTAAAAACACATGCTAAATAAATAAATAAAGTTCAATAGGGCCCAGATGAGCATCGCAATGTAAATATTCAGTCACAGATATGTCTCTTGATGGATTGGAGCTAAGGTTGCCAGGCTCAGGGCCTGAGACTGATCCTGTATCTTTAGGAGAAGAGAAAGTCAGCCAATGCAGGTTGCCAGGCCCGGCCTCCAAGAGGTCTCCTGTATCTTTAAAAGTTGTGCAGGGGGAAGGGAGAATTCCACCTTGTGATTTTTCCCATTACACTGTTGCAAGAACACCTGCACTTGGCTGACTTTCTCTTTTCCTAAAGGTACAGGATCAGTCGCAGACCCTTAACCTGGCAACCCTAATGGAGCATATATTTAAGTATAATCAGTGCATATTTCTATATGTGGGTGTATGTTTTATTTTTTCCTCCTCCTTGCCCATCCTTTTTTTCCTTTTATATCATACCTTTTAAATTATATGCTTGAAGGCAGGGACTATCTTGGATTATTATTATTTATTATTACTGATCTGTAAGCCTCTCTGGGAATCTTTTAGGCTGAAGAGCAGAGTAAGAATACTTTAGAAAAATATTTTGTAAAATTTTGAAAATGCTAAATTCTCTTACACATAATAAGTAACCTTAACTTGTGTATTAGTCTTTTAATTAAACTATTTGTTACATTTTTATCACATCTTTTCCCACAAGGAGCTGGAAGCAACTTATCTGGGGTTGGATCCAGATTTAGTCATGCTTAAAATAGGCCCACTGAAATCAAGGGAACTAAGTTCCATCAACAACAACAACAAGAATAATAGTTAGTAGCGGGTCTACTCAAAGCATGACTAAGGTTGCAATCCAATACACACTTACCTGGGAGTAAGTTCCATTGAACTCAATGGAGCTTAGTTCTGAGTAGTTATGTACTGGACTGCAGCCTTAGCCTGTGTCCATCCCATCTAGGGTTGCCAGGTTCATGGCCTGAGACTGATCCTGTACCTTTAGGAGAAGAGAAAGTCAGCCAAGTGCAGGTGTTCTTGCAACACTGTAATGAGAAAAACCACAAGGTGGAACTCTCCCTTCGCCCTGCACAACTTTTAAAGATACAGAAGATCTCTTGGAGGCCAGTCAATAATGGGAAAATTCTGGAGCAGATTATAAAGCAGTCTGGAGTAGATTATAAAGCAAGGTCTGTAAACCTTGAAAACAATGCAGTGATTACTAGAAGCCAACATTGATTTTATTTATTTATTTATTTGTTTGTTTGTTTTTATTTCTTTCATTTTTTGACCGCCCATAGCTGGTAGCTCTCTGGGCGGTGTACAAAACAGATTAAAAATACAATATTATAATAAAATCAATCACATAAATCAGCAACAATATTAAAATAAAGCGTAGACATAAACATTAACATCAAAACATTAAAAAGCCTGGGAGTACAGCCAGGTCTTAACCTGGCGCCTAAAAGAAAGCACCGTAGGCGCCAGGCATATCTCTTCAGGTAAGCTGTTCCACAATTTATCAAGAACCAATCCTGCCAGACTAATCTTATCTCATTTTTTTGATTGGGTAACCTCTCTGGTAGACTGTGGGAATGCTATGGACATAATATATCTCAGCTTCAGCAAAGCTTTTGACAAAATGCCCAATGATATTCTGATTAGCAAGCTAGCTGAATGTGGGCTGGATGGAACAACTATCAGGTGGATCCACAGTTGGTTACAGAATCGTACTTAAAGAGTGCTTATCAATGATGCCTTCTCAAACAGGGGAGAGATAATGAGTCGGGTACTGCAGGGCTCAGTCCAGGGCCCAGTGCCCTTCAACATTTTTATTAATAACTTGGATGAGGAGGTTCAGGGAATGCTTATCAAATTTGCAGATGATACAAAATGGGGGGGGGAGCTAATACCCTGGAGGATAGAAACAAAATTCAAAAGGATCTTGATAGGCTGGAGCATTGAGCTGAAAACAACAGAATGAAATTTAACAAGGATAAGTGCAAAGTTCTACACCTAGGAAAAAGAAACCAAATGCACAGTTATAAGATGGGGGATACTTGGCTCAGAAATACTACATGCAAGAAGGATCTTGGAATTGTTGAGCCCACAGTGCAATGTGGCTGCACAAAAGGCAAATGCTATTTTAGGCTGCATTAACAGAAGTATATTATTATTATTATTATCATCATCATCATCTCTGGGTGGTTTACAACATAAAAATCAGTATACATTGATATTAGGTACAATTGCTAGTAAAAAAGAAAAACAATAATTCACATTTTAAATAAACATAACAATAAATCTCTAAACAATATACATAACATGAAAACAAAGTAAATCAAATACAAAACAAAACAAAAAAGAATGTAACAATTATAAAATATATCTAAAAATGTTCTCTAATTTCCTATATGTCAACATAACCCCAATGTTAACCCCAATGTTAACGTAAGGGGTTTGTGGCTTTCCAGATGATGATGGACTCCAGATCCCATCAGGCCATTTGGAAATATAGTTTCCAAATTGTGTGAAATATTAGTTCCCTTCTATTTGGCAATGGTTAGTCCTCATCTTGAGTACCGCATCCAGTTCTGGACACTGCACTTTAAGAAGGATGCAGACAAACTGGAACAGGTTCAGAGGAAGACAACAAGGATGATCAGGGGACTGGAAACAAAGCCCTGTGGGCAGAGACTGAAATAACTGGGCATGTTTAGCCTGGAGAAGAGAAGACTAAGGAGTGATATGATAACACTCTTCAAATACTTGCAAGGTTGTCACACAGAGGAGGGCCAGGTTTTCTTCTCAATCATCCCAGAGTGCAGATCACGGAATAATGGGCTCAAATTTTAGGAAGCCAGATTTCAGCTGAACATCAGGAAAAAGTTCCTGTTAGAGAGGTATGGCAATGGAACTAATTATTTAGGAAGGTGGTGGGCTCTCCAACACTGGACGTATTCAAGAGGCACTTGGACAGCAACCTGTCAGGTATGCTCAGAGCTTGCAAGATTACTTTTAAAAAGTAATAAATTACAGTTACAATTACTTGGCCCAAAAAGTAGTAATTACCGTTACAATTGCAACTGCTCTGAAAGTAACTGATTACTTTTTCTCAAAAGTAATCACTACAATTACATTTCAGTTACTTTTTAAAAAAAAACTCCTACAAGGTGCTGGCCTTGGCTGCTGCACATCTAAGAAGCCTAAAACAATATTAAAAATAAACACACACACAGAGAGGGTAGTAGAATAAAAAATTTTATCCGTAAGATTAACATAATGGCACAACAGAATCTCACATCCCCCCAAGCAATGAAGATACCCCAACTCTTGAAATCAAATTTTACACTTGAAATGCTTTTATAATATGTTTCTGTTATGTCTCAAAAGAACAAGATGCTCAAAGAGCACGTCAGACAAGGAGTGTCTTTTTACAGTCATTACGTTGCCAGCAGTACTGAACAGGCGTTCTACTGCGGCGCTTGAAGGCATGCCTGTGTTGTGCTGCAAAAAACACCGCAGCACACGTGGAAAGCCATGGAGTGATGACACTTCCCTGCTGGGAGACCTCAGGTACCTCACCAGTTCCTCCTCAGCAGTGTCCACTGCTGACTTCTTGCCCTGGGGCAGAAAGTTAAAGAAGTCATCTTCTAAGTCATCTCCTTCCTGGTCTTTATCTGAAGACTGATCACTGTCCTCATTAAGTACACCCATCTTTATTTCAGCTTTCAACAAGGCTTCCATTGTGTATCTAAGAAAGAGAGAGGATATGTTAACACATATATGTTAGGAAACCATCATCTGCTCTTCATTTCCTGATGCTTGTCATGTCCCCTGGTTCAGGGTCCAGCCTGAGCCTGTGGATGATGACATGGAAAGTAGGAAGGTGACAAAGTCGCCACACTCATGGGGCAGCACAGCAGACCCTTAAGGATTACCTGCAGCAACCCATGGTTGTGATGAGGAGCCCCAGGAAGAAAAGGCCCAGCCCCTGCCTACCACCTTAAGTCCTCTGATGCCTCCCTTGAGACAACATTTCCCTTGGAGTAATCCACCCAAAGGGCTTCCCTAATGTTCTTACTTGTTGGTATGGGTGGTGGCCTGACACGATTCCAGCCGATCTAGTTTGAAGCGAGGGTGTAGGCAGGCTGCCAGAAGAAGCCTCTTGTCCTTCCAGATAGCTGCAAACCGCTTTCTTAGGGCTTCGCGCACACCTCTCAGCAGCTGAAAACAGTATGTGTACCTCAGGTTTGTTTTCCAATCCTTCTAACTTGCGGTCCAGATTGCAGAGCGTTGGTAGCAAATACCCCATGAACATGCCGTTCTCCCGTTGCAGGATATCTAGGGACTGGGCTAGTGGCTCCATAATCTCTGTGTATTCCTGTACCACTTCAATCTCAGCAGCTATGATCCTGGACAAGGAGCAGCGGTCCATTATGGCATGCATTTTTAGTGGCACAGTTGACAGGAGCTCATGTAGTTGCTTCAACGCATCAAAGGTGGAATTCCACCTGGTCTTATTCGGTACCTTCAGATACACACCACATTGCGCACGAATATACTCAGCAATCTGTGCTGACTGGTTCTGCTTGGACCACAACTTGCTGCACTTTCCCATCAAGGAACGAAACTGTTTCTTGAAAGGACCAAGAAGACTACTTTTGGAGGAGTCAGAAAGCATGGCCTCTATGTCTTGTGTTGCCACAAGGTTGAGGGTGTGGCTAGCACATCTCTGGTGTGGTGGTAAAACAAAATCCTCTCCTGAGTCTGCAGCTTCTTCCTCTGCCTCAGGGCCTGTGTCCAGGATCTCACAGATAGGCACAAACTCCACCTTAGCCTCCTCCTCCTCTTGGTTATCACCATCATCATCACTGGTGCCTGCAGCTTCCACTGGTTCTTTGGTCATGAAAACTCTGAACGCTTTCACAAAGTTGGAGCCATTGTCTGTAGTAGTGCACATAACTTTGTTGTGGATCCTGTACTGCACATGTACATCATGCAGTGCTTTTGAAAGGACATCGTATGTATGGCGCCCCTTCAGACGCTTACAAGCCAAGGTCCCGACCTCACGTTTCAGGGTAGTTGGGTTGATCCAGTGGGCTGTTACCCCAAAGTAACTCTTCTTGCCATTGGTCCAACAATCTGCAGTGGTTGCTATATATGCCACAGCACCCATTCGGTTTGCAAGAGTTTCTCTCATGTGGCATGCTCTCTTCTCAATTCTGTCTCTCAGAGTCTTGGCACATATGATGGTGAGATCTTTGGGGAGTCCAATGCGAACCAGATTAATGAATGATGGTTTGTCCACAGTCTGAAGTGGTAATGTCTCCTCTACAATGAAATCAATGATTCTCCTGTCGAGATTGCTCTGGGTGACAGGCTCCCTGCCAGATCCCCACCTCTCAAGGGTTGTCTGCTGCTGCTTCAGCATTTTGGGAGGAGGGGTGTCATGCATTGGTTCAGGAAGGCCACGTCTCCTTGCCTTTATTGCTTCTTCAATTGCTCTCAGCTTCTCAGGGTGTGCCCTCTGAGGAAGAAGAACAAGGCATGAATCCAAGAAAAAATGGAAGAGGAACTTCACAATTTAAACATAAATAGACAATGGACACTCTTTGAGGACCAGCATGACAAAGGCTTACCTCAAAATGTTTCTTCACATTGGATGAGAAGGAAACAGCTGATCTCAGATTTTTGATCCTTGGAAGGCAGTAATTGCATCGTACAACAACATTTTTCCCACTCTGGCTCACAAATGTACAAGCTTTCTCAAAGCCAAACCATGGTACTTGCTGTTCTGCAGATGTGGCTGTGGGCAACTGGCACTGCTTCATGCCCTCCTCCTCCTCATGCACAGGGCCTCCTTTCTGAACCTCACTTTCTAGTTTTGCCTCCTCAGGATCAACAAGCTGTGACTCAAGTGGTCGCACTAACTGACTGCTGCTCTCAGCAGCAAAACCTGCAACAGGCGTCTCTGTAATAAACAAGAGATAATGCTCCTATATGGGTGAACTTCAGCTGTGATGTGCCCCCATCTCTTCCCCATGCTGCAAGATGCCCCAGTCAGAGTGGAAGTAAGCAGGTCGATAGCACAATTAAAAGAGATCCTATTTGCATCATTTTTGCTCACTGAATAACCCTGCCTGGGCCAGTCTAACCTACTATCTCACAGGGTTGTTGTGAGAACAAAATGAGACTAGGGTTCAAATCCCCACATAGCCATGAAGCTCACTGGGTGACCTTGGGCCAGTCACTGCCTCTCAGCCTCATGAAAACCCTATTCATAGGGTCACCATAAGTTGGAATCAACTTGAAGGCGGTACATATATTTTTTATTTTGAATATGATGATTATGATAATAAATATGCAGCATTTCAAATTAATTCTGCATGAGAAGCATTCCATGCCAAGCTTGGAAAACCAAGGATGAGGTATAAAATGTAGACAAAAATACTTTTGACAAAATGCCGTTTATCTTTTATATCTATATCTATAATTAGCAATACAGCTGAATGATGTATGTAAAGTATTTTTTCTTTCCCTTTTTTTAAATTAATATTTTAGTACTACTGCTAAAGTTCTGATGAAAGAATAAAGCATTCATTAGCCAAATTCAAATGATTAGAACACATCACATAAATTCCACTGAAGTTGGAGGTTTTGCCATAGAAAATGAAAAAAACATATCACCTATGATAGCCCAATAGACAATCAGAACTAATATAAAACCCTATTGCTTCTCATTTGCAAATCTTGCAAGATCTAAGGTAACTCTAGATCATGTGAGTTCAGGTGATGCATGTTATGTACATTTGTATAGATATTAGCAGAGATTGTCAACAGTCTATCTCTCTCTGGGACTGGGAATCTCTCTCTTTCTCACAGAACATGAGTTTGAGAGCTGGGGGACTGAGAGGAGGAGCTGCAAGGACCCTACTTCTCACCTCATCTCTGCCAAGAACAAAAAAATCAGCCTTAAGCCATTTATTATATGCCTAATGATTTATTATTATTATTACTGAGACAGTTTTTGTCCCACATACAATTCAGTCTTGTGATTAAACAGGACAAAAATACAAATAAAAAGAAAGATGGAGTTCAAATAAATATACAATAAAAAGCTAGCCGGCATTTTAAAAGGCAGGAGTGCTCTGTCTGGATAAATACAGCACACAGGTATACATGGGAACAAGGGGGAGAGTTCAAAAAGGGGGGGAAGGAAGAGAAGTAGGGCATTTCAGAAGTGCCTTGTGATTGATGGAGGGGGCGGCAGAGGCAAGGAGAGGCAGTGGGGGGGCAGAACAGTGCCGCGGGGGGGTGGGGGGCAGAACGGTGCCGCGGAGGGGCACACACACACACACACACACACACACACACAAATCATCGTCACTCACCTCCACAGCTCTTTGCCATTCTGCTGCTGCCTTCTCCTCCGTTGTCCTTGCCCTGGCTTTTTCCTCCAGCGTCCATTTTGTCCTCTCAGACGCTAGCAGGCCCTGCCTATTCACCTCTTCCCTCGTGCATCCTAACACAGATCACGAGGGAAGAGAGAGTCTGCGCAGAGGTCCAATCAGTGTGAGGCACATGTCTTGTGTTAACCAATCACAGCCAGGAGCTGTCTTCCCCTTGTTCCCGCCCCCAAGTAACGTGCAACCTAATGTGGAAATGTTAAAGTTGCAGCTGAAAAGTAGGGAAATTACTAGTCGTTCCGTTACTTGCCAAATGTAATGGAATTACCCACTCGTTATTTAAAATTGTAACGAATTACAAGTAACTCGTTAAAAATAACAAGTTACTTCCAAGCTCTGGGTATGCTTTAATTTGGATTCCTGCATTGAACAGGGGGTTGGACTCGATGGCCTTATAAGCCCCTTCCAACTCTACTATTCTATGATTCTATGATATAAGACATGGACCACCAATCTTTTTGGGCCAGTGGGCACATTTGAAATTTTGAGAAAGTGCCATAGATTCATCACAAAATGGTTGTGTGGATGTGTGGCATAACACAAAATGGCTACAGGGAGGGCATGGCACAACACAAAATGGCTGCCACATCTAAAATAGAAGAAGAGGACAAAATGGGGTAAAAGGCACATCAGGCACCACTGACCTCACTCACAGAGAGTCACTCTTTGCAACTTTCTTCTGTTAGGAATGGAAGGCAGGGCAGGTATCTAGTCCTGGCACCCAATGAATTGTGGGCAGGTTTAAGGGGATCTGTTTGATGTAGAAGAAACTGAAGCAGTGCAAACAGGAACTGAGAAGGTAGAGCTAACAGCACCTGTGGCTAGTGCACATTGGGATTGGTAGGGCAGAAGGCAGGGAGGCCAACAGAGCCATAGCCATTGACAGATAGACTCAACTAATTCTAGTTTGTCTCCATCCTCCACCCTACTGTGTTCTACAAGGGGCGATGCTGAGACTAAGGAGGAAGGCAAAAGGCAGTTCCACCCCTTGGACTGGTAGCAAGAAAGAAGGCAGGCAGGCAGGTGGGGAACGGCTGAAGGCAGACTGAGGTTGGTCGAGCACTGACTAACAATCCCATTCATTGTGGAATTTTGAAGGGCTATTTACTGAGACCTTTCATGAGCACCACAGGAAATACTGGCAGGCACATTGGCACCCATGGGTGCCATGTTGGTGACCCCCGATTATAAGGTATGGCTTTTGCATTATTTAATACGGTGGGCCTAGAACTCTGAGATCCCAGCTAGATCATGATTGTCTAAAAACACAAAAGATTTACAATATCCCAAGTATTTCATTCTTTATTATTATTTTTAGTCCTTTAGTTTTTGTACAGTGCCACTTCCCTTCCTTTTGGCCCTTCATTCAGGAGTCCTCAGTTTCTCCATCTGCACAGTAGAATGACAGTTTTCTTCCTCTGTAAAGGCTCCTTGTGTGATTGCTGAATATTCTCATCCAAAAATACCCCCTTGGCTTTCATCCTAGGCACACAAATCCCCCACCCACCAGGCTTCCGACTGTCGCAACAACCGTACTGCTATCATAGTAATTTGAGCACCACTTGCCTCCAATTCCCCAGTATTTAATTTTTCATAGCGTTCTCAAAACCTTTCACATATTTGTTTTGATTTATTCAATATTGATCCCTTCTCTGACTTTCGACGAGCTATCACCTTCCCCGCCTGTTCTCAAATAAACTGCCAGGCCAGCAGTTTGCAATTTTGTCATAATACATGTGTTTAGATCTCTGAATGGCTGTCACAAGCTTCTGGATCTCGCAAATGTCACACTCTCTCTTTTTATTCACACATTTTATTCGTATTATGTGATGGCTGCAGAAAGCGAGAGCCCTTCCCATGCAAAGAGAGACTTAATTCTCTCTTACATCCATTCAATATTGGTGCTGATTTGAATACTATTATTATAATACTATTATTGCCTTACAGAGGGGGGAATGATGTTGGGGTTGGAATTTTTATTTTTTATTATTATTATTACCACCACCCACCAGTAATGTAGTGGCAAATTCAGAAGTGCAGGCTCCCTTCATGGTAGTGAAGCCACATCCCTTCACAGCCACATCCCCTTTTCTACTTTCCCTCATCTTCCTTGGTCTCCCTGTCATCTTGGGAGTCCACACTCCACTACAACAGATGTCCCTAGGAGTCAATCAGCATGAAAGGGGAGGCTGTGGGTTAGCTACTAAGAAGAGTCTTCTCAATGGCTGACTCACTTCTTTCATTCTGATTGACTCCAATCAGCACAAAAGGACAAGGACTCTTCTCAGTGGCTAACACACTCCCTATTCATGCTCATTGGCGCATACATTGGGACCTGGCTAGGACTCTGTTCCCAAAAAATGTAACAAGTCTATGATCCCCCCAGACCCCATTACCCACTATATTTATATTTATTACCCATCTTTCACCAGTAGGTTCCAGGGTGGATCACAACAATGTAAAATATAGTATTAAAAACAGTTTTAAAACAAATGTCATTCACAACTAGAGGGAGTTCTAGAAATATATATCTCAAGTGTCAAAAGCCAGGGTGGAGACGTATGTCTTCCGCATACAACAAGAGCTGTACAGTGAAGGTGCCAGATGCACCTCTGATGGGAGGGAATTCTACAACTCAGGGGCTGTCACAGAGAAGGCCTTCTCCTGAGCACACACGCACGGGCTTCTGAGGGTGGTAGAAGTACCCAAAGGGCCCTTTCTGCTGGTCTCAACACCCAAGAGGTTCTGCAGGAAAGGTGGTCTTTCAGATATTTGGGTCCAAAGTCATTTAGGGCTTTAAACAGAAGCACAAGCACCAATGCAACTGTTTTAGAAACGGGGTTATATGATATCTATATAGAACCCCAGCCATTTTCATTTTGGGCCACTTGAAGTTTCTGAGTAGTCTTAAAGGGCAGCCCCACATAGAGTGCACTGCAGTAATCCAATCTGGATGTTACCAGAGCATGGTGTATAGCGGCCAAGTCATCTCTCTCCAAAAGGGGCCCAAGCTGGGGAACCATTATTATGACTCCTACTATTTAAGGCTAGTTCTCACCTGCTTTGTTTCTGTACAACAAGCATCACTGTATCTGAAGAAAGGGTGGGACTACACATTAAATGTAGCTCTATTATTCTTTTTATAAACTTAAAACACAGCTTGGAAAAGTTACTTTTTTGAACTACAGTGGCCATGCTGGCTGGGGCTGATGGGAGTTGTAGTTCAAAAAAGTAACTTTTCCAAGCTTTGACTTAAAAAACAAACAAACCTGTGTACAACACAGCCAGTATCTGTTCCTGGATCTGACCTTGGCTGGGGCAGGGGGTGGTGGGAATGCTTCGGGGGTGGGAGGTATGCCAGTGGTGGCTGGTGCTCATTGGGGCTGGTGAGGGGAATGCAGAGAGACCAACACTAGGTAGAGACAGAACCAGTGGCAGGCATCTAATTCTAATTTTCTCCCATCATCCTCCCTGATGAGTTCTATAGGGACAACACTAAGGAGGAGGAACTTGACGGCCAGTGCCATTACCTGGACTTGTTAGTAAGAAGGCAGGTAGGTGGGGGATGGCTGGAAGCTCACTGAAGTTGGTAGGGCAGTATCTCATTTGCCTTAATGGACCATCCTCCACTGGGTGGGGGCACACTTCATCAAGGACAAGACCCTGAGACCTAACACTGACACTGATGAAGAGTTGTTTCTCTTAACTGCAACTGTAACTTTAAGAACTTACGTTTTTACTGCACTGTAAAGAAGGCACCAGGTTAGAAACAGTGATAATAAAATGACCGCATCTATTCCAATAAAGCAGTAAGACTTGCCAGCCTGAAAATTCTAACATACTCCATTTAGCAATGGATGCCTTCAGAAATCAATTAGAGTATTTGGATCCAAGGTACACAGGACACTTAGGGTGCAATTAGGGGCAGCACTAGGCATGACTGGACCTTTGGGCAGAAGCCTGCCCAGATCCATGGCACCGTAGCCCAACACCCCCCATACAGGCAGCATGGGGCTAATAAACCCACACACACACCCTACCTACCTCTTGTGTCATGTGAATGATATGCACAAGTAGCGCACATGCCTGCCATCAACCAAGATGGCAGCAGGGGCATCAGCCCCTTAGGGAAGCCCCTGTCACCCCTTGGGTGACAGCAGACATGTGTGTACAGCGTGCACAGCATTCACACTGACAGGAGAGGTAGGTGGAGTGTGTGAGTAGGCTTATTGAAGTCCATGGTGTCTGTATTGGGAGGGGGGCTGGGAGCTCCCTCTCCATGATCTGTGGCAGGGTTGGGTTGCAGGACCTGATGCTGCCGTGAATCACAGAATGGGAGCACCACCCTCCCACTCTAAGGAGGGGTCCTTCAGGGCCCCTCTGGGCAACATGGGCCCTCAGTCAGGCCCCAACCTGGCTGCCCTCTGGCCCTGGCCCTGGGTGCAATCCAATCTTAGAAAGTCATATCCCAAGGAGAGGACCTTCCAGAAATTGTTGGACACCAGCTCCAAGCTTCCCTGATTGTAGGTTAGACCTCATCTTGAATACTGTGTCCAGTTCCAGACACCACACTTTAAGAAGCATGCAGACATACTGGACCAAGTTCAGGGGAGGCCAATGAGGATGATCAGGCGACTAGAAACAAAGCTCTATGAGGAGAGAGTGAAAGAATTGAGCATGTTTAGCCTTGAGAAGAGAAGACTGGGGGGAGATACAATAGCACTCTTCAAGTACTTGAAAGGTTGTCACACAGAGGAGGGCCAGGATCTCTTCTCAATCATCCCAAAGTGCAGGACATGGAGCAATGGGCTCAAGTTACAGGAAGCCAGATTTCAACTGAAGATCAGGAAAAAGTTCCTAGCTGTTAGAGCGGTATGGCAATGGGAGCAGTTACCTAGGGAAGTAGTGGCTTCTCTAACACTGGAGGCCTTCAAGAGGCAGCTAGACAGCCACCTGTCGGGTATGCTTTAATGTGGATTCCTGCATTGAGCAGGGGGTTGGATTCAATGACCTTATAGGCACCTTCCAACTCTACGATTTTATGATTTAGACCATACTGGCTAAGGCTAGTGGGAGCTGGAGTCCAATAACATTTGGAGGGCCACTGGTTCACCATCCTTGTCCTATCCTATCCTTAAACTCGATGGGGCTTAATTCCGACTAGACATATATGTGATTGCACTGTAGTTTGTCCTTAACATTTTCTTCTTGTATGAAATGCAGACAGAGAGTCTGCAATCTGCAGCATAAGCTCTGTATAGGGTTGAGGCTCCTTAACCCTCGCCCTTCCAGTTTTCCATGAAAAATCTTCCTGTTCAACTTGCAGGGGGGGGAAGCTAAGAATACCTGTATCTTTACTTCTGAGAGGGGGAACAGCTTTGGGGCAGGATTATTAGCAGGGGAAAAAAGGTCAAGGCAGAAAAGGTTAAGTAGCCCCCTCCTACTCTGGTCTTCCACTGCTGATCACAGTTGCTGCAGCGGCATTTTGTAATGTCAGAAACAAACTTCAGACAATTGAACACTATGTGTAGTTTGGCCCTCTGTGGGACAGCACATGGTTTGCATGCAAAAAGGTCCCAGATTTAATCCCTGGCATCTCCAGGTACGGTTGACACTGCAGGCCTACTCAGCAAGTAACTGAAGCAGTGTTTCCAACTGTTTGGTGCCAATAGACGCTTTGCAGTGAGCCACGGGGTAGGAATGCTCATAGGGAAAGAAGTGAGGGGAACAGGGGTCGGCAATAAGGCAGGGCTGAGAGGTGGGACAGGGGTCGGCTCATTGTCAGACAGCACTTCTATAGTCACAACTAGAACTAAGGGGGCGAAGCTGTCTAAAGTGCTGAAGCCTTCTCCTGTTTTAGCCCCTCCCTTTGCAGCCCCTGGGTCCCTCCCCAGGATCCCAGTCCTCCTCCTCCTCCTCCTGATCACTGCACCAAGAACTCTTCATGGGGCCCATGACAATGAGTAACAATATACAGAAATGCATTCTGTTTGGGGAAATTCCGTTGCAAAAATGTGTATGTTAGGCAAAAGCACATACACAAAATATTAAACACTGATGAATTCTCATAATTTCTTTTTTAAAATTGCAAACTGATGTAGAGAACTGACCTTAAGACTAGAACTAAGACAAACTGAGATATACCAAAACTGACAGATTTGCCCATCCTTAGTTCCAACCTGTGTTATTGGGTGGGGGCAGACAGCCAGAATGGATGGAGAAATGCAGGATTGAAAGAAGCAGATACAGGAAAGGTGGACTGGCACAGAGATGGAGAGAGCTATGCAGTGCTGCAAACTCTGTCCACTCACCAACAGCACACGGCTCCTAACAGATTACCCCTGAAGGGAATGTGGCCCTTGACAGAAAAAAAGGTTGCCCATCCCTGTTGTGCAAGTTGGTGTTTGAAAGAGATTGCAGTCATCCTGAGCATATTTTCAGAATGGCACCACCTACGTTTCCCATGGAATAGGATGACAAAAATGCACACCATGTGTTTATGAAGCAAAGCAAGCTAGCTTGTATATGTATGTTCATGGTACAGTGAATGTATTGTCACAAATTATACACTCTATACAAACTGTTGAGAGTTTTTTTAAGTTTCAGAAATCCCCATATTAGAAAGGCTAATCATTATGGACTGTGCAGATGCAAAAATAATAAAAGTTGTTATTATTCACTGGTCTTTATAGCACCAAAAACCAACACTTTAGAAGAATGAAATGCTGAGCAGCAAAAATGATGGTGACACAAGCTGTACATTATTGATTTGCAATTAGCAGAATTTCACTGGCATTCCATCTTCATTCTTCACTTCAAAAAGAAGACCAGCTACTAAAAGGGTTGGCAGTGCAGTCCTAGGCCTGTCTACTTAAAGGAAGTCCTAGTCAGTTCCTTGCAGGCAAGCGGGCATAAGGATTGCAGCACCACAGGGAATGTTTCTGACCCATACCATGATGTTATATTATTACAGAATATTGTATGGATCTGTTGAAAGGGGATTTAATAAACATTCAGATGCATTGCCATTTTTTGTTGCTCCGGGTCCGGCAGGATTGCTGAAGAACTGTTCAGCATAAACACCTCCTGAGGAACTGTTCCAGAGGGCAATGCCAACCTGGGACAGCTGCTGATTATGAACAACATCGTTGAGTGCCTGCTGTCCCTTCCTGCCACTCCCCCTTCTTCAACCCCAGTGAAAGAACTCTGAAAAGATGAGGCGCTTGGGGTTTAGCCAACAAGAACTAGAGATCTTGCAGCTGGTGGTAGCATCTGGGCCTTGAGGCATTCCAGCCAAAACAACTCCCTCTCTAGCTCTCAGGAGTACCACCCTTTCTGAACACACGTAAAAGAGGGAGACAGAGACGGTGTATAATTTCATCATCAAGGCCGCAGGGTGAGAGTGGCAGAAGATGCGAATCAAACATTTTGCGATCTCCAGAAGAAGCCGGATCATAACAGTGCCATTTTATGCAGACAGTAGGTGCAGTTGGGCCATTTTAGTTTCTGAGCATAATCGTCTTACAGAGGGCCCCCCTTCTTTAGATGTAATGTGAATTAATTCCATTGCTTCAAAGTGTAACACACCAGCCCTGCTGCATTTCTTTATTGACGGACTGATTTGAATCCACTTATGAATTGCTTCCCATAAAATATCTCAAAGCAATTTTGTGGTAAAAAAACTCAGCAATGAAAACATTGAAAAACAATTCCATATGTAGAATACCATATATACAAAGTATTTAAAACAATTCCGCATATTAAAAACAACTAAAAACAGTAATGCTTATTAAAAATAATTTAAAACAATTTTAAACCCAAAACAGATGCAGACTGGAAGCTTTCGTGCTGATTCTGTTGAGTGGGACCCTGGACTTCTGCCACAAGGGCTTGCCTGGCAGCAACACTGTATGCAGACAACGGTCCATGAAGATTAAGACACACTTTAAGATTAAGACACACTTCAAAATTAAGATGCCTCACTGCCTGAACTGGACCTCATCCACCACTAGTGATGGAGAAGAAATTTGATCTGTTCTCATTTAAAGCTGAATCTATCAAATTCGCACTTTCAGAAACAATATGAGAACCAAAGCATAGCCAGCCTTTGAAATTCACACCTACCTGAATTTTGTAATACAATTCTCCACCCAAGCAGTGTTTTTTAAAATTTATATATTAGGGGAAAGTGTGCATAAAAATAAATATATTTGCGAAAATAGCATACTAAATGCATTGTATTTGGAGAAATTGCTTGCAAAAATGTGTACATTAGTCAAAACTGCATACAAAAGTGTTTATTAGGAGAAATGCACAGTAAAATGTTGAAGAATTTTCATGAGGATTTTTTTTTAAAAAAAATGGCAAATTGCTGCAGAAATGTGGAGAACTGAATTTAATATTGGAAAAAAGAGAAACTGAGAGAACCAAAATTGACAGACCATCCCTGCCTGACACTAATGCTATTTGACAGCTTACGGGCATGGCCTAATGAAATTTTGATATTGTTATTTCAGCACAGATTTAGAAACACAATATGTCAAATAATTGTTTAGCTGTTAAAGATATTTTTGTCATATCAGAACAAAAATGTCTTGTTTTAGGGTCTCTTTTCCCCATTTTCTTTATTTTTTAAACAAATATATAAAATTTAATAATTACTTTTGCATTTAGAGCACTCATAATCTGAGGCCCTAAATTGTAGTTTACTTAGTTTTTGTGCAAATCCAGCACTGTGTTCATGTTGAGGTCCACAGCTAAGTAAGCAATGCATATAATAAGTCTTTGTTGATGCCCTGCTAAATCTATACTACAATTTATTATTTATTTATTTATTTTATTTATTTATTGCACTTTTAGACCGCCCTTTAGCAGCAGGCTCTCAGGGCGGTGTACAACAGAATAAAACCACATTTAAAAACCAGCGAATGTGGATTACCACATATAAGTACAAAACACATTAAAAACAGATTAAGACAAAATTAATAAAGATTACAATTAATTAACTATAAAATTAAAATTAAAACTAAGATTAAAATGCCTGGGCAAAGAGGTAGGTCTTACCTGGCGCCGAAAAGATATCAGAGAAGGCGCCAGGCATATCTCGTCAAAGAGGGCATTCCATAATTTGGGGGCCACCACTGAGAAGGCCCTAGATCTCGTTATTGCTCTCCAGGCCTCCTTGTGAGTTGGGACCCGGAGAAGGGCCTTCGACGTTGAGCGCAGCGAACGGGTAGGTTCATAGTGGGAGAGGCGTTCCATCAGGTATTGCGGTCCGGTGCCGTTAAGGGCTTTATAGGTAAGAACCAACACTTTGAATCTGGCCCGGAAACATATTGGTAGCCAGTGCAGCTGGGCCAGGACAGGTGTTACATGATCAGATCTTTTAGTCCGAGTAAGAACTCTGGCCGTAGCATTCTGCACCAGCTGAAGTTTCCGAACCGTCTTCAAAGGTAACCCTATGTAGAGTGCATTACAGTAGTCCAATCTAGAGGTTACCAGAGCATGGATAACTGAGGCAAGGTTCTCCCTGTCCAGATAGGGTTGTAGTTGGGCTACCAGCCGAAGCTGGTAGAACGCATTCCGTGCCACCGAGGCTACCTGAGCCTCCAGAGACAGGAGCGGATCTAATAAGACCCCCAAACTATGGACCTGCTCCTTTAGGGGGAGTGTAACCCCATCTACAGTAGATCAGACATCAACCATCTGGTCAGAGGGCCCCGCCACCAACAGCATCTCAGTCTTGTCAGGATTGAGTCTCAGTTTATTAGCTCTCATCCAGTCCATTATCACGACCAGGCAGCGGTTTAGTACATTAACAGCCTCACCTGAAGAAGATGAAAAGGAGAAATAGAGCTGCGTATCATCAGCATGTTGCTGAAAACGCACTCCAAAACTCCTAATGACCTCGCCCAGCGGCTTCATATAGATATTAAAGAGCATGGGGGACAGAACTGAGCCCTGCGGAACCCCATATTGGAGTACCCAGGGCCTCAAGTAATGCTCCCCAAGCACCACCTTCTGGAGGCGGTTCTTGAGGTAGGAGCACAGCCACTGCCAAGCAGTGCCTCCAACTCCTAAATCCGCAAGTCGCCCCAGAAGGATACCATGGTCGATGGTATCAAAAGCCGCTGAGAGATCAAGGAGAACCAACAGAGTTACACTCCCTCTGTCCTTCTCCCGACAGAGGTCATCATACAGGGCGACCAAGGCCGTTTCTGTACCAAATCCCGGCCAAAAGCCCGATTGAAATGGATCATCAGATGCTTTAAAATCTTTTGTAGAAGACTCAGCCAATCAGAAGTGTTTGTACAATCTTGTCTTTGACATTAAGAGATCACTTGTTTTCTTTAAGTTCATAAAATGATCTAAATAGGAAATATTTCATACTGAAATGCAGCAGGTCAAAATGAATTTCCACATATTGTTTGGGTCTCATTCCACCCAATTTTATTCACTGGTAGTGAAGCAAGAATACAGCATCTGATGAATGAAACATCTGGACTGGCTTAATCTAATAAATCAATGAAAGCAAGTCATTGTATATTTGAGTTAGAATGTGCCACACAATTCTAAACATGTCATTTCCTTGTTTAGAGATTTTTTTTAATTTCAAAGTGTTTTAATCCTCAGCGTCAGCTGTTCCTGGTGGGTGATGACAAATCTAATGTGAGCAAAACATGCTGATGATATATAGAGTGTTGGAATCAAATGTCATAAGCATAAATATTTAAGCAATAAGACATGACAGGTAGAGCATTTCTTGGCTATTAGAGCACACTTCGGATGCTGTTATGATGAGGCATTCATCCAAGGGCCAAGTTGCTTTAACCATCCTAGCGACATAATTGCCTGGAAAATGCATTTCATGAACTGGCTTAACAACACACTTTTCCCCCATTGATGAGTCCTCCCCTCCAAATCTCTAAGCCTTCTGGTTCACCATTTCTATCTGCTTTTGCAGTGCTCCTCCACAATTTTCAACTGCTTCAGTCATTTGCATTATCATAGCTGGTATGATAATTTATCTGAACACATCACCTTAGATCCTACTTCCCTCACAGGCCAGAGATCCTCATTGCATTGAATGTTGCATTGAATCATATTAAATCGTGATTCAAAATTCTCAGCCCACACTAAGTGGAATATGAATCCAATCTACACTTTCCAAAAACAGGTACATTTATTAACCTAAGATTCCATTGTTTCTCCAATAAGCCCAAGTTGGTTACATGGTTCTACACAAACACACAATTGCACAGAAAGAGAGAAAGTGTTTTATATTCACAAGAACTTTGGGAGGTAGGTTCAGGAACAATCCCAACCCAAGTTCCACTGGGAGTTTGGAACAGGGGTATCTCCAGCTGAGCCAGAACTCAGCTATGGCTCAGTCAGCTTAAGTCCCTCATGCTAGCTCAGCTGGAGATACGCAAGGCCTGATTATCCATAGTGCAATTGGAGCAATTGCACCAGAGCCCTATCTGCAACAGATCCAGACTCTGAGCTTGCATTTTTAAAAAATGTAAATAAATAGGACTTATATTAAGGAAGTTGGGAAGCAAAACGTGCAGACAGATGAGCCAACCTTGTTTTTCCTGCCTTTTCACTGTTTTTAGTCAATGAACGAAGTCAGAGCTGTACATTTGTAATTAATATAGTGCACCTCCAACACCACATTTCAAATGAGTTGATTTTTCTCTTATCTGCTTTTTTCACAGTCCAACTTTCACATCCATACATAGAGATCGGGAATACCATGGTCTGAATGATCCTGACTTTAATGTTCAGTGATACATCTTTGCATTTGAGGACCTTTTCTAGTTCTCTCATAGCGGCCCTCCCCAGTCCTAGCCTTCTTCTGATTTCTTGACTATTGTCTCCATTTTGGTTAATGACTGTGCCGAGGTATTGATAATCCTTGACAAGTTCAATATCCTCATTGTCAACTTTAAAGTTACATAAATCTTCTGTTGTCATTACTTTAGTCTTTTTGACGTTCAGCTGTAGTCCTGCTTTTGTGCTTTCCTCTTTCACTTTCATCAGCATTCGTTTCAAATCATTACTGGTTTCTGCTAGTAGTATGGTATCGTCTGCATATCTTAAATTATTGATATTTCTCCCTCCAATTTTCACACCTCCATCTTGGTCCAATCCTGCTTTCCGTATGATATGTTCTGCGTATAGATTAAACAAATAGGGTGATAAAATACACCACTGTCTCACACCCTTTCCAATTGGGAACCAATAGGTTTCTCCATATTCTGTCCTTACAGTAGCCTCTTGTCCAGAGTACAGGTTGCCCATCAGGACAATCAGATGCTGTGGCACCCTCATTTCTTTTAAAGTATTCCATAGTTTTTCATGATCTACACAGTCAAAGGCTTTGCTGTAATCTATAAAGCACAGGGTGATTTTCTTCTGAAATTCCTTGCTCCATAAGCAATTTATAGTGTTCTGTGTGGATAAAGTTAAGAGTCTGGCTAGGCTCAATCTGAACAGGTAGACTTTGCATGTTGAAGTTTGTGTTTGACTTCTGCACGAAGTGATAATATTGAGAGGTGTGTTGAAAAGAGATGGTTGATTTTTAATACATTTAAGGTTTTATTATTGATTATGATTTATCTTGTTACTCATCTTTGTAAGATGCTCCGGAAGCCTTTTTTTTTTTTTTGAAGGAAAGTAGGGTACAAAAATGCTTTTTGTTTCTGTCAGTAGTACAGTATGCAACTGCAAAATAAAAATATTGCTGCTTCAGGAGCTTGCTTGGGTTCTTGAAGCAATGAGATGTGTTCACAGGTTAGTAAAAAGAAAAAACAGACTCAACAAACCATAAACAATACTTTGGCTGGGGAGGGGGAGTCCCTCTGAGCATAAGACCAACCAGACTGGATGAAACCATAGGTCTACCTAGTGTAGCGTCCTGCTTCCCACAATGGCAGCCAGATGCATCAGGGAACCCATAAGCAGGGTTTGAGGCCAACAACCTTTTCCTGTTGTTTGTTTGTCCTCCCTGAACATAATCAGAGGTAGACTATCCCTGAACATGGAGAAGGAAAGATGTCCATCAATCCAGATTGCTGTATGCCCATCACTAACTGCAGTGCTGAGAGGTTGTTTTCAAAAATGGCACATATAAAAAATGAACTGAAGGAAAGCATGTTAAATGCAGTACTGAATGCTTTGGTGCTGATGAGTACAGAAACAAGCCTTTGGCATAGTGTAGATTTTGAGGATATAAAGGCAAGAAAAGTTCAAATGTAAAGAGAGGCTCCTGTTTGTAGAACTCATTGTCATTTCATATGATATTAGAGACACACACACAGTTTTAAATTTTTTGGAACCTACGTACAACATTTCTTTGTATTCTGGCCTTTTCTACTGTATAATCTGCGATTGTTTTATTATTGCTATTTTATTAGTGTTTTTTCCAGATATGAGTATGCATGTGTTGCAACATACAAATACATCAAATAAAATAAATTAACATTAATTTAATAGGGTTTTTTTTAAAAAAAAATGCATTCCTTTTTGGAGGAGGGAGGCCTCTTTTGGAGAGCTGCACCAGGACGTCCAACCACCTTAATCCAGCCATAGAGATACACCAGCGTATGGCTTTCAGCCAGGACTCAACGGGTTCAGCCACAGCTGGCTGTGCTGAGACTGGGGTAAGTCTCCAAAAAGGGGTGTTCCAGGTGAGTGATGGGGGTGGGAAGGGGCGGAGTTCCAAACTCTGTTCATCTCAGTCATGTGACCTTGCAGCCCAGCAGAAGCTATACTAGTAAAACACTATTTTAAAGACTTGTTTTCCCTCACAGGCTTTAAGGGCTCAGCTTGCAGTCATCCCACTCCTGAAAGGAGTTCGGATCAGGGATAAACTAATTTACCTCAGCATAATTTATGCTGATGTCCTATCGTCTGGATTGCTCTGCCAGTCTGAGACAGTGACTAGCCTAAAATTACTTAGGGAGCAATCCAACTTGTATTTACTCCAGGCTGAGGGGAGTTGGATATGGCAGACCCGTGGCTGAGCTGGCAGGGTCTTGGCTCCATTGACAGAAGCCCCTCTGCCATGGTGGAGCTGGGACCCTGCTGGGTTAGCCGGGGGGCACCGGGGGAGCCCAGCCCAATGGAAGAGGTGCCAGTGGAACCTGGTGTAAGGCCCCAAAAAGGGGCATTCCGGGGCTGTGTCAGAGAGGGGGCTGAGGAGGAGGCTTATGCAACATCCAACTCCCGTTCGGAGCGTTCCTAAGGGTCCCGATCTGGGCCAAAGCTACACTGAGAAGAAGGCTGGTCTAAGAAAACAATTCCAATGAAAGTCAGTGGAGAGCGCTTACTCGCTGGTAGGATTATTCATGAGAGCTGGCTTTTTCTTTTTCATTTGCTCTTGGTGGAGCGAAGGTTCCACCAGCCCTGTGGCTCCCGAACAGGAAATGGATGCCTCACAGCTTCCCGCCGGCTCCTTCTCCACTGGTACCCCTTCCTCCGGCATCCCAAAAGTTGGATTGCTCTGTTAGTGAGCTTCATAATCTGAGTGGAAAACACAGGTTCCCTAGCAGTTAACCTTTCTTAAAAGCAATACTCTTTAGTGACATTTATTACTACTACTACTACTACTACTACTACTACTACTATGAGTAGTAATATTTACATGTGTATAGCACCTATCCAACCAAGTTCTCTGCACAGTTTACATACAAAATAAAACACAAGGTAGAATTCATAATAAACACTAAAACCTGATAAAATAAATCACAACAGCAATAAAAACTAGAAACATATACTTTAGATGTGCACCTGTGCATAGGTTTTGGGGGGGGCAAGGGGAGGGGAAGCATCAAGTGTACACACACACATGGGATCATAGGACTGGAAAAGGTCTTGTGGGCATTCACTGCAGAAAATCCACGACCAGTGTTCCTAATATTCAGTTGAAATCTCCTCCCGTCTAACCTAAGGTCATTCCATCAAATCCTGCTCTCTGGGGCAGCAGAAAACATGACTACATCTACGCACTGTCATACCACTTTAAACCGTTATGGCTCTTCCCCCCAAAAAAACAACTGTAGTTGTTAAGTGTGCTGAGAGTTGTTAGAAGACTCCTATTCCCCTCATAGAGCTACAGTTGGCAGAGTGGTATAACAATAAACCCCTCTTCCCAGGAAACTCTGGGAAATGAGCTGTGTGAGGGGGAAAGGGGTCTCCTAACAACTCTCTTCACTCTTAACAAGCTACAACTCCTAGTATGCTTTAAGGAAAGCCATGACTGTTTAAAGTAATATGATACTGGTTTAAATGTAAGATGCAGATGTGGCCCAAGTCTTTGCCCTTGTTTGAGTGTCAGTCCTTCAGGTATTTGAAGCCTGCTATCATGTTCCCCGTTCAGCTTTCTCTTCTCTTGGCAAAAACAAGCCCAGTTAGTTCAACCTTTTCCTCATAGGACTTGTTTTCCCCTCCTCTGGCCCTGTTCCAGTTTGCCTATATCCTTCTTAAAGTGTGGCACCCAGAATTGGGCAAACACAACTATGAAGATCATCCTTGTGTACCAAACTGAATATCCTGTTGAGTTCATTCCAGCTCTCTCCCTTTCCTCTCTTTATAGACTATGGCACCACTTCAGCACATTTTGAATTAAGTGGACGCCGAGAAAAAAGGTGACAAGAAGCTGGTAAATTTCTCCAGCTGGACATAGCGTGTGAAAAGTATTCAAGTTACAATACATTAAAAGCAATCATTTATCTTCATACAGAATTCCCCTCCACTACGTTTGGCCCATTCAATAGTTCTGCTTTTACTTTGAAACTGACTGAATCCTGGAAGCTTCATGTAGCATCTCAACAATCTGAGTCAAGCAGACTACTATGCTAACAACATAAGAACATAAGAGCCCTGCTTGATCAGGCCAATGATCTCATCTAGCATCCTCTTCTCACACTCACCAACCATATTCCTATAGGAAGCCCACAAGCAGGATCTGAACGCAATAGCACTCTCCCTTCCTGCCATTTCCAGAAACTGGTATTGAGAAGCATACTTGCCTTCAACCATGGCAGCAGAGCACAGTTAATGTGGCTGGTAACCACTGACAGCCTTATCCATGAATTTGTCTAATCCTCTTTTAAAGTGATCCAAGTTAGTGGCCCGCACTGCCTCCTGTGGTGGGAGCAAATTTCAAACTTTAACTAAACAAGGGTCCCAACAGCACTTTGGTCCATCTCTTGGTCAGCCATTTTTAAATCAAGCTGAGAGTCTCATTATTCACTTCCAGTATAATCACAAATACTTCTGTTTACCTTTCTATGGTAGCAACTGGGCAGCCATAAATAACAGTTCCCATAGAACATGTATGTGACACAGTTTTGCTAAATCAGGGGCAGAGAACCTGTGGACCTCCAGATGTTGTAGTACCTGAAGTCACACACACAGTGAACTATCATTGGAACAAAGCAGACTGGGATGATGGGACAGTGAAATATCCAATGTGGGCCAGTGAGGGGCCCCTGCCAGGGGGCATTCAACCTACCCAGGTATTGTCTAGTGGCAGGGGGAGACCTGACATCTTCACCTGCTTCAGGACCCTATCTTCCTTGGATCTTCATGCATTCTCCATTCAGGTATCATATGTCCTCCCAGGATAACCCCAACGCACCATCTTTTTGGTGGTGGTGCCCTGTTTAGGGAACTCTACCTCAAGGGAGTTTCTATTTATCCCATGGTCGTCCTACCTCACTGCTTAATTCAGGATATGCAATGCAACCACAGGATCCCTCATAGGTGATTGCCCAGACTTTTATCTCTAGCAAAGGAGGGTACACCATCCCCTGGCCCAGTCATCCTCCGCCAATCAGCACATACCTAATGATTAGCCCAAATCCACTTCCCTTCTATTTCCACTGGCTGATTCAAATCCTGCCCTGTGGAACAACAGAGATTTCATCTGCTCTATTTTCTTGAATTTCACATCCAGAAGCAATTGTAAAATAAGTGGAGATGCAGACCTTTAAGGAGAACAGGTACTTCAGATCCCAAGAATAAGGTACTAGAGCAGTGGTTCTCAGAGTTTTTGCAGTGGCAGAACTCCTCACTGTAAACAGAACCCTTGCAGTGAAATCTTTTAATTTGTTCACCATTACAACTTTTTTTTCCTTTGCAGAACTCCTTGGGCTGCTTCACGGAACTCCAGAGTTCTGTGGAACACAGTTTGAGAAATGCTGAACTAAAGTAACAAACTGGATTTACTCCCCTCACAGATGTATTTCTTACTGTCTCAATGTTTTTTACAGAACAGTCCACCAAAAATAAATGCCAAGACAGAAGAGATAGTAGCAAAGTTTTTCTTTTGTGACCATTGCTTAACACTGTAAGACTTAAATATTAATGGAAGTATGTTCCTTTCATTTTGCAAGCAATTTAATTCAATTAAAAATAAATGGCTCTGTGGCTCAGTGGATATACTGATATCCTGCCCTGCGCTTAACTTTGCTTCAGCTAGATTTAACTACAAAGTGTCATTGCAAAAATATAGCCGCCGGCTAACACCAGTAACTCTTCACATTCCAACGGTACATTTTCTCTCGCCCTCGTCAAATCGACAATACCTCACTTGGGGAATATCAGCTGTGCTGCTTTAACCTGCAGCGGCTCCCATTTGCACCCAGTGTGTTAGCTAAGATATCTTGCACTAGGGTCTAGTTTCCTTCAAAGGAAACCATTTCAGAAAGATTTAAAGAGTCCAGCATGGTTCTCAATCTCTGAACATGCAGGGATCTGGTGGAACAATATAGTATCTTGGCACTTTCAGAACAGATCATGTAGAACTATGGTTATACTGCAAAGATCAGAGCTGTTTTAGATTCCCT
This sequence comes from Rhineura floridana, assembly GCF_030035675.1. Taxonomy (NCBI): domain Eukaryota; kingdom Metazoa; phylum Chordata; class Lepidosauria; order Squamata; family Rhineuridae; genus Rhineura; species Rhineura floridana. The sequence goes on along the minus strand of NC_084483.1, from coordinate 173,170,096 downwards.
TTGAGCCCATTGCCTGTATCTTTCTATTATCTAAGCTTTAACACTGAACTTGGCTTTTTGTAAGAGAATTGGGTCTATGATCTTGTTACTGAGCACTGAAGGTGCTTGCAATGATGCGGCCAGCAACTTGTCCTCTTGACCCTTGCCCTTCTTGGCTTATTAAAGCTTGCCAAGGGGGTCTGATCAAGTGGATCCAGGGTGTGGTCAATGCATCATTGTGGAAGGGAGTGGTTCCAGCCGACCTGAAAGAGATGGTGATCCGACCGCTCCCAAAAAACCCACCCTGGACCCATTGGTTTGTGACAACTACCAACCGGTTGCAAATACCCCCTTTTTAGGGAAGGTGATTGAGAGGGTTGTGGTGCAGCAATTGCAAGTACTCTTCGGTGAAACAGATTATCTTGAACCATCCCAGTCTGGGTTCAAGCCTGGTTATGGGACTGAATCAGCCTTGGTTTCCCTAATGGATGACCTTTAACCGGAGAAGGACAGAAGGAGTGCGATCCTGTTATTCTTACTTGATCTCTCGGCGGCTTTTGATACCATTAACCATGGTATCCTTCTGGGCTGACTTGGTGAGATGGGTATTGGAGGTACTGTTTTACAGTGGTTCCAGTCCTATCTCCAGGGTCACTCTCTGAGAATAGCATTGGGTGACTATCTTTCTGCCCCCTGGTAGTTGTGCTGTGGGGTGCCGCAGGGTACCATCTTGTCTCCCATGCTGTTTAACATCTATATGAAGCCCTTGGGAGCAGTCATCAGGAGATTTGGGGCAAGGTATCAGCAGTATGCTGATGATACCCAGATCTATTTCTCCGTAACATCTGAATCAGGAGAGGCCATGCAAGCCCTTGACCGCTGTCTGGACTCGGTGGTGGGCTGGATGAGGGCCAATAAACTGAGTCTGAATCCTAGCAAGATGAAGGCACTGTGGGTTGGTGGTTCCTGGGTTCAGATAATTGGTCAGTTGCCTGCTTTGGATGGGGTCATACTCCCTCTGAAAGAGCAGGTCCATAATCTAGGGGTGCTCCTGGATCCATCCATCTTTGTCGCTAGAGGCCCAGGTGACCTCCGTGGCTAGGAGTGCCTTTTACCAGCTTCGGCTGGTAAGACATCTCCGGCCGTACTGTAATGCGCTCTATGTGGGGCTGCCCTTGAGGCTGGTCCGGAAGCTGCAGCTGGTGCAAAATGCAGTGGTGAGACTGCTTACTAGAGCAGGGTATCGCCAACATGTCACCCCGCTGCTGAAAGAATTGCACTGGCTGCCCATTTGCTACTGGGCCAAGTTCAAGGTTCTAGTTTTGGTGTACAAAGCCCTATACAGCTTGGGACTAGGATACCTGAAAGACCGTCTTACCCCTTATATACCCAGTTGATCACTGTGCTCTGCAGGTGAGGGCCTCCTGCAGATACCATCTTATCAGGAGGTTCGTTCTGCACAATATAGGGAACGGACCTTTAGTGTGACAGCACCTACCCTGTGGAATTCCCTCCCCTTGAATATTAGGCAGGCGCCATCTTGGCTATCTTTTCGGTGCCTTTTGAAGACTTTCCCCTTTTAACAAGCCTTTTAAATTGAGACCTATCCCAGTCTGCATCTATGTTAGAATTGCTTGTTAATATGTTTTTTAATAATGTTTTAACCCTTTTTAATGTTTTTAACGTTGTTTTGCTTTAATGTATTTAAGATCTGTTTTTATGATGTTTTAAAGTGTTTTTAGCACTTCTGTTTGCCTCCCTGAGCACCTGCTGGGAGGAAGGGCGGGATATAAATCAAATAATAAATAAATAAATAAATAAAACCAGGCATTTCTGATGCAGCAACCATTGTGTGTGGCTGACCATACTGGGTGCTGATGCCAAATCTATGTCACACTGCCACCATGCTGTCCCCATCACTTGCCATTGCTGTCACTTCTATTGATTGGGGGGGGGGGCTCTGGACTGTTGGTGCCCTGAGCTGTGTGATGTCCAGTCAAAATTGAACCAACATGTTCTAAAAGAGAACATCAAAGGAAAGCCAGATGGGACAGTAAAAATAAAGGGGTGGGCCCTGCAATCCTATGGTCCCTGGGAAAACATCTCAGGGGTCATAGGAAGCATCAGATCTCTTAGTGGAGAGAGAGAGAGAGAGAACTCCAATATCAGAGTGGGAGATCCAGTTGTGGATGCCCCCTCCCTGCCATTACAGAAAGTTCTGCAAATCTTGCCATGTTGACATTGGACAATACATCTAATATCAACAGGGCCAAGGATGAGGCATGCCAAAGGTAGTTTGTGGGGGGAGGGGTGCTAGGGAAAGGCAGGGATATAAAAAAATCCAACACCTTACCAGTCCTCCAACACCCACCCCCAAATGAAAGATAATCACCAGGCCTGGAGCTAGCATAGTTTATTTCCCCTCCATTTGTACCAGTAGGAAGGACAGAGCTGATTAAATGAAAAGGACAGAGGAGCACAAGAGCTTTCTGCCCGCCCTCCTGCTCAGCCAGTAGGAGGCTAGTAGGGATTTCAATGCCTTTGGTTCTCCCGCCCATAAGGATTGCAGTCTAAATTTAGTACCAAAAGCTGGAGCAAGACCTCTTTCCAGTTACTTTCAGTTTCGGTTCAGTGATATGTCAGCAATGCACAGGTTTTTTTGTCATTGTTAGCCAGCGAGTACAATGAGCAAGCTTTATTTACATATACTTTTCTTAGGTGATACATAAATAAATCCGGTAATAATGGAATTATACATGATCCAAAATGTAATTATTTTCTTGTTTAAACGTAAATGTTTCCTCACTGCCATAAGAATGAACAATGAGTGGCACTGACCAATCTCTTCTTGCTAACAGCACGGTGCAAGGTGAGAGCTGAAAGGAAGGACCGCATTCAGTAGCTGCTGTTGGAGCCAGCGGCTACTACAGGTGCTCAGAAGCTTCTTTGTACATCAGATGTCATTTATTCATATGGAGAAGATGGCGGCTTAGGTGGAGGAGCTTGCATCTGGAGCTCCGCCATTTATCTATTTTTAACATCTTTTAACATTTATTTTTAACATCTACTTTAACATCGTGGGCTTTTACGGGAGTATGTGGGCGGATGAATGTTTTTTGGTGTTACCCACTTCTCCTCTGCCCTGGTAAACTTGGAGCAGTGATTGTGGATGAAAGTGGATGGATTTGGACTGGGAGACTTAGAAATTGAAGCCGGGGATGAGCGAGGCCTTTTACCTTCTTTGCCGGTGTCGTGCTGCCCTGCGCTGCACGTCCTGCTGTGGCCTGTGCCTTCTGCTGCCGTTGTTGCGGCTGTGCTCTCTGCCGCGGCTTGTGTGGGTCCTGCCTGCCTGCTGTCACCTGCTGACGTCGCCTCTGCTGCGGCTTGTGTGGGTCCTGCTGCTGTCGCCTGCTGACGTCGCCTCTGCTGTTTCTGTCGCTGCTGTGTGCTGTGGTCTTTGTGCTTTGTCGCTGCCTCCGTCGTCGCTGCTGCTGTGCTCTTCGTTCCCGCCGCTGCTGGGCTCCGCTTTCTTCCTTGTTGTGGCTCGGGCTGCTTTTACCGCTCGTCGGGGCCGTGGCTGGTCGTTGCTGGGCGGCTTGTTTCCACTCTGCCGCCGCTGTGGCCTGCGGCGTTTCTTGCCGCGGTTTGTGCTTTCCATCGCCGCCGCGGCGGCTGTGCCCTCTGCTGCTGCTGTTGCTGTGTTTCGTCTCCTGTCGTGGCTTGTGCTCTGTTGCCGCTGCGGCTTCTTTTCCTGTTGCAGCTGGTGTTTCTTTGCCGCTGCTCAGCCTGTGTTTTTCCGTCCCCGCCGCTGCGGTTTATGCTTTCCATTGGCGGCCCATGCCTCCTCGCCACCACTAACATCTGGACTCCCGAGGGTGGCATTGTCGTGGGAAGAAGAGAGATTTTGGAGCCAGCGTTTGCGTGCACAGAGTGCGGGACTATGTTTGATGTGTTGGTCTGAATTGGATGAGTGAGTGTGTATATGAGTGTGTGTTGTGAGTGAGTATGTATGTTTGTATTTATAAGTTGTTTGCACATATAAGTGTTGTATATATTAGTTTTATTATGTGCCTCGGAAAGAGGTTTTTCCATCAAACGGGGGGACGAGGGGTCCCCAATTACTGTAGTAACAGGCAGAGGGAGGTATGGCATTGTGAGAAGGACGTGCCAGGTAAGGGGAACTCGGCCCAGACATGTGGTGGCTGTGCCTTGTTCCGGTCCTTCTCACACCCGCAGAGTCGTTGGTTGTCCTCTCAGCCAACTCTCAGATCTCCAGTTGCTGCTTTTAAATGCCAGATCGGTACATAATAAAACCTCCCTCGTCCACGATTTGATTGTGGACGAGGCAGCTGATCTGGCATGTATAACCGAGACTTGGGTGGGTGAGCAGGGAGGAGTTGGTCTCTCCCAGCTCTGCCCACCGGGGTACTTGGTCCAGCATCATGGTAGATCTGAGGGTCGGGGAGGTGGGGTTGCTGTGGTCTATAAGAGTTCCATCTCACTCACCAAGCACCATGTCCATGCAGTTACTGGTCTGGAGTGTTTGCACCTTGTGCTGGGCCAGAGAGACAGGCTGGGAATCCTTTTGGTGTACCGCCCACCTTGCTGCCCAATGGCTTCCCTAACTGAGCTGACGGAAGTGGTCTTGGAGGTATTGCTGAGATCCCCCAGACTATTAGTACCAGAGCTTGGAAAAGTTACTTTTTTGAACTACAACTCCCATCAGCCCCAGCCAGCATGGCCACTGGATTGGGATGATGGAAGCTGTAATTCAAAAAAGTAACTTTTCCAAGCTCTGATTAGTACTGGGGGATGTCAACATCCATGCCGAGGCTACTTTGTCCGGAGCAGCTCAGGACTTCATGGCTTCCATGACAACCATGGGGCTGTCTCAATATGTTAGTGGTCTAACACATGTGTCGGGGCATACTCTAGACCTTATCTTTGCTACTGGACATGGGGATAGTGATCTGGAAGTGGGGAGTCGTAGATCTCTCCCTTTGTCATGGACAGATCACTGCTTGTTGAAGTTTAGACTGTCAGTAGCCTTTCCCCTCTGCAAGGGTGGGGGACCTATTAAATTGGTCCGCCCCCGGAGACTAATGAATCCTGAAGGTTTTCAAAGGGCTCTGGGGGATTTTCCGGCTGATAGGACTGGCGCTCCTGTTGAAGCCCTGGCTGATCTGTGGAATGTGGAGATGACCCGGGCTGTTGACACGATCGCTCCTGCACGCCCTCTCCTGTGTAGAGCTCATACAGCTCCTTGGTATACTCCAGAGCTGAGAGTGATGAAACAAGATAGGAGGCGGCTTGAGCGGAGATGGAGACGAACTCTTATGCGCTGGTTTGTGCTTCTACCAAGCTGTATGTAGGAGCGGTGAGGGCGGCGAAAAAACAACATTTTGCTGCCGCTATTAATTCATCTCTTTGCTGCCCAGCAGAGCTTTTTAGAGTTGTCCGAGGGCTACTCCATCCAGGCCTTCAGGACACGGTAGAATCATCGGTGGCCCGCTGTAATGAGTTTGCTGAGCACTTCCAGCATATCTCATGCATCCGCCAGGACTTAGACTCCCACTTTATAGCAGTTGATCTTAACGAGGTGTCCGGAGCACAGCCTTTTATTGGATGAGTTCCAGTTGGTTCAGCTCGAGGACGTGGACAAGGTACTTGGACAGGTACGTGCAACCCCTTCGATACTGGATCCTTGCCCCTCCTGGCTAATAAAAACTAGCAGGGATGGAACAGTTGGCTGGGCCAAGGAAGTGATAAATGCCTCTTTACAAGAGGGAGTGGTCCCTGGCTGTCTAAAAGAGGCGGTGGTGAGACCACTTCTGAAAAAACCTTCCTTGGACCCAGAAAATTTCAGCAGCTACAGACCAGTAGCGAATGTTCCATTCCTGGGCAAGATCTTGGAGCGAGTGGTTGCTGGCCAGCTCCAGGCGCTATTGGATGAAACCGATTATCTAGATCCATTTCAATCGGGTTTTAGGCCTGGTTTTGGCACTGAGACAGCCTTGGTCGCCCTGTTTGATGACCTATGTCGGGAGAGAGACAGAGGGAGTGTAACTCTGTTGATTCTCCTTGATCTCTCAGCGGCTTTTGATACCATCGACCATGGTATCCTTCTGGAGAGGCTCGCGGAGTTGGGAGTTGGAGGTACTGCTTGGCAGTGGTTCCACTCCTACTTGGCGGACCGTCTCCAGAAGGTAGTGCTTGGGGAACATTGCTCGACACTGTGGGCCCTCCAGTGTGGGGTCCCGCAGGGGTCAGTTTTGTCTCCCATGCTTTTTAACATCTATATGAAGCCATTGGGAGTGGTCATCAGGAGTTTTGGAGTGCGTTGTCATCAGTACGCTGATGACACGCAGCTCTACTTCTCCTTTTCATCTTCTTCAGGTGAGGCTGTCGATGTGCTGAACCGTTGCCTGGCCGCGACAATAGACTGGATGAGAGCTAACAAACTGAGGCTCAATCCTGACAAGACTGAGATGCTGCTGGTGGATGGTTTCTCTGATCGGATGGTCGATACATACCCTGTCCTGGATGGGGTTACACTCCCCCTAAAGGAGCAGGTTCATAGTTTGGGAGTCTTTTTAGACTCTTCCCTTTCACTTGAGGCTCAAGTAGCCTTGGTGGCACAGAATGCGTTCTATCAACTTCGGTTGGTAGCCCAGCTACGTCCCTATCTGAGTAAAGAGGACCTTACATCAGTTGTTCATACTCTGATAACCTCGCGTTTGGACTACTGCAACGCGCTCTATGTAGGGCTGCCTTTGAAGACAGTTCGGAAGCTACAGCTAGTGCAAAATGCGGCGGCCAGATTGTTAACAAGGACTATGCGGTCCGAGCACATAACACCTGTTCTGGCTCACCTGCACTGGCTACCAATATGCTTCCGGGCCAGATTCAAAGTGTTGGTATTAACCTATAAAGCCTTATACGGCGCGGGACCATGTTACTTGTCGGAACGCCTCTCCCGATACGAACCGGCCCGTACTCTATGTTCTACTACGAAGGCCCTCCTCCGGGTTCCGACTCATAGGGAAGCCCGGAGGGTGGTGACAAGATCTAGGGCCTTCTCAGTGGTGGCCCCCGAACTGTGGAATAGTCTCCCCGAGGAGGTGCGCTTGGCGCCGACATTGTTATCCTTTCGGTGCCAAGTTAAAACCTTCCTCTTTTCCGAGGCATACTAATTTAAGTTAACTTAATTTTAAAATCTGCTGTGATTGATTTTAGATTGTTTTATTTTTATATGTTTTTGGTTGTATTATACTATGTGATTTTATTGTATTTCTTGTGTTCACCGCCCAGAGAGCTATTGCTAGTCGGGCGGTATATAAATTTAATAAATAATAATAATAATAAGAGGAAAAGAGAACAGTGATGGAATAAGTTGTTCCTATGGAAATTGCCTTTCTCAACAAGAATGAATGACATAGGAAGCTGCCTCATACTGAGTCAAGCGATTGGCCCATCTAGCTCCATATCGTACTCTAGGCTGACTGTTAGTAGCTCTCCAGGGTTTCAGGCAAGGCTGTTTCCCTGCCCTGCCTGTTCAGGATTAATCCTGGAACCTTCTGCATACAAAGCAGATGCTCCACCCATGAGCTATAGCCCTTCGCCCATGACACATTAGGGCAATCCTAATCAAAGGAAGCTGGTGCTCATTTATTCATTTAATTAATTTGTACACCATGTCTTCCTTGAAAAGAAGCCTCTAAGCAGTTTGCAGTGTTGTAAAAAATCAAACAAAATTAAATTTAAAACATTGTTTTAAAACATTTAAAACAATACAAAACACTGAAAAGAAACCATCTTTAACATTAACATTTTGTTGTTGTTATGTGCCTTCAAGTCGATTACGACTTATGGCGACCCTATGAATCAGCGACCTCCAAGAGCATCTGTTCAGAGCCACCCTGTTCAGATTAACATCATAAAAACCAAATTATGCATTTAAGGCAACACAAAACATTTTTTTAAAAAATCTTAAATATCAATATAACATAAAATAACTAGCATAATAAATCGCAACCAGTACTAACAGATTAAAGCACAAATATACCAGGAAGACAAGCAACCCCACCCACCAAACACAAGAGCATGTGTGTACACTAGCAGCATCACTCCCACTTCTGCCGCTATCACCCCAACTTATGCTCTCACCAAAAGGTGGAGCAACATTACACACTCCCTGTCCCTGGAGCTCCCTCCTCTCACCAGGGAGCACACACAATCATTCCACCCCCACACAACACCCATAACAACAGGAGGTAACACCGTCATCCTGAGGATAATGCACAATGTGATCTGCAGTAGTACAGATTGTATGTCTGTGGAAAGGGATTTGGAGATGCATCATGCTGAAACCGTCCAGCCACTATACTTTTCTTTCCCACCAGTAAGTTGACACACTCCACTAATGCCTCATAGGCCAGAATCTTGTGCTCAGACTACTCACCCACGCCTGGGAGCTGCAGGAAGAGAACCCTTTTGCTCTTGCCTTTTGGCTCGTGCCCTTGGCAGGCACGAGTTTTTAAAGGTACCTGGAGAGAGGGGGGAAAAGCACAGCCTTCAGTAAGGGTCCCAGCTGGACTTCCTTTCACTAACACCCACACTACTAGCCGCACCCTCATACAATGTTCATGACGCCATATATTCTCTTGCCAAACAGAAGCGGATTTTAGATTGGAAGTTTTCGGTGTTATGTTTGGGTTAGCAATTACCAAGGATGAAAGCCAAGATTTATTAAAGGCAGTATACAGTGAAGAGTTTTGTGTATGAGGAGGGTTATGTGCAGTTGAGCTCTTTATGCCACATTTCTGAACATCAGCGATGGCTGAGTAAGGCAGATAAATGATGAAAATATGAGCAATCTGATCACCGCTAGGTGAGAAATGCATTTTTACCTAAAGGCTCACATGTTTGGAGACTTCCCAGCTTGTTTTAATCTCTCCAAGCAAATGAGAGCCCTCAAGGCTCATTAGGGCTATTTACACAGTTCTTAACTGGAAAAAATTAGATCTACACAAAAAATGAATAAATAAGTAAACTAATGTGAAATATGAATTAGCTAATCATGTTTGAAATGGAGTTCCAAGCCTGAGAGATGACAGGCTGCAAAAACTCTGGCCAGCTGAGACCATTTCTTTGACTTGACTTCCCCTCACTTATTATCACAGAGACAAAAGTGTAGAGAACCAGAAACAAAGAAAGGGTGATTATGCTTAGCACTTGGCAAAGAGTTGAAACAAGGGACAGACACAGAACAAAGCCCCAGGGCCTGAACCCAAATCAATATCCCAAAAGACAGGACTGTGCAGCAGTTAAACACTGGCATGAAATGGGGGATATGCAAGCCTCTTTTCTCCATTTTCTGTTGACTAATAGCCAGGGCTGGGATGATGATATGATACAGAATTTGTCTTTTCTAGTAACAGAGATATATATAAATAGGACAGATGAATCAGTCTAGGGATGGATACTTATGTCAGTTTCACATGTGTTCATTCATGAGCCTGTTTTGTCCAGTTGCTATATTGATCTGAGAATTCTTTTTGTTAGTCCTTACAAAAACTGTATTGAAATATGTATTTTATCACGGAATGCATATTTAGATACATATTTTATCTTGATGAATGCATTTCTAGTAGGGATAGGTGAACCTGTCAATTTCAGTTTCTCTCCATTTATCATTTATTCATTCTTAACTTACTTTTACAGTCTTAACAGTTCTTCACATTTCCGCATCCTTTTGTACTTCTTTTCCCAAAGTCCTCAGGAAAATGCATCAGTATTTAGTGCAATTTCTCATATTATACACATTTTTTGCATGCAATTTTGCCTAAAATGCACAGTTTTGCAAAGCAATTTCTCCAAATGTAATGTGTTTTTGTATCTTATCTTCATTAATGTATGTATTTTCATGCATATTTTACCCTAGTATGTACTCTTTTGAACACTTGGCTGAAGAACAGCACCGCAAAATTCAGGAAAGTGTGTATTTTGAAGGATGACTGTGTTTTGGTTTATGTAGTTTTTTGTTGTTATATGCCTTCAAGTAGATTACAACTTGTGGTGACCCTATGAATCTTTTTTGGATATATTCATAAGGTTTTCATGGTAAGAGGAATTCAGAGGTGGTTTACCATTGCCTTCCTCTAAGTCTATGGCACCTGGTATTTCCAGGCGCTCTCCCATCCAAGTACTAACCAGGCCCGGCCCTGCTTAGCTTCTGAGATCAGACGAGATCCGGCGTGTAGTATGGCCATAGTTACATAGTTTTAGAAAGGATGAATGTGGTAGATTTGAGAACTGAATCAAATTTCTCCTCCATCCCTAATTTCTAAACATATTTTATCCTAAAATAATTATTTTCATGCATTGTGGTACATTCTTTGAGGCAAGAGCCTCACTGCAAAATTTGGAGAAGCACAAAATCCCATCCAGAAACTACATTCTGATCCATGTATAAGGTCAGCTAGTTTAAAAATGTGGATTAGGGTAGGGAAACTTTAAGGCTCCTCTGATTTGGCCCAATCCCTGCCAGCCAACTTTTAAAGGTGGCCAGGACAACCCATCTATCAGTCACATGGCATCATAATGTCACATGATTGACAGGAGGGTTGCTCCACCCACCTGTCGAAATACCTAGCACGGGTTCTCAAGCACCCGACAACCAGCTGGCTGTCAGGTACTTAGATCCAGAGTGCAAGGGCCGTTGCCAGAAAAAACCCCAGGTCTGCCTGGGAGCAAAAGCAGGCAAACCCAGGGTTTTTCTTCCTTTCTGCATGACAAAGGAGCTCCTGTCAGAGCCAATAGCTGCATAAATCAGGCTTCTGTTCCCCCACCACCACCAGTGATGCAGAAGAACACCCATGTCTGCCTGCTTTCAATGCACGTGTGCTCTTCTTCCAGGGAACAGGCACATTCAGCAAAAGCAAGCAGACCCAGCTTTTTCTGGTGCTTCCTTTGCCTGTGTATGACACCAGCTGATAGGTGGGTGTGAGCTGGGGAAAATTATCTCATAGGACAAATTGGACCCTCTGGTGGACCAAGATTGTCCTGCAGGCTGGAGGCTGCCCACCCCAGATGTAAACAAAACGGAATTTTCATCCATCCCCATTTCCAGCCCTTATTGCAGCACAGATACACTTAAAAGTGTGTAGCAGGAGAGGTAGTGGTCAAGTGTCATCTGGTGCATTCTCTTCTATGTCCATGGTCTCCCTCTAGCTTACCGGAAGTGGTGGGTACCTTGTAGCCACCATTTTCATTTCCCTATGTGTAGAGTCACTCTGGGGCATTGTGGGAAATTAAAACAGTAGCTCATCAGAAGCTCTATACTATACTATACTATACTATACTATACTATACTATACTATACTATACTATACTATACTATACTATACTATATAGCCCAGGGTTGTTTTTATTATTATTTATTCATATTTACATTGTGCAGGGTAGACTGTCCTCTCTGACAGGGTCTCACAATAATCTATTGCCAGCGGCCTGACCCTTTTCAGCAGGAGATGCTCTGGATTTAAGCTACAGTGCAAAGCATGTGTCCTACAAATGGAAACTTTTTCAGCAGTGTAAAATGCAGGTATGGGGGTGGTGCTCTGGGGCGATGGAGGGGCAAGGGTCCTAATCCAGATCACTCACCCATTGGCTGTTTGCAAAAAAAACTCACTCAAAACCCAGTTCTTAAAGGGAAGGTTGCATGATTAGCATCACATGTAGTTTGGCTCCTAAATACCTAACAGCAAAAGGTGTCCAGGGATGCATTAGTCCTGCCCAGGAAAGAGACATGGTGACATTAGGCCTGTGTGTGAACCATGCCTGTGCAAATCATGGATGTCAGATTTTGGGAGACCTAGGCAAAATCCATTCCAGTAGCCCTCCCCAATAGCAGCTTCTCTGTTCAAATTGCACAGAAGGAGAGGGCAGGAGGGAAGCTATTGTGCTTCGTGCTCCTTGCCCCTGTTTGCAAACTGGTCAGCCAGTCAAACGTGGGTCTGGTGCCAGCAGTGATTACACCAGGGAGCCAACAGGAAACACTAACTACTTACTCAATGCTAAGGGCCCCTCCAGAAATTATTTTCATTGTGCATTCATGATGATCTGTGCTAGCCCTGTAACCAGTCTTCCTTGTAGCCAACCTTCCCACTTTTCTAGGTGGAGCATTTGTGTGTGTGAGAGAAAGGTGCATAGCACAAGCCAATCCCCTCCTTCACTGGTGAAGACATGAGGGCCAGGGAAGGGAAAGGCAGTGACCTTCCCCCTCACTCCTCCTCCATCCATAGAGTGTGTTAGCTTACATGAATGAATTTTAATCTGTTTAATTGTCTCACCCTTTTTTGAGAGACCCCCAGGAATATCAGACTCAAATGCTTCCCTTTGCCTATAGCTACAGTTCTCTTTCATCTGTGGACTGTCCCTGTGTTCAGGTTCTTCACAAACTGAACTTCTTTGATAATGACAGTGAGCTCCTGAGCTTGGCTTGCGATGCTGCTTTACATATCTCAGTTTCAGATTTCACTCAGAAAATGAACTTTTCCATACTACAAGTTTAGGAAGGGCAGAGAGAAAATAAATACTTTTAGGTGTGTTTGTTAACTCCTCCTTGAGAGTCCGTCCTTCTAGTCTTGTTCCTGACCTTTAGATTTTCCTTCTTATTTGACAATCAAGGGAAAACCTTTATATAGTTGTTGTTGTTGTTATGTGGCTTCCAATCGATTACGACTTATGGCGACCCTATGAATCAGTGACCTCCAAGAGCATCCGTCATGAACCACCCTGTTCAGATCTTGTAAGTTCAGGTCTGTGGCTTCCTTTATGGAATCAATCCATCTCTTCTTTGGCCTTCCTCTTTTTCTACTCCCTTCTGTTTGTCCCAGCATTATTGTCTTTTCTAGTGAATCATGTCTTCTCATGATGTGTCCAAAGTATGATAACCTCAGTTTCATCATTTTAGCTTCTAGTGACAGTTCTGGTTTAATTTGTTCTAACACCCAATTATTGGTCTTTTTTGCAGTCCATAGTATGTGCAAAGCTCTCCTCCAACACCACATTTTAAATGAGTTGATTTTTCTCTTATCTGCTTTTTTCACTGTCCATCTTTCACATCCATACATAGAGATCAGGAATACCATGGTCTGAATGATCCTGGCTTTAGTGTTCAGTGATACATCTTTGCATTTGAGGACCTTTTCTAGTTCTCTCATAGCTGCCCTCCCCAGTCCTAGACTTCTTCTGATTTCTTGACTGCTGTCTCCCTTTTGGTTAATGACTGTGCCAAGGTATTGATAATCCTTGACAAGTTCAATGTCCTCATTGTCAGCTTTAAAATTACTAAGAAATTGGAGGCTGTGGAAAGCAATTGGAATTTTTTTACTGGTTGCCAGGTTGATTTTTCTGTCCAGAAATCCTGAAAAGGCCTCATGTTGAGCTGCACATATTGGGAAAACAGAAATTAGGCCAGAGTTACAGCCTTGGTAACCAGCCAGCCAGTTAACTGTAGTGTACATAGCAATATTTCTATTCCTTTGAGGCTGTTTTTATCCTTTGCCATCAAATAGTCAAGAAAAAGAAGAAAAAATAGCCACTATGACTGTGAGTATAGTGAGTGCTTTAAAACAATAAAGGGTAACTTAAGGTAGCCATTTTTTTCAGATCACTTTAAGTTATCTGTTTATTTCACGCTTTAACAATAAGCACCCAATCCTGCCCGACTCATCATAACTGCAGAATAAAAAACTCTTACTTCTTACTGCAGGCAAACAAACATGCTTTTTTTATTGCCGGCTGGGTAGAGAATACAACTGAAACTGAAACTGAAAATCAGAGAAAGAGAGCCTCTAGACTGAGCAAGAGAAACTCTAGCCCATAATACAAAGTTCTAATATTTAACTCTTCAAGGATAATTTAAAGAATTAAATGACAAGGCAATGTCATTGTCTGTCATGTCACAAATTAAAAAAGAAGAGAATTTCCCATAAAACCATAAAGCAGAGCAAACAAACCCATAACAGCCACTGGAAGCTTGGTAGCACACTAGAAACAAAACCAACATCATCTCAGTCTATCAAATGCCTGGGGGGAAAGATAAGACTTTAGAAGTGCCATAAAGATGTCAATGAAGGAGCCAGGCACAACTTGCTGGGGAGAGCATTCCACAAATGGGGAGCCACAACTGAAAAGGCCTTCTCCCTTGTCACAACTCTCAAAGCCTCCCTCAGAGGAGGGACCTGCGGAAGGGCCTCAGAAGAAGACCTAAGATGAGGTAAGGTTATCCTTCGAGCAGTTTCCCTTGAGTATGAGCTTTTATGTCTGAAATATGTTGAGAACTTGACTTGTTAATTGACCTTCCTCACATCCATGTTTGTCTTTATTTAAAAAGAAAAAGTGTGCCTTTCTTTTGGGCTGCAGTTCTCCTTCACCTAATAGTTGATGGAACTGTGCACTGTTTAAAGTCCCTTTTTCAGAAGATGTCACCTCATAGGGCAGTGTAGTTAAAGAGTGCTGGCTTTAGGCATTTTTTTTGCGTGTTATGACTACAAGCTCAACCCACTACTTTCAAATGGTGCCAGGGGACCCAGGATGCTCATCAGAAGAAGGTATATCCTGAGGCTTCCTCGTATTTTAAAGACCTTTCATTAAAAAGTTTTTGCAAATTTTCAGTGTCATTAGTATAATAAGGTACAAATAACACAACATAATGCAAGCATTAACTTTCAAACATGGCCTGCGGCATTACCACCTGGGGCTGTGATCTGTGCATCTCTCCTAACCAAAAGCAAAGCTGGCCCATACCCGCATTTCAATGAGAGACCTCAAAGCAAAACGCAAGGGCTGCGGGAAGCAATGCTGGCCATTTAGTCGGTGACACTTTTTTTTGGAGATGTTTATTTCTGACCCATTTGACGTTAATGTGTTGCTGGGGATGCCTTTTGGCACAGCTCGGTGTCTGTTAATGATCCCAGAAGCCTCCATGCAGGAGAATTAAGGACATCATGTCTGTGCTTCCTTGCAAAGTATTTCCAGCTTACTTCAATTCCCCTTTGTTGTTTTTTAAACAGCATTTCCAGGCTGAGTATTTCAGATTATAACACAGCTGAGTTGGGGGGAGAGTGGCAGAAAAGATGTTTGTCAGTGACACATGATTCACAGCAAAGTTTCAAGGTCCTTTGCGACTGGAGTTTGTAAGTCCCACTGTGGGCCCATCGTGATGAAAGGAAAGAGTCAACCTGCGGGGGGGGGGAATACGATTAAATTGGGAGGTGGGTTTGAAGAGTATTGGTTGTGGATGCTACTTATACCTTGTAGTAACAATTACAATATTACCAACATAGTCAAATAGTCAGTTTAAGCTGTGCCAAACCGTGCATGTTTTCTTTTTGTGAAAATTTTTGCCTCCCGCTAAGGATGAGGGAGAAAATTGATTTGGTCTGCATTTAAAGTTGAATTTATCAAATGTGCACTTTCTGAAACAGTATGAGAACCAAAACATAGCCATCCTTCAGAATTCACACTTGTCCCAATTTTGTGATGCAGTTCTCCAACCAATCAATTTCCCCCCAGAATGCATATATTGGAGGAAAGTGCAAAAATGTAGCGATGGGGGGGGGAGGAGGGGGAATGAGGGCATTGCCTCCCAAAATAATAATTCTCCCCTCCATGAAACTTCCCTTCAGCCCCCAAGTTTCTAGCATTGCAGTAACTTAAAACTCCAGTTGAGCTTTTAGCAATACAGTTTAGATATCCAAAGAGAGGGGCAGGGCAAACTTATCAAGGGAATGTGAACACAGCAAATATAAGAGTTAAAGGTATGAATGAAGTGAACACAAATATTGATGGATGGGAGAGGGAGTTAGAAAACCTACGGGTTCACAATTGGAGGAAGGAAAAGTGGGAAGGGCAGTATTGTTATGTACCGCAGAGCATCTCCCCTGTAGGGCTCAGCCAGCCTCTGTAGGTGGTGGGAGTTATTAATGCATCTGGTGGGTGTGCCTAGGCTTTTTGGTCCTAGACTGTTCCAGGGCAGGACCTGAGAAGAAGCACTGACCTGGCTCTCCAAGGCCAAGGAAGCCTAATGAGACCTTACTAACTTAGCCCAGGCAACGGGGAGCTGGATTAGTGTGTGTGTGTGTGTGTGTGTGTGTGTGTGTGTGTGTGTGTGTGTGTGTGTGTGTGTGTGTGTGTGTGTGTGTGTGTGTGTGTGTGTGTGTGTGTGTGTGTGTGTGTGTGGAGCATTTCTTTCCTAGTATGAAAAATATATCCTTTCAAGCTGGTTCCATTTCAAAATGGTTTTGAAGAGGATAATGTGGCTAGAGCCTTAGTTGCAACAGTTTTAGACCTCCACCCAACTGTGCACATGATCATTATAAATAATTCACCTTATTTAACTTTTCTCATGCAAACTTATGTACTTAGGCACATCAGCAGCAGTGTTAGCTGGCTGGCCCACGGCCTTTCTATACAACAGAGATGGTGTGCTAGTACAGTTGATTCCTGCACCTGTAGTTAGGAGAGACGTATAGTTCCTATGTGACATGCTGTCAAGCATTTCCTTATGAAAAATGATGTTTATACATATTAATTTAATTTTTAAAGTGAAACTTTTCTTAATTGCTTTCCTGGCATGGCAATGGAGATCAGGGTAGTCAGTTCCAGGAAGCAGCTGCCTCAGGAAAACTGAAATCACAGTTCATGAGATTACTAAAACATTGAACCTGTACAAGGAAGCCTTTCCATGTATGTACACTTTGTATGCTGCAGTAGTTCAGATTATTATTATTATTGTTATTATTATTATTATTACTACATTTATATACCGCCCCATAGCTGAAGCTCTCTGGGCAGTTTACAGCAATTAAAAACATTAAAAACAAATATATAAATTTAAAAACACATTTTTAAAAAAACAATTTGAAAACACATGATAAAATGCCTGGGAGAAGAAGAAAGTCTTGACCTGGCGCCGAAAAGATAACAGTGTTGGTGCCAGGCGCACCTCGTCAACAACATCATTCCATAATTTGGGGGCCACCACTGAGAAGGCCCTCTCCCTTATTGCCACCCTCTGAGCTTCCCTCAGAGTAGGCACCCGGAGGAGGGCCTTTGATCTTGAACGTAGTGTACGGGTGGGTTTGTATCGGGAGAGGCATTCCATCAGGTATTGTGGTCCCAAGCCGTGTAAGGCTTTATAGGTTAAAACCAGCACCTTGAATCGAGCTTGGAAACATACAAGCAGCCAATGCAAGCGGGCCAGAATCAGTTTTATATGTTCGAACCATCTGGTCCCTGTTACCAATCTGGCCGCTGCATTTTGCACAAACTGCAGTTTGCAAACTGTCTTCAAAGGCAGCCCCACGTAGAGTGCATTGCAGTAATCTAACTTGGAGGTTACCAGAGCATGGACAACAGAAGGCAGGTTATCCCTGTCCAGATAGGGGCGTAGCTGGGCCTCCAACGGAAGTTGGGCAAGATCCTGGAACGTGTGGTTGCTGACCAGCTCCAGGCACTATTGGATGAAACTGATTATCTAGATCCATTTCAATCGGGGTTCAGGCCTGGTTTTGGCACTGAGACTGCCTTGGTCGCCCTGTTTGATGACCTATGTCGGGAGAGAGACAGAGGGAGTGTAACTCTGTTGATTCTCCTTGACCTCTCAGCGGCTTTTGATACCATTGACCATGGTATCCTTCTGGACAGGCTTGCGGAGTTGGGAGTTGGAGGCACTGCTTGGAAGTGGTTCCGCTCCTACTTAGTGGGTCGTCTCCAGAAGATAGTGCTTGGGGAACATTGCTCGACACCGTGGGTTCTCCAATGTGGGGTCCCGCAGGGTTCGGTTCTGTCTCCCATGCTTTTTAACATTTATATGAAGCCGCTGGGGGCGGTCATCAGGAGTTTTGGAGTACGTTGTCATCAGTATGCTGATGACACGCAGCTCTACTTCTCCTTTACATCTTCTTCAGGTGAGGCAGTCGACGTGCTGAACCGTTGCCTGGCTGCGACAATGGACTGGATGAGAACTAACAAACTGAGACTCAATCCTGACAAGACTGAGATGCTGTTGGTGGATGGTTTCTCTGATCGGATGGTGGATATATACCCTGTCCTGGATGGGGTTACACTCCCCCTAAAGGAACAGGTGCGTAGTCTGGGAGTCATCTTAGACTCTTCCCTCACACTTGAGGCTCATGTAGCCTCGGTGGCCCGGAATGCGTTCTACCAACTTCGGTTGGTAGCCCAGCTACGTCCCTATCTGAGTAAGGAGGACCTCACATCAGTGGTACATGCTATGGTAACCTCGCGTCTGGACTACTGCAATGTGCTTTACGTAGGGCTACCTTTGAAGACGATTCGGAAGCTACAGCTAGTGCAAAATGCGGCGGCCAGACTGCTAACAAGAACTAAGCGGTCTGAGCATATAACACCTGTGCTAGCCCGTTTGCACTGGCTTCCAATATGCTTCTGGGCCAGATTCAAAGTGTTGGTACTTACCTATAAAGCCTTATACGGCGCGGGACCACGATATCTGTCGGAACACCTCTCCCGATATGAACTGGCCCGTACACTATGGTCTACTACGAAGGCCCTCCTCCGGGTTCCGACTCACAGGGAAGCCCGGAGAGTGGTGACAAGATCTAGGGCCTTCTCAGTGGTGGCCCCCGAACTATAGAATGGTCTCCCCGAGGAGGTGCGCCTGGCGCCGACACTATCATCTTTTCGGCGCCAGGTTAAAACCTTTCTCTTCTCTGAGGCATTTTAATTCCTGTTAATTCTAAATTATTATATTTTGATTTTAGACTGTACAGTTTTTTGTACGGTTTTGTATTGTGATATACTGTATTGTGTTATTTTTATTGTATTTTTAATGTTCACCACCCAGAGAGCTGTTGCTAGTCGGGCGGTATATAAGCTTAATTAAATAAATAAATAAATAAGTTGGTAGAAGGCACTCCGTGCCACTGAGGCTACCTGAGCCTCAAGTGACAGAGATGGTTCTAGGAGAACCCCCAAGCTACAAACCTGCTCCTTCTAGGACAGGTTAGACAGCCACCATTAGGTCAGAAGAACCACCCACTAACAGCATCTCAGTCTTGTCTGGATTGACCCTCGGTTTATTAGTCCTCATCCAGTCCATTGTCGCAGCCAGGCACCGGTTCAGCACATTAACAACCTCACCTGAAGAAGATGAAAAGGAGAAATAGAGCTGTGTGTCATCAGCATATTGATGGCAACACACTCCAAAACTCCGGATGACCGCACCCAACGGTTTTATGTAGATGTTGAACAGCAAAGGGGACAGAACTGACCCCTGCAGAACCCCATACTGGAGAGTCCAGGGTGCCAAGCAATGCTCCCCAAGCACCACCTTCTGGAGCCAACCCACCGAGTAGGAGCAGAACCACCGCCATGCAGTCCCTCCAACTCCCAACACAGCCAGTCTTCCCAGAAGCCTACCATGGTCAATGGTATCGAATGCCGCTGAGAGATCAAGAAGAATCAATAGAGTCACACTCCCTCTGTCTCTCTCCCGACAGAGGTCATCATACAGGGCAACCAAGGCTGTTTCCATGCCAAAACCAGGCCTGAAACCCGACTGAAATGGATCCAGATAATCAGTCTCATCCAAGTGTGTCTGGAGCTGGCCTGCAATGGTAGGATGACTTGCACAGTATATGTTTACTTCCTAGTCACTGTTATTTAGTTTACATAACTATTTTGCATGTGGGAAATATTGTATTTTAAGTTGATTTGCTTTTTGTAAACTTCATGAGTCATAGTTACTAATTAAAATGCATAAATTGGGTTTTAGTCATTACATATGAAAACTCCCCCCCCAAAAACCTCAGTCTTATAGTGACTGCTGCCCCAACCTTTCTGTCCCCTCAATTTTTGTTTCTCCCCACCCAATGAAAATTGTCTCACTACACTTCTGGGCAGAGCTTGGAAAAGTTACTTTTTTGAACTACAACCCCCATCAGCCCAATCCAGTGGCCATGCTGGCTGGGGCTGATGGGAGTTGTAGTCCAAAAAAGTAATTTTTCCAAGCTCTGCTTCTGGGAAAACGTGCATAAAAAAGAATGTATTCGTGAAAATAACATACAAAACTGCATTAGAAAAAGATGCTTGCCAAATGTGTACATTAGTCAAAACTGCCTACAAAAATGTGTTTAGTAAGAGAAATTCAGGCGATTCCTACTGGCTCTCCCAGTCAAATCCCTGGTGTCCACAGGCTCAGCATGATGCATTGAAAGGGCATCTATATACATACAGCTGTATGTATGCAGGTGCTTCACATTATAGAAAGGGGGGGTCACCAGACAGTAGGGATGGGGATAAATTCAATTCAGTTCACATTTAAAGCCGAGTTTATCAAATTCACACTTTCCGAAACAACATAGGAACCAAAACTCAGCCATCCTTTGAAACTCACACTTATCCAAATTTTGTGACGCAGTTCTCCAACCAAGCAATGTTTACAAAAATGCATATATTAAAGGAAAGTGTACAAAATTAATATATTGGTGACAATAACGTACAAAAATGCATTTCATTAGGATAAATTGACTGCAAAAATGTGCACCTTAGTCAAAACTGAATACAAAAATGTATTTATTTGGAGAAATTCACACTAAAATCCTGAAGAATTTTCATGAGCATTTAAAAAAAAATCACAAATTGCTGCAGAAATGTGGAGAACCGCTTCTAAGATTAGAAAGATGAGAAATGGAGAGAACTGAAACTGACAGACCCTTCTATCTCTACCAGCGTTTTGGAAGCCAGTACCCATTTTTCCAATATATAGATGGGATGGGGAAGCAGAGTACCTTAACCCACTTGGACATCAGTGCTCCTTTTGGAAATACTTCTTCAGATATTTGAATTATACACAGCTTGTATCACACATAGTCAATTTCTGTCTTGTAACCTTGTGGGAACAGTATTGTTGGTTTGTGAACACCGTTTATTTTTGTGCATGTTTATTGTGTAGAAGGAAACAGATACATAAATAATATTTTTAAAATAGGCTGATAGGAGCTGCAGTCCAAAACTTCTGGAGGGCAGCAGCTTAGACAAGGCTCTGCTGTGGGTATTAATTTGCACAAAAATCACACTTAAACATGTGTTTGCAAGTGTATTTGTAAACACATGCTCTCCAAAAATGCATTTATACAGTATTCTGATATGTTCATACTGCCAAGAACTGCCTCACATGTTTCAGAGATGTTTGAAATCCAGTGGAGAGTTACTTTCTGATGTGCACGTTAATCCAAGACATGCAGATTATATTGAAATTCACAAAGAATGGAATTCCTCAAGCATCCTTAAGCAAGGGTCAGCACTCGGGGATTTTTACTGAAGATGAAAATGTTACAGAACCCAAGCACAAACAAGTCAGTCCTCTTAACCAAGAAAGAATCAAAGCCTCTATCACACCCTTGAGGAAAGTAACAGTGAGCCTTGACAACAGGGCAACTAAAAGAAATGGGTCACCCAGGAAATCATTAAATGTTTCCAGTCCTCATCCGCTTGGATACAGTGAAGCAACATCATATGGGCTAGTCTTGAACAAAACAATAGGGACTTAAGAGCACAGCCTGCCAAAGGGGCTTCAGTGTCCTTGTAATGGATCCAGCATTTACAAGAGATGACCCACTAGAAACCATCTACAGAGATCACGCAAAATAAGACGGAGCCTTCAAAGCACTTGTCCCTTGTCTTGTGTTTACTGCCAAAGATAACTTGGTTACTATGAACTGAACTTGGCTCTATGACATTGTTTAATTATATTGTTTATTGTTATTGTTATACTGTTATAGTTTTTTGATGTTCCTGATATTTTGATGTGTTATATGCTGTATTGTATGTCGCTCAGAGTGGCTGAGAAGTCAGCCAGATGAGCATCTAACAAATCGAATAAATAAATAAATAAAGGTAAGAAATGCATGGTGGAAAGGTTTAGTTGCTAAGCAGGAGGAAGCGAACGAATGATAAGATACCGTTGTCAGCCTTGACTAAGCACCTGTTAAAATGGAGATAACGGCCACTTCTGCATGTTCTCCTTTGCTGGCTTTTATACAGGGAAGTAGATCCCCCTAAACATCTACAAGACTTCCTCATTGTCCTTGCCAGCCTCTGCAACAGCATTAACTCTGCCTTTGCAATGCTCCCTGTGAAACAGCTTGGCGAGACTCAGGCTGTTGGCACACAAAGATCATTGTCTTCAAGTAAGCAATGTTTGCATACTTGTGCTATACCATCTGTGCAGTTTTTTGACATATAGACAATACTTAGGCCTAGTCCCTAAAGAGATCATTAGGATGCAGCTATAATTTCCATGCTAGCAACAATGCCAGGAAATCACAGCTACTGCCCTCCTGACATAAAGTACCAGAAGATGAGAGGAGGGGAGGTGGAGGGTGGCGGTTTCAGAACCTGCAGTGTCACTGAAAGGGAACCAAGAGGCCTGATGCGTCATGACCCAGCAGTGGGCACTCTGTGCAGAAGATCCAACCTGGATCAGTCATCAAACCGACTACATAGTCTATTCAACACACCTGAGAGACTAGCACCCTTGCAAGACTAACTTAGCATAGCACAAGAAAACGGCTGGCCTTGTCCCCTCCCAATCATCTTCTGTGGAGAGGAGCAGATAATTCTCTCATGTCTTTACTTCAAATGTTGTCGGATCATCAATTTGATTACGTTTTGCCTAGCCATAGAATTTGGTCTTACTTATGTTGCCTATCCATTTTGTCATGCTGCAAGTTCTGAAGGAGAGCTGCTGGAGATTATAGCAAGGTGGGAGTCTGTAAGAGTGTGCCCACTTCTCAGATCACTAGTAAACACTGCAAGATTTGGGCTTCTTTCCCACCCAGATCTAGGTAGTTTTTAAAGGAAGGGGAAGGTTTCTAGAATGAGTGGTGGCTCTACCCAAGAGTGGCTGGAGTAGCTTCAAAACATCCAGAATGTTTTGTTGTGCACATGCTCTTGATGGAGGCCACAAGTGTGTTAGCTGGGTATACAGGTTTGGTAATCCAGGTTGTTCATTTGTGTAAAAGTAGATGTGACATGTTGAAAATGAGCATGCACAGCTGCAGTCCCTCAAGACTATAGAGAGTGTATTGCTTACTTTAGTCTTACTTTAGTGAATATTCCTTCATACACTATGCCCAACCTTAAGAGGCTTCCCCATTTGGCTGATAATCATAATGTACTGTAGATTAACAAACTGAGTGACAAGAGAAGACAGAAGAAAAGGACCTGCCCCCATTTCCAGATAACACATCATTTTATGCAGCTTGCAGCAGGTATTATTATTATTATTTATTACATTTGTATACCGCCCCATAGCTGAAGCTCTCTGGGCGGTTTACAACAATTAAAAACATTAAAAACAAAAATACAAATATACAAATTTAAAAACACATTTTTTAAAAAAACAATTCAAAAACACATGCTAAAATGCCTGGGAGAAGAGGAAAGTCTTGACCTGGCACCAAAAAGATAACAGTCTTGATGCCGGATGCACCTCCTCAGGGAGATCATTCCATAATTTGGGGGCCACCACTGAGAAGGCCCTCTCCCTTGTTCCCAAGCCATGATAATAAGAGTGGCCATCAAAATGCTCAAAAACACAATACACATTACAAAATAGAACAAAGAGGATCACTTCACCACGTAGCAATGTGGTCACACACTTCTACCCACAAACTATACTTTTTGCATCACTCGGAGAGAGTGAAAGCAAGCGAGCGCTGGAATGCAAGAACATCTAATCCAGAGGTATCTAATCCTTGGATACTTATGCCACAATGAATCTGTTAGGGTGCTTCCATACTGTTACTATTTTCAGGTGGCATTCACTCATATGACGGCAAATTCAGGTTGCACAATTAAAGCTAATATAGTGCTCCTGGGAAACCAACCTGCTTCCCCAAAAGTCCAGACTTTGCAATAAGTGACAGGGAAATGCACTGGAAAGCATGGGAGAACACTTGCTTGATGCCACATCATCTCACTTTCCCACAAACAAATCAGAATGACTTGACTTCTGAATAGTAATCAATGTCATCTAATCTCCCTCCAAACAAATTAGGACGAAAGCTCAATAAATAGGTCATCTGGAAGTGACCTTAAGGATCCTCTTTTTGTGTGTGTTAGCTTAAAAGAGTAACACCTATCCCCCCCCTACCCACCCTGCAAATCAAAGATAGTTTCAGGGGAAGACAAATACCCCAAATCAACCTAAAGGTAAGAGCAGTTTCAACGTATGCTTATTTTTTCATTGTACAAACTGTACTGGTAGGATAGCAAAATGTTTAGTTTCAGACAATGGTTCTGTAGGTGGGTTGCCATGTTATTCCTGAAGGAAGGAAGTCTGGAGAGCTCTGTGCCACTCAAAATATCATCCTAATAACCCATGGGTGCGGAACATTTTCAGCCTGTGGGTTGCATTCTGTTGTAGGCAATCTTCCAGGGCCCACATGGCAGTGGTGGGCAAGGCCAGAAGCAAAAAGTGGGTGGAGCAAATGATGATGCTTTTACCTATGTATGCTTCCTTCTACCTATACCCACACATCCCTCTCTATCCTCTATCCAGGCGAGGAAGAAGAATTATGAAAGTGGACACATTCCAGTCAGGGAAGAACTTGTGAGGGGTGGGGAGGAAAGTCCCAAGGACCCAAGGTTGCATTCAGCCCTTCTGTGTGTGGTTCTCCATCCCTGTAGCAATCCATTCAGTCAAATAGTCCACATCCTAAGTATGTACCATAGGTGTAGCTTAAGATACTTCACTTAAATATGTGCCTAAGGCTGCAATCTTAATGTCTACTCAGAAGTAAGTCCAATTGAATGTAATGGGGTTTATTCCCCGGTAAGTGGGGTTATGAGTGCTGCCTAAATGTGTGAATGTGACAAACACTTTGTAGACATTGTGTCTACACACTGAGTACATTCATGGATGGAGGAACGCTATTACATCCACTGACTTTCCCCCAGACTTCCACATACTGTATTACCTAGAGAAGGTCTGAAAGGGACATCTGTGCATGCACATGTACACAATTCAGCACTCCACACAAGTTGGAACCTTGCCCAATCATTATTCCAAATTGCATGGAGTGCCATTATTCATACAGCTGCATGCATCTTTCTGCTGATGCGTGAGGTCTAAGACCTCATTCCTGCCTTCATGTGTTTACAGCAGGTGTAGCCAATGTGGTCCCCTCCAGATGTTGTGGGCTATACCCCCCATTAGCCCCAGCCAGCATGGCCAGCGGGCAGCCAGGTCAGGCACTGGCCAAGGCCTCATGTGGCTGGCTGAGGACCACTGCAGCTGGGGCTGGGAGGGTGGAGCTGATGCTCCACAATTCCCACCAGCATCGGGTACCGGGGCGTGATCTCAAATTGCGACCAGACAGTGGCATGGATCACAGATTGGGAGCTCCATTCTCCCAGGCAACAGTCAGGAGCAGGGAGGGGGGAGAAATTCGATTCACTTTCCAGAAATGTGGAGAACTGAATGTAAGATTAGAAAAATGAGAAACGAAGAGAAACAAGACGAATGTATCCAGTTATATACAAAGGTGTCACTCGTATAAAATTAGATGTGCACGTGAGGCAAAT
Source organism: Rhineura floridana (assembly GCF_030035675.1). Lineage (NCBI taxonomy): Eukaryota > Metazoa > Chordata > Lepidosauria > Squamata > Rhineuridae > Rhineura > Rhineura floridana. The sequence continues at coordinate 173,144,476 of NC_084483.1, read as the reverse complement.
TTGTCTAAAATAATACCCCCCTCCTGTTCTTCATTCATCAGGAAAAGTCACTGGGGCTACTCTGGGGGGAGAATTATGTGCTGACATTTACCAGGTGGCAACAAGGTCATGTCAGGTATTTTCTACGAAGTGTGTGCATGTAATTATGAGATAGAATTACAGGTAACAAAGGCTCAGCACATTATAACCAAGGGGTTATAATAAAGAAGCTCTCTTACCTACCTTTGCTTTCTCCTGTTAGCTGCTTTAAAAGAGCAAGGGGAAATTAGGACACATACAAAGTATGTGTGTGAATAGGCATAAACATTGGCCTCAAGAGAAACAAAACAGACACAGGAACATATACTGAAGAAAATGATGCTTGCTACCACTTGGAAATGTCAAAATTCAAAGCCAAAGAAAAATCACATACTCTTAAATCTGCTCAAGTGGTAGGAGATAAGGCAACCATGGTTAGGAACAGCTTCAGCTGCAGTGCTCTCGGTTTCTCATTTCTCTAATCTTCAGTTGAATTCTCCACATTTCTGAAGCAATCTGCATTTTTTTTAAAAAAATATCCTCATGAAAATTCTTCAGCATTTTAGTGGGAATTTCTCCTAATGTACACATTTTTGTATGCACTTTTGACTGATATAGACATTTTTGCAAGCGGTGTCTCCTAATATAATGCATTTTTGTATGTTATGTTCACTCATACATTCACTTTGCCCAATATCGTTTCCTTGGAGAACTGCATCACAAAATTCAGATAAGTGCAAATTTTGAAGGCTGTCTGTCTTTCAGTTTTCATAGTAATTCGGAAACTGTGAATTTGAGAATTTCAGCTTTAAATGCAGACTGAATCAAATTTCTCTCTCATCCCAACTCCTTGGTCCATCTAGCTCAGTATTGTCTACACTGATTGGCAGCAGTTCTCTAGGTTTTAGACAGGGAGTCTGTCTTAGACCTACCTAGGGATGCCGGGAATTCAACGTGAGACTTTCTGCATGCAAGACAGATGCTCTATCATCGAGCTACAGCCCTTCCAAAAGTAATTTCTCCGGCACATTCATTCTTGGGCCCCATTATCCACCTTCTGCCCACACTTATTGTGTGGCATACTTTGTGGGCATATGCATCGGATTTGGACAAATCCTTGGGCAAATTGAGTCCTTTTCCAAAGTACTGAATTGGGTTCCAAACCAAATCTTGTGGTTGATGCACAACCCTAATACCTGGAGCTCTCAGCAATTGCAGCATATTCTGTAAGGGGTGGATGGCAGGGCAGGGTGGGGGGAGAGCAGGCATCAGAAAGCACAGCTGCCTTATCTCCTGCTGTATCGAGAGATTTAAAGGGCTATGAAAATTCTCTGTGAATCTGGCCACCCTACTAACATCTAAAATTCACTAGAAAAAATAGTCTGAGGGTTTTTTTAAAAAACAAACTTGCAACCAGATTTGTCAGCCATTCAATCCATATCTTCTTAAACCTCAAAGGATTTCTCCTTTCAGCTACAGAAAGGGGAAAAAATATCTGCCCGTTTTCTGGAATCTTTTCTTCTGCGCCTAGAAGGGAGTCCGACATAAGTTACTTAAATCAACGAGAAGTTTCACTTGGGATTAGAGTATCAGGGAGTGGATCTGACGAGACTGGAGCTAAATTACATTTCAAACCGACATTTAAAATAGAACAATCACCCTTTCTGAGTCTTAGGTGCCTGGATTCTAGTCTGTTTGGTTTTCTTTCAAGCGCAGAACCTTCCCGTCACTGAAGGGTTTCTGTCTTAAGTGTAAATCTAATCTAAACATCTTCTCGAGAGAAGAAGAAAAGAATACTCCCCCCTTCCCAAATGGCACTTGAAGCTTTAAAAGAAGCACAGCGGGAAAACTTTGCACCCATATTTTGCATTTCCCTGGCTATTAATGGATAATGAAAATCAGATGACTCACTGACACCTAGTGGTTTCTAGAAAGAGTGCATCAAACTCTAGGATATGATATTCAAGATGTATTACAAACAAGCCTCAGGTATTTCCCATAACTCTGAAATGCACACAGTATATCAAATGTAGTATATCCCAACACAGGATTATGACAATCAAAGTGCCTTGAGAATGCACATATAACTTCATGTAGAGCACATGTTTTGCACGCAGAAGATCTCACATTTAGTCCTTGGCATCTCCAGGTAGGGCTAAGAGAGTTTCCTGCCTGTAATCCTGAAAAGCCGCTGCCAGTCAATGTAGACCAAAGCTGGCTAAACTTTTTTGGCCCAGGGTGGCATTGACAGTCAGCTATTCCTATGAGGGCCACATGCAAGGAGTGGGCATAGCCAATGTATATGTGTGGGTGCATGTGTACATATAAAGATGTACACCACACATACAAATGTACAACCCCCACACACATACATTCATCACATATACGACCACACATTGACCAGGCATGCAGGAAGACAATACTCTTTCTCACTCTCTCATACATGCACATCTATGCATTCAAAAACTCATACATACTCTGTAACATACAAGGCCTCTACATTCCAGCGCTGGGGTGAGGGTGGCTGGAAACACTGACTTTTACTTTGCACAGATCTTTCTGTGCAAAGAGGCAGCATTTCTCTCCAACACTGGAATGGGGTGGTGGTGGTAGAAATGTTGCCTTTTAGTATTAATGACCAGACGGGGCATAATCTCCAATCTTAGCACTGTGGTACTTAATGCGAAGATCAGAGATGAAAGATCCTTTAGGTAGAGGATCTCTAAAGGACAAACAGAAGGATCTTTTACCTCTGGTTCAGTGCTAAGTGTCACAGCACTAAGATTAGAGATAAACCCCCTGCCTGCTCTTTAAGATTAAGATTAAAGACCAGGCAGAGGGTTTATCTCTGATCTCAGTGCCATGGTGTTTAGTGCTAAGATTAGGGATAAAAGATCTCTCTGACAGCTCTTTAGAGAGGATCTTTAGAGAGCATGATTTTATCTCCTGATCAGGAGGCAAATTGTTTGTCTACTCATCAGAGATCACTTTTTAAAGAACTGATCAGGGTATAAAGCTGCATAGGCTGGGAGGCCACTTCCCACTATTTGGTGGGCCAGATCCAGCCTGTGGGACATGTTTTAGCCATCCCTGGTATAGACAACACTAATGATCTGAAATGAGAGCCGGGCCAGCTCTGCCATTAGGCAAAGGGAGGCAGCTGCCTCAGGTGGCAGATGCTTGAGGATAGGGAGTGGTGGCAAGATGTTTGAGAATAGAGCTGTATTTACTATGTGGCCTGCCCTATGTTCCCTAGGAAAGCCTGCTGCTTCTGGTGTGGCTGAAGGTGTGCCCATGGCCAGTGGTAAAGTAAGATTCAACTGCCAGTCCACTTGGATTCTGTGCACAGAATGAGGGGGGAACAGCTTATCCCACGCCTCAAACACAGCAAAATGTCTTGTGCCTTCCCTTAATACACATTCCCGCCCAATCTCATCTTAAACAAGAAGCAAATCTGCTTTCGTCTTCACACTGGCCAAATAAGGCATAAAACCAGGGTTGCCAGGTCAGAAGCATTCCAAAACCTGAGATTTGGGGCGGGCCCTAGTGATGTCATGGGGCGGGCCTGACTGATGTCACAGGGGTGGGCCCTAATGATGTCATTAAGCATGATACATTTAGCATCAACCACAGCTGCTTGTCACATACAATTCAAACAAAAACATTTCTCTGATTGGAAATTAAGATAGAAATCTTAGCCAAAAGATGGAGCCTGGGTAGGGAACATTTAATCTAGCCAACTTGCTTCTGGTAAGAAGGTTTAAGTGCCCTCTGGCCAGGCCAGTCACCAGAAGGCCATTGTAGGAAGACAGGAGCCTAGTGTTGTAGAGATGCTAGATGGGACCACTCAGGAGTAAAGATGGAAGCCCCTGAAAGCTGCAATTCTGAACATACTTACTAAGGGATTAAGCTCCGTAGATATGGTTTGAATTGTGCTGTTGGTAAAGCTTAGCTAGGGATCCTCTGCAAAGATATCCACATCCAAGCAGGGTTGGCAACCCCCTGCCTGGTATGCCCTGGCCGTACCTTTTAATTTTACCTTTTGGATGGCTGCTCCCAATTTCTTTACATATTTGACCCTTCACTTCAAAGAGGTCTGAGAAATGAGTAAGAGTAAGAAGATGCTCTACCCTTTTCTGTCTGCCCTGTAGGCTGCTATAAACTCACTGTGACAGCCAATCCAATTTCAGTGGATAATAACTGACAGAGAGAAAACACACATGGTTGAGTCTACCTTCACAGGCAGCAGCTTGGGAACAATTGCAGCCGCACATCCCAGCATGTGAATTCTCTTTTACCACTATTGGGCAAGAAACAAATTGTCATGCAATCAACAAGATACATCATCAGTGGGTTTAAGGGGGTTGAGCTGAATGCATGGAACCACTGTTACTGATGTAAGGGAGTAGGGTTGCCAGGTTCAATCCCTGAGACTGATCCTGTATCTTTAGGAGAAGAGAAAATCAGCCAAGTGCAGGTGTTCTTGCAACCCTGTAATGGGAAAAACCACATGGTGGAATTCTCCCTTTCCTCCGCACAACTTTTAAAGATACAAAAGACCTCTTGTAACCAAGAACATAGGGTCTGCTGTGAAATCTGCACTGGTTGCTGATTTGCTACCAGGCCAAGTTCAAGGTGTGCTTTCCATGTTACGGGTGCCACATAGTACTTGTTCTGCTCTTGTAAGAAATCACCTATGCTTTGGAACTCCCCGCCTACTGACATTAGGCAGACACCTTCATTGTACTCATTTTGGCACCTGCTAAAAACATTTTTGTTTAGGCAAGCCTACCCAAGCATGTAGAAGTTATTGTGGTTTTTATCTGTTTTTAACTCATTGTTGGTTTTATTATTTTGAATGTTTTTAAATATCTGTCTTTGTTTTTGCCAATAATGTCATATTTTAATTCCTTCTGTAGACCGCTTTGAGATTTTTTACAATAAAGTGGTATATTCATTTCATTTATTTCATTTTTAAACCGCCCATAGCGAATAGCTCTCTGGGCGGTGAACAAAACAAGATTAAAATACAATATTACAATAAAATTACAATAAAATCAGCAACAAGTTAAACGAAAAAAAAAAATTAAATGAAACACCTTGAACATTAAAATGCCTGGGAGTATAGCCAGGTCTTAACCTGGCGCCTAAAAGAAAGTACCGAAGGCGCCAGGCGTATCTCCACAGGTAGGCTGTATAAATGTTGTAAATGAAATACATAGAGTCACTGTGGCCCTTGGGTCTCTTTCCATTTTTAGGAACAAAGGAATCTGCTTTATATCAACTCAGGCCATTTGGTACCATCTAGCTCAGTACTGATGACATGGACTAGCATTGGCTCTCCAGGATTTCAGGCAATTGTCTTTTCCAGAAATTGAATTCTGGACCTTTGCATGCAAAGTATATGCCCTACCACTGAGCTACAGCCCTTCCCCTATTAAAAAAGTATATTTTAACATTGGTCTTTTCAATTCGCTAATGAATGCACATCATACCTAAGGCAGACCCACACCATTCATTTAAACACATTCAACACACATTTGAAGCACATGAATCACACCACAGAATCATGGGAACTGTAGATTGTTAAGGTTGGTGGGAACTATAACTGTGAGGGGGAAACTACACTTCCCAGGATTCTTTAGGGGAAGTCATGTGCTTTAAATGTGAGTTGGATGTGCTTTAAATGTATCATGTGGATCTCCTTAATAAACTTTGCCTGCATGTAAATCGTTTTAATTATTTTTTTAAAATGGAAATGAGCTATAAAGTTTACTGGGTGACCATGGGCTATTCACCATCTCTTAACTTAATCGACCCCTCAGGATGAAAACAACAGAGGGGAACTATGACCACCCCAAGGAAGAAGGGCACACTTAAAATGCCGAGGAAATAATGATGTACACCCATAGTGTGAAATAAGACTGATGGGGACATAATATGAAGAAATATTTATATAAGCATGACTGTTAAAGATTATTATTATTATACAACCTGTAAAGATATTTATAGTGCAATCCTGTTTCTTTACTCAGAAGCAAATCCCAATATATTCAATAGGACTTACTCAAACAGGGAAGCGTGCACAGAACTGCTACCTCAATTGATAAGAAACTTCACTCACCTGAACCAAAATTCAGAATCATGCCACTTTAAGATGTTTTGCAACTGTTTATACTTGTTTTTATGGTTATTGGATTTTCTTGGTGTGAGCTGCCTTGGTTTGCAATCGGCAACCCTACATCACAGAGTTGTTGGAAAGACTCCATATGCGCATACACGGGTGATGTAAAAATGCATACACCCCATATAATTGTTTATTATCAAAACCAGTTGGTCACTGCAGAACATTTTTTTTTAAAAAATAAAATCAGTATTAGTTTCCTACGTAATAAAAGCAGTGATACCTTTGTAAGCCCTGCCTAATTGCTTTAAAAATAGGATTGGAGGAGGAGATAAAGATTTACAACACAAGCACAATCCTTTGCTATTTTCACTCAAAAGTCCCATTAATTTACAGCACAATCCTAACATGTCTACTCAAAAGTAAGTCCTATTGAATTCAATGGGGTTTACTCCAAGTATGTGGGATTAGCATTGCAGCTTTACTCCCAGAAAAGCAAGTATAGGTTTAAAGCTTCAATTGGGAAAGTTTTCAAAACACTGCCCCCTTCAACAGCCCAGGAAAATTTAAACTTGTTGACTCCTGTACACAAGAGAGAAAAAGACAGAAAGCTATGTACTTACTCAATATATGAGCTTTTCAGATAATGAGGAGAAAAAAAGTTTTCTGCCCTTGCAATGGGGTCTAGCTGCTGCCTTGTCAATCACAACCCTGTCTTCACTTATTGGCTATAAAGCTGAAAGGGTGGGGTTATAGCAGCCAGCTACAAGCTCATTTAACAGAAGTTGTGGAGGGTGGCTGACATTTTGGTGTATATCTCTTGAACCAGACCACCTAGAAACTTTTTTTTAAAATGAAAGCTGAGAGTCTGAGGACTAAGGTGACCTGGGGAGGACCCCCAAAATCTTGAGTCTCCGGGCAAAAAACAGAGACCAGACCAGGCCCAGCCTCCAGGAAGTGTACTTAGACTTTCAGAAAGCGTTTGACAAGGTACCTCACCAATGACTTCTGAGGAAGCTTAGCAGTCATGGAATAAGAGGAGAGGTCCTGTTGTGGATAAGGAACTGGTTAAGGAGCAGAAAGCAGAGAGTAGGAATAAACGGACAGTTCTCCCAATGGAGGGCTGTAGAAAGTGGAGTCCCCCAAGGATCGGTATTGAGACCTGTACTTTTCAACTTGTTCATTAATGACCTAGAATTAGGAGTGAGCAGTGAAGTGGCCAAGTTTGCTGATGACACTAAATTGTTCAGGGTTGTTAAAACAAAAAGGGATTGCGAAGAGCTCCAAAAAGACCTCTCCAAACTGAGTGAATGGGCAGAAAAATGGCAAATGCAATTCAATATAAACAAGTGTAAAATTATGCATATTGGAGCAAAAAATCTTAAATTTCACATATACGCTCATGGGGTCTGAACTGGCGGTGACCGACCAGGAGAGAGACCTCGGGGTTGTAGTGGACAGCACGATGAAAATGTCGACCCAGTGTGCAGCAGCTGTGAAAAAGGCAAATTCCATGCTAGCGATAATTAGGAAAGGTATTGAAAGTAAAACAGCCGATATCATAATGCCGTTGTGTAAATCTATGGTGCAGCAGCATTTGGAATACTGTGTACAGTTCTGGTTGCCTCATCTCAAAAAGGATATTATAGAGTTGGAAAAGGTTCAGAAGAGGGCAACCAGAATGATCAAGGGAATGGAGCGACTCCCTTACGAGGAAAGGTTGCAGCATTTGGGGCTTTTTAGTTTAGAGAAAAGGCGGGTCAGAGGAGACATGATAGAAGTGTATAAAATTATGCATGGCATCGAGAAAGTGGATAGAGAAAAGTTTTTCTCCCTCTCTCATAATACTAGAACTCGTGGACATTCAAAGAAGCTGAATGTTGGAAGATGCAGGACAGACAAAAGGAAGTACTTCTTTACTCAGCGCATAGTTAAACTATGGAATTTGCTCCCACAAGATGCAGTAATGGCCACCAGCTTGGATGGCTTTAAAAGAAGATTAGACAAATTCATGGAGGACAGGGCTATCAATGGCTACTAGCCGTGATGGCTGTGCTCTGCCACCCTAGTCAGAGGCAGCATGCTTCTGAAAACCAGTTGCCGGAAGCCTCAGGAGGGGAGAGTGTTCTTGCACTCGGGTCCTGCTTGTGGGCTTCACCCAGGCACCTGGTTGGCCTCTGTGAGAACAGGATGCTGGACTAGATGGGCCACTGGCCTGATCCAGCAGGCTCTTCTTATGTTCTTAAGAGGGAGAATTCCACCTAGTGGTTTTTCCCATTACAGTGTTGCAAGAACACCTGCACTTGGCTGACATTCTCTTCTCCTAAAGATACAGGATCAGTCTCAGGCCCTGAACCTGGCAACCCTACTGCCCTCCCAATGTTTGTCTCTGCCCACCCACTGAAAATTGTTTCACTACACCCCTGCATAAAACTAAACTCGTGAAAGTCCCATGTAGCCAGCCCTGCTTTAAACTGTTTTTAATGTGTTCAAGTCAGTGAATCAGTGGCCCATTTGATGTTGGACACTTTAGGAAGCCATTTGATGCAAAGGGTCCCATCTGCAGTATACCTTTAAAGCAGTATTATACCACTTTAAACACTCATGGCTTTCCCTGAAGAATCCTGGGAGCTGTAGTTTGTTAACTAACGGAGAATTGACAGGAGACCCCTATTTCCCACACAGAGCAGCTACTATCAATCAATCCCTCTTCCCAGGGAACTGTAGCTCTGTGAGGGGAATAGGGGTCTCCTAACAACTCTCAACAGTATACCTTTAAAGCAGTATTATACCACTTTAAACTGTCATGGCTTCCCTGAAAGAATCTTGGGAATTATATAATAATTATATAATATATAATTCCCAGGATTCTTTGGGGGAAGCCATGACAGTTTAAAGTGGTATAATACTGCTTTAAAGGTATACTGCAGGTATGGCCAAAGCTATGCAAAATAAAAATCTGCAACCTTTAGGGATAGGACTGTGACTCAGTAATTGCACCTCAGCTAAAAAGTTTTAAGATGATGTTGTTTTCATTAGGAACAAGTGAGCCATGAGGATTCAAGAAATGAAGGTTAGATAAGCAATGAGGAGCACATATAAGAAGAGTCGCTGGGTGATTTAACTATAAGGTTCTTTCTTGATCGCTTTTAGCAGTCATGCTCTTTGTCATTATAAATCTCTAATTCCAAATCTTGAGGATCAGACTTCATGTTACATTCTGGGAGATTAGTTTCAATCTCATATTATCTGAATTTATGTGGATTTTACCCACTTATTTACCTATTTATTGTATGCTGCCAATCTACAACAGTACACAGGGCAGTGTTGAGATTAACACAGTGCACTGAAATAATTTTCAAAGATCAGTGCAATAAAATATCCCAAATTAAAAAGAGAATCTTCAAAAAAAAAAAAACACCAGGAACAAAGGAACTATAAAATGAGAGGGTAGAATCCATTTGGTGCCTTTGTGATCAAGGAAGAGTGGAGGCACCTGCTGATGGAAGAAGATGGGTGGTTATTTTGGCCAGTTCCCCTTCCCCCTTCAACCCCCAGAAATCAGCTAGAGAGAGGGGGGGTGGTATTCAAACAGAGGGAATGGGCACATTTGCCTCTCCTCCACTTTTGTTAGTTGATGCTCCACTGGATCAAAAGCACTTCCAAGACCACAAGAGCACCAACTGGATTCCATTCCATACATAGGAACACCAGCAGCAGTGGTGGCTGGTGCCTATTGGAATGGTGGGCTGGAAGACACAGAGGCCAACACTAGGTGGAGCCAGAGCCAATGAGAGGCCGAGCTAACTAATTCTAACTTTGTTCTTCTACTGATTCCATTCCCCTCCTCCTCTTCCCCCCTGCTGAGTTCTACAAGGGGCAACACTGAGACTAAGGCGGAAGGAGCTGACAGGCAGCCCCACCCGCTAAGTAAGAAGGCAGGCAAGTGGCGGCTACCTGAAGTTGGTGGGGCAACACCCCATTTACCCTATTAGACCAGCTTCCACCGAGTCAGACCATTGGTCCATCTAGCTCAGTAATGTGGGCACTGACTGGCAGAGGTTCTCCAGGGTTTCAGGCAGGCACAGCAATGACTGACCCTGCAAAGCAGACATTCTACCACTGAGTTACAGCCCTTCCCCAGTTTATTGTTTTTGAAAATTCCCTTTTTGATTGTGGAGATTTTATCACACTGTTTTTTTATTGGACCAAAAGCCTTTCCCCGAGTACAAGTAAGCTAACTGGTTTCACCCCTTTTTAAAAACAACAATACTGTACTGCTTTGTGAAATAACATGCATGCCTACATACAGAAAATCCTGAGTATGGGTAAAGTGGAGTTCTAGTAAAAGTCCTTTATGTCTGTGTTCTACAGTTCTGTGCTTCTACAAATAATACTCAGCTTTCAGGATGACAGAAAGCTTCATCAGTGGAGGAGAGTTCTGTGTAGCAACCTTTCAAACACTTTCTGCAACATCTTAAATCGAAATGTGTACGGTTATTTTAAGCAGACTTTTATCATCTAACCTCAGCTTATTTGAGATTGAAATTTTACTGATTTATACTGCAATCCTATACATGTCTTCTCAGAATTAAGTATGTACCATTGAACTCAGTAGGACTTAACCCCATGGAGGGACAGGAGAATCTGCCAGTGTCTGTTTCTCTCACTTTCTCATTCTTCCAATCTTAAATTCAGTTCTCCACATTTCCACATTAGCTTTTTTTTAAAAGGCCTCATGAAAATTCAGCAGTATTTGAGTGTGAATTTCTCCTTATATACACGCTTTTAGGCAATTTTGCCCAATATATGCAGTTTTGAAAAGTAATTTCCCCAAATATAATGTATTTTTGTATGTTATTTTGACTAATATAGCATTCTTATGGATACGCTACTTGCCCAGAGAACTGCCCTGCAAAATTTAGAAAAGAGCAACTCTCGAAATGATGGTTGTGTTTCGGGTCACGTGTTGTTTTGGAAAGTATGAATTAGGTAGGTTTGCCTGCAAATGCGAACGGAATCAAATTTCTCTCCCATCCCCAAATTTCTCCCCACACATGCAAGTGAGTAGGACTGCAGCCCAAGACTGTCTACTTACTTTTCAATGGCCTGGTTTTGGGGGTCAGGGTTCAAGAGCCAGCTCGAAGCAGACTCTACCACCATCAGAGGCGTGTTGGATGGGAAGCAGCAACTAGAACCTCTGAACTGGCCAGGTGAGCTGTTCGCCCAGCCCTGGCTGGAACCCTCCATCCCTCCCTCCCTGATAACACCGGCCTTTACACCAAGGGAGGAGAGACAACATCTTTGCTTCAGGCTTGAAGAAATCTGCTGGCTGTGTCCAGCATTTGGCATTTTGGAAGCACTGGGTGCTGCTTATACAGTATTTTGTTGATATTTCACTGTATTGGAAATGTTTTCATGTCTGACTCTGGTTCATACATTCTGATAGCTTATTTTCTAATGGATTTTAAATGTTATAACATTTATATTATCAAAATGAATTCTTTGTTTTCTTTGTTATATTGTGTTTGAATGGACATTGGACCGTTATTGTAATGTTATGCTGATGAGCATGTTTTTTTCTTTTGTGTTGTGAGCCACTTTGAGTGCGTTTGTACGGAAAAGCGGCATACATATTGAATAAATTTGGGCTCTGCTGGGAGGAAGGGCAGAATATAAATCTAATAAAATAAATAAATAAATAAATAAATAAATAAGATAAAAAAATTAAAAAACACGGTAAGCCACAGTATGACTTACAGAGACCATGCAAACATGTAGGCTCCTGGAGAGGAGTTCATAGTTGTTTTGCTTGTCCCTGATCCTTTCTGCTGCCATAGCCAAGATGGTTATAATCTGCCCCCATTCTTGGAGGCTGTATTCTTCCGAATACCAGTTGCTGGAAACCTCAAGAGGGGAGAGTGCTCTTGTGCTCAGATCCTGCTTATGGGCTTCCCGTGGGCATCTGGTTGACCACTGTGAGAACAAGATGATGGACTAGGCAGGCCACTGACCTGATCCAGTAGGCTCTTTTTATGTAGATTCTCTTTATATCATTCTTGGGAATTCTAGTTAGAAATGCCGTTAAGTTTTTTTTAAAAAAATATTTGACTGCAACTTTGTGTTCTTTGCGTGCCTTAAATAATAAAGCTAACCTCTTCGACAACCTAAACCTGGGTGTTTTGATCTGATCGTGTCCTCATCTCATGTCATGTTAACACCTTTATTCTTTGGGCCAAACTACCAATAGCACAATATTATTCTGGAGAGAGTGGAATGGTGAAAGAGTGGAAGTGAAGAGCATTATAACTCAATAAGCTCTTGATCTTATAGGGATTTCCTTTTTTTATCTATATACATCTATATTTAAAATGGAAGTAATGAGTCCTTAGAGAAATTAAGAGTCCCTGCTGCTCATCATGCAGCAGACTCCCAATGTACAGTACAGTATTTTTATGACAAATTAAGTGGCTGCAGAAAAGCTGAAGGAATTAGATCACCGATGGGGAGCCTGTGGTCCTCCAGATGTTGCTGGACTCCCAACTCCTATCAGCACCAGGATAACCAGTAGTCAGGAATGATTGGGATTGTAGTCCAACAACATATTTTGAATATACTTTAAATATTAGGCAGGCGCCATCTCTGCTATCTTTTTGGCACCTTTTGAAGACTTTCCTCTTTCAACAAGCCTTTTAAGTTGAGACCTATCCCAGTCTGCATCTGTATCAGAATTGGTTAATATGTTTTTTAATAACGTTTTTAATCCTTTTTAAAAGTTTTTTTTATTGTTTTTAATGCTGTTTTGTTTTAATGTATTTTAAAATCTGTTTTTATGATGTTTTAAAGTGTTTTAGTGCTTTGTCTGCCACCCTGGGCTCCTGCTGGGAGGAAGGGCGGGATACAAATAAAATAAATAAATAAACAAACAAACATCTAGAAGGCAGAAGATTCCTCATGCCTGAATTAGACCTCCATTGAGCTAGTTTACAAAATAACCTTTGGAAGGCTGGGGAAAGGGACTGTGGTAAAGATAAGGACCCAGGGATGTCACACCACATTTACTCTTTTCAGAGTGCATGGGAGGCCAATTGCAATGTTCTATCTCACCAGCATCCTGGAAATACGAATAAAGCAATCCACTGGTGGAGGTAGGCAACAATGAAAAATAACATCAGTCTCAATCCCGACATTTATTTGTTTTTTTGTCTTTGATCTGTAATTATGAAGTGGCTAGGGAAATGTTTATTTTAGGACAGACCCTTAAAGAGTATCTCTGGAGCTGTCTTGTTGCTAATAATGTTTTGTTTGTTGTTGGCATGTCATGTAGAAAAAAATCTATAAAGGAATGTAAGAAGCAGCTGCTTTTCAGTATACATTTTTCTTATCACAAAACTAATCTCAATATTTGTTCTTTATAAATACATTATAAACATGGACCAATCGCAGCGTGTAAAAAAAAAAGTGGCATGAATTTCAGCTCTATTTCAGATAAAAAATCAGGGTACTTTTAGTACCGTGCCTGCATCGACTATAGTCATAATTGAGTTCTAGCTTTGGAGCCCAAATGCAAAGGTATGCTTTTCCAGATTACTTTATCACTGTTCACTGATCATACTAGTCTGTCCATTGCCCTCCATTACCCACCTCATCCTGACGATCCCATCGACACCAGCTCTACCCACCCATGATACAAATCCATTTTTAAAGACTGGATTAAGTGAAGAAAAGTCTTGCTTAAATCAAGAAAATATTGAAATCCAAAAGAAATCTGTTTATGAATTCCTCTTTTAAATGGAGAACACTGCTCAGTCTACAGAAGACTCCTTTAGAATGCCTGCATTTCCCAAATCCCCAGTTGTGTTTTTGAGGGCAAAGCTGCTTCAAGTCCAATTTTTTCCCACCTAATGGCAAGCAGGATTACAGGAGGATGCTCTCATTGTTTAAAAATCTGTGGGGATGAGGTGTGCAAAGCCAGGTTTACTGGCAGCGGCTCAGTTGCTGCCACCTCCTCAGCTTAGCAAACATTGGCTGAGAAAACCCCATAAAATGACATTTTAACAGCCACAAAACCAAAGTGAAAAGGAAAAGCCTGCAAGAAATGGTCACAAGCCGCAGACACAAGAGCTATAAGCAGGGCCAGCTCTACCATTAGGCAGTGTGAGGCATTTGCCTCAAACAGGAGATTTATTTATTATTTATTCAATTTTTTATTGAATTTGTAGCTATGCCTTGTTTCTCACTCCCACTCCTCTCATGAATGGGTTCCTCTTTGCTCATCTGTGCCCACTGGCCTGTGTGTTGTTGCTTAATGCCAGATCAGTACACAATAAGACCTCACTTATCCATGATTTGATTGTGGGTGAAGGTACCGATTTGGTGTGCATTACCGAGACCTGGGTGGGTGAGCTGGGAGGAGTTGATCTGACCCAGCTTTGCCCACCTGGATACTTGGTGCAACACCAGCACAGGCTGCAGGGACAGGGGGAGGAGTTGCTGTTGTCTGCAGAACTTCCATCTCTGTTACCAGGAAATCACCCTGTCTTGGAGCTGGCTGTGAGGGCCTGCACCTGGTGTCAGGCCAAGGAGACAGTAAACTAGGGTTGCTGCTGGTGTACCATCCACCCTGCTGCCTAACAGCTTCTCTGACTGACCTAGCAGAGGCCATATGGGTTGTGGTATTGGAGGAGCCCAGAACGACAGTCCTGAGTGATTTCAATATCCATGCTGAGGCTGCCTCTAGTATTCCAGCTCGGGACTTCATGGCCTCCATGATGACCATGGGGCTTTCTCCAGTTGTCACTGGCCTGATGCTTAGGGCAGGGCACACCCTTGACTTTGTTTTTGCTCCAGATGGAGTAAGGGGTGGTCTGGAGATGGGGGGTGAATGTCACCCCATTGTCATGCTCAGACACTTCTTGGTGAAGTTTAGACTTATGGCTCCGATCTTCCCCTGCAGGGGTGGTGAACAGATTAAGATGGTTCACCCCCAGAGACTAATAGAATCCACAGAATTACTGAAAGCCCTATGGGATTTCCCAGTAGATAGAGCAGGTGACCCTGTTCAAGCCCTTGTCACACGGTGGAACAGCAAGGTGCATTGGGCTCTTAACAAGGTTGCCCCTGAGCACCCTCTCTGGCATTGTGGAGCCTACTTGGTGAGATGGGTATTGGAGGCACTGTTTTACAGTGGTTCTGATCCTACCTCCAAGGTCGTTTTCAGAGAATATCATTGGATGATTGTCTTTCAGTCCCCTGGCAGTTGTGCTGTGTGGTGCCTCAGGGTACCATCTTATCCTCCATGCTGTTTAACATCTATATGAAGCCCTTGGGAGTGGTCATCAGGAAATCTGGGGTGAGGTGTCAGTAGTACACTGATGATACCCAGCTGTATTTCTCTGTAACATCTGAATCGAGAGAGGCCATGCAAGCCCTGGACTGCTGCCTGGACTCAGTGATGGGTTTGATGAGGGCCAATAAACTGAATCTCAATCCTAGCAAGACAGAGACGCTGTGGGTTGGTGGTTTCCGAGTTCGGATAATTGGTCAGTTGCCTGCTTTGGATGGGGTTGTACTCCCTCTGAAAGAGCAGGTCCATAATCTGGGGGTGCTCCTGAATCCATCTTTGTCACTAGAGGCCCAGGTGACCTCAATGGCTAGGAGTGCCTTTTACCATAAGAACATAAGAAGAGCCTGCTGGATCAGGCCAGTGGCCCATCTAGTCCAGCATCCTGTTCTCACAGTGGCCAACCAGGTGCCTGGGGGAAGCCCGCAAGCAGGACCCGAGTGCAAGAACACTCTCCCCTCCTGAGGCTTCCAGCAACTGGTTTTCAGAAGCATGCTGCCTCTGACTAGGGTGGCAGAGCACAGCCATCATGGCTAGTAGCCATTGATAGCCCTGTCCTCCATGAATTTGTCTAATCTTCTTTTAAAGCCATCCAAGCTGGTGGCCATTACTGCATCTTGTGGGAGCAAATTCCATAGTTTAACTATGCGCTGAGTAAAGAAGTACTTCCTTTTGTCTGTCCTGAATCTTCCAACATTCAGCTTCTTTGAATGTCCACGAGTTCTAGTATTATGAGAGAGGGAGAAGAACTTTTCTCTATCCACTTTCTCAATGCCATGCATAATTTTATACACTTCTATCATGTCTCCTCTGACCCGCCTTTTCTCTAAACTAAAAAGCCCCAAATGCTGCAACCTTTCCTCGTAAGGGAGTCGCTCCATCCCCTTGATCATTCTGGTTGCCCTCTTCTGAACCTTTTCCAACTCTAGAATATCCTTTTTGAGATGAGGCGACCAGAACTGTACACAGTATTCCAAATGCGGCTGCACCATAGATTTATACAACGGCATTATGATATCGGCTGTTTTATTTTCAATACCTTTCCTAATTATCGCTAGCATGGAATTTGCCTTTTTCACAGCTGCCGCACACTGGGTCGACATTTTCATCGTGCTGTCCACTACAACCCCGAGGTCTCTCTCCTGGTCGGTCACCGCCAGTTCAGACCCCATGAGCGTATATGTGAAATTCAGATTTTTTGCTCCAATATGCATAATTTTACACTTGTTTATATTGAACTGCATTTGCCATTTTTCCACCCATTCACTCAGTATGGAGAGGTCTTTTTGGAGCTCTTCGCAATCCCTTTTTGTTTTAACAACCCTGAACAATTTAGTGTCGTCAGCAAACTTGGCCACTTCACTGCTCACTCCTAATTCTAGGTCATTAATGAACAAGTTGAAAAGTACAGGTCCCAATACCGATCCTTGGGGGACTCCACTTTCTACAGCCCTCCATTGGGAGAACTGTCCGTTTATTTCTACTCTCTGCTTTCTGCTTCTTAACCAATTCCTTATCCACAAGAGGACCTCTCCTCTTATTCCATGACTGCTAAGCTTCCTCAGAAGCCTTTGGTGAGGTACCTTGTCAAACGCTTTTTGAAAGTCTAAGTACACTATGTCCACTGGATCACCTCTATCTATATGCTTGTTGACACTCTCAAAGAATTCTAATAGGTTACTGAGACAGGACTTTCCCTTGCAGAAGCCATGCTGGCTCTGCTTCAGCAAGGCTTGTTCTTCTATGTGCTTAGTTAATCTAGCTTTAATCATACTTTCTACCAGTTTTCCAGGGACAGAAGTTAAGCTAACTGGCCTGTAATTTCCGGGATCCCCTCTGGATCCCTTTTTGAAGATTGGTGTTACATTTGCCACTTTCCAGTCCTCAGGCACGGAGGAGGACCCGAGGGACAAGTTACATATTTTAGTTAGCAGATCAGCAATTTCATCTTTGAGTTCTTTGAGAACTCTCGGGTGGATGCCATCCGGGCCCGGTGATTTGTCAGTTTTTATATTGTCCATTAAGCTTAGAACTTCCTCTCTCGTTACCACTATTTGTCTTAGTTCCTCAGGATCCCTTCCTGCAAATGTTAGTTCAGGTTCAGGGATCTGCCCTATATCTTCCACTGTGAAGACAGATGCAAAGAATTCATTTAGCTTCTCTGCAATCTCCTTATCGTTCTTTAGTACACCTTTGACTCCCTTATCATCCAAGGGTCCAATCACCTCCCTAGATGGTCTCCTGCTTTGAATGTATTTATAGAATTTTTTGTTGGTGGTTTTTATGTTCTTAGCAATGTGCTCCTCAAATTCTTTTTTAGCATCCCTTATTGTCTTCTTGCATTTCTTTTGCCAGAGTTTGTGTTCTTTTTTATTTTCTTCATTCGGACAAGACTTCCATTTTCTGAAGGAAGACTTTTTGCCTCTAAGAGCTTCCTTGACTTTGCTCGTTAACCATGCTGGCATCTTCTTGGCCCTGGCGGTACCTTTTCTGATCTGCGGTATGCACTCCAGTTGAGCTTCTAATATAGTGTTTTTAAACAACTTCCAAGCATTTTCGAGTGATGTGACCCTCTGGACTTTGTTTTTCAGCTTTCTTTTTACCAATCCCCTCATTTTTGTGAAGTTTCCTCTTTTGAAGTCAAATGTGACCGTGTTGGATTTTCTTGGCAATTGGCCAGTTACATGTATGTTTAATTTAATAGCACTGTGGTCACTGCTCCCAATCGGTTCAACAACACTTACATCTCGCACCAGGTCCTGGTCCCCACTGAGGATTAAGTCCAGGGTTGCCGTCCCTCTGGTTGGTTCCATGACCAACTGATCTAGGGAATAGTCATTTAGAATATCTAGAAACTTTGCTTCTTTGTCATGACTGGAACACATATGCAGCCAGTCTATGTCCGGGTAGTTGAAGTCACCCATTACTACCACATTTCCTAGTTTGGATGCTTCCTCAATTCCATATCTCATCTCAAGGTCTCCCTGAGCATTTTGATCAGGGGGACGATAGATCATTCCCAGTATTAAGTCCCTCCTGGGGCATGGTATCACCACCCACAACGATTCTGTGGAGGAGTCTGTCTCTTTTGGGGTTTCGAGGTTGCTGGATTCAATGCCTTCTTTCACGTATAGAGCGACTCCGCCACCAATACGTCCTTCCCTGTCCTTCCGATATAGTTTATATCCAGGGATAACCGTATCCCACTGGTTTTCTCCATTCCACCAGGTCTCGGTTATGCTCACTATATCAATGCTCTTCTCTAAGACCAAGCACTCCAGTTCTCCCATCTTGGTTCGGAGGCTCCTAGCATTAGCGTACAGGCACTTGTAAGCAGTGTCTCTCTTCAAGTGTCTTTGGCACTTGTGGTTAGGCCTGTGGTAATTTTGCTCTTCTGAATTTATATCCTGTGCCCCTGCTCTCACAATGCCTACTTCTAGGCCTACCCCTTTTAAAATGTCATCATTTCTTTGGTTTTTATCCCAGGGGGGAGGTTTATTCCGAACCGGACCTTTCTCAGCTCCTGTCGGGTTTCCCCCCTCAGCTTTGGCTGGTAAGACAGCTGTAGCTGTTTCTGGACCAGGATAGCCTGACCACTGTTGTCCATGCACTGGTCATCTCCAGACTAGATACTGTAATGTGCTCTATGTGGGGCTGCCCTTGAGGTTGTTCTGGAAGCTGCAGGTGTTGCAAAATGTGGCTGCAAGACTGCTCACTGGGGCACGGTATCACCAACATGTCACCCCACTGCTGAAAGAATTGCATTGGCTACCTATTACCTACCAGGCTAAGTTCAAGGTTCTAATTTTGGTGTACAAAGCCCTATACAGCTGGGGACCAGGATACCTGAAAGATCGTCTTATCCCTTATATACCCAGTCAATCACTATGCTCTGCAGGTGGAGTCCTTCTGCAGATACCATCTTATCAGGAGGTCCATTCTGCGCAACATAGGAAACAGACATTTAGTGTAGTGGCACCTATCCTTTGGAATTCCCTCCCCTTAAATATTAGATGGGCACCATTTCTGTTATCTTTTAGGCACCTACTGAAGACTTTCCTCTTTCAACAAGCCTTTTAATTTGGGACCTTGTCCCAGTCTGCGTCTGTGTTGGAACTGCTTTTCAATATGTTCTTAAACCTTCTTTTTATAAAAATAGATCTTTTAAAGCTTTTTTTAAAAAAGATGTTTTAAAGCTTTTAAAAATGTTTTTAAAGATGTTTTGTTATATTTTAAAGTCTGTTTTTATGATGTTTTAAAGTGTTTTCAGTGATTTTGTTTGCTGCCCTGGGCTCCTACTGGGAGGAAGGGTAGGATATAAATCAAATAATATATAAATAAATGTTGGGGGCTGATGGTGTTGAGATGTTGGAGAACAGAGCTGTGATTACCAATTGCTGGAGTGCTGGGTGCTGAAGTAGAAGCTGCTCCATTGCCTGAGTGGCAGTGACCCATGACAGGGCCTTCTTAGTGTTGACTCCACATTTGTGTAATGCCCTCCTTAGTGAGGTGCACCAGTCTCTTTCATTATTAACTTTTAGGAGAAATTTAAAAACATTCCTGTTTACCCAGTTATTTGATGGCTGAAAGACCTGTCCCTGGCCACCCTGAAATAATTAGTTTTGTAATTAGGTGCTTGTTTTTAGGAGTTTTAAACTGATTTTAGAAGTTAGTTTATAGGAGTTTTAATTGTATTGTTTTAGTAATGACATGTCTGCCACCCTGAGCTCCTCTGGGGGAAGGGCAAACTAAACAACAGCTGCCAGTGTTGAAGCAAGAGTCAGTCACTCCGGTCTGCACACCTTCCATACATGGAATGGGAACAGGCACCATCTTGTCTTTTGCTTTGGGGCAGAAAAATGTCTTAGGTCAGCTCTGATGTACATAGTTTTACAGGCCTGAGGGAAACTGAGCCTACTGCTTTGTTTGAGGAACTTTCTCATTAGGGTGGAAACAGGTAAATCTTGTCAGACACACTGCACTCACCTTATTCAGTGGAAGGTAATTTCCCTGACAAGGGACCCAGCAGTTCCAAGGAAGACCATTAGTTTCCCAAGCTAGGCCCACCTTTCTGCCTGTTTAGGGGGGTAAGTGGCACAAGACAAAGAGCTTTGTTCTGGGCAAAGTATTCAACTAAATAACTGTGTGAGTGGACTGAGTTCTGCTTGCACAACAGAACTGCCCCCCTCTCCTTCTCTGCGTGCAGCCCATGCCATCCTCAAACCTGCTCCAGAGGGGTGACAGAACCCCCAGAACAGATTTAGGGGACATGCAGGAGAACTTTGCACTGCTCAAGGACAGAACATTCTCCTTAGCGCTATGTTGAATACAACCCTGCGTTTGTGTGAGAGTACAATGCAAGCTTGGGTTGGTGGCTCTCCGTACCTTGTCCCACTTCAGATGCTAGAACCTGGAGAAAGAACTTGAGAATATTTTGTTCTGCCATCTCTTAAAAGTACCAGACCCATCGCTTTTCAATTCTGTTTCTGTTCTTCTGATCTTGTGTCCTAAAAATCACTCCAGTCATTCCCTCTATTTCCAAAGTTCAGGCTCTGAATGCTGTTCCTTATGTAGCCAAACTGGCACCACCCACCCTACAAGAAGCAGGTATCAACAGGCGTGAAGGAATCCTAGCATTTCCAGATGTACTGCAAATCCTTTTTTTCAAAAAGTCTAAGGTGCGGGGCAGGGAACCCAATAAAAGCCCAATGGGGACTGAATATGCTTTATTGCCACAGAATGGTGATGACTTGTTTGGGGGATGGGGGATGGAAAGAGAAGGAGAATGAAATAGGATGGCTGAAATCGTGAACAGGGAGTGTTCCACAATTCAGCTTTTTGTTGCAGGTCCCATCATAAGAATTTGCTCAAGTGGTATGTCACCAATATGGAGAGTGTATTTGTGAAACTTTTGCATATCTTATTAGCAATGCTCCCGTAAGTGTCCTGAAGTGTGGATTACTGGAAAGAAGGTGTTAGGAGTTGGAATGAGGGAGACATTGGATTCAGTCTGCATTTAAAGGTGAGCCTACCTAATTCACACTTTCCAAAACAATATGTGAACCGAAACACAGCTATCCTTGGAACTGTGCACTTCCCTGAATTTTGCAATTCAGTTCAACAGCCAAGTTATATGTACAAAAATGCATTTACTAGCCTAAAGTGTGCATATATATATATATATATATATATATATATATATATATATATATATATATATATATATATATATATATATATACACACACACACACATAAGGAGAGATTCTCACTAAAATGCTGATAAATGTTCATGAGGATTTTTTTTTAAAAAAAATGGAAATATGGAAGACTGAACTTAAGGATGGACAAATGAGAAACTGAGACAAACCAATATTGACAGCTTCACCCATCCCTGGTTAGTAGGCACTTGGAGCTGTGGGCCTGGTTGACTCAGTCTGACAATACAATGCAATGGTCCAGGAAGAAAGAATGTAGAGTCCTTTGATGGAGGCTGATGAACCAAAAAGGTGGAAAGATGGGAAGATGGAAAAGAAGGAGTTTGATGGGGCAACAGATGACTAAGTGTATCCTGTGAGATTTCTAGGATAGAACATGGAAGATCTGCATATGTCCTTTGTTGTTATGTGCCTTCAAGTCGATTATGACATATGGCGACCCTATGAATCAGCGACCTCCAATAGCATCTGTTATAAACCACCCTGTTCAGATCTTGTAAGTTCAGGTCTGTGGCTTCCTTTATGGAATCAATCCATCTCTTGTTTAGTCTTCCTCTTTTTCTACCCCCTTCTGTTTTTCCTAGCATTATTGTCTTTTCTAGTGATACATCTTTGTATTTGAGGACCTTTTCTAGTTCTCTCAGAGCTGGCCTCCTCAGTCCTAGCCTTCTTCGGATTTCTTGACTATTGTCTCCATTTTGGTTAATGACTGTGCCGAAGTATAATCCTTGACAAGTTCAATGTTCTCGTTGTCAACTTTTCTCATTATGTGTCCAAAGTATGATAACCTCAGTTTCATTATTTTAGCTTCTAGTGATAGTTCTGGTTTATTTTGTTCTAACACCCAATTATTTGTCTTTTTTGTGGTCCATGGTATGCTCAAGATCACATTTCAAAAGAGTTAATTTCTCTCTTACCCACTTTTTTCACTGTCCAACTTTCACATTCATACATAGTTATCAGGAATACCATGTTCTGAATGATCTTGACTAGTGTTCAGTGACACATCTTTGCATTTGAGGACCTTTTCTAGTTCTCTCAGAGCTGGCCTCCTCAGTCCTAGCCTTCTTCTAATTTCTTGACTATTGTCTCCATTTTGGTTAATGACTGTGCCGAGGTATTGATAATCCTTGACAAGTTCAATGTTCTCATTGTCAACTTTAAAGTTACATCAATCTTCTGTTGTCATTACTTTAGTCCTCTTGACGTTTAGCTGTAGTCCTGCTTTTGTGCTTTCCTCTTTAACTTTCATCAGCATTCATTTCAAATCATTATTGGTTTCTGCTAAGAGTATGGTATCATCTGCATATCTTAAATGACTGATATTTCTCCCTCCAATTTTCACACCTCCTTCATCTTGGTCCAATCCTACTTTCCATATGATATGTTCTGCCTATAGATTAAACAAATAGGGAGATAAAATACACCCCTGTCTCACACCCTTTCTGATGGGGAACCAGTCGGTTTCTCCATATTCTGTTCTTCCAGTAGCCTCTTGTCCAGAGTATAGGACAATCAGATGCTGTGACACCCCATTTCTTTTAAACATTCCATAGTTTTTCATGATCTACACAGTCAAAGGCTTTGCTGTAATCTATAAAGCACAGGATGATTTTCTTCTGAAATTCTTTGGTCCATTCCATTATCCAACATATGTTTGTGATATGATCTCTGGTACCTCTTCCCTTTCTAAATCCAGCTTGAACATCTGACACTTATCGCTCCATATATAGTAAGAGCCTTTGTTGTAGAATCGTGAGCATTACTTTACTTGCATGGGATATTAAGACAACTGTTCAATTAATGCATTCCCTGGGATTCCATTTCTTTGGAATTGGAATATATGTTGAACACTTCCAGTCCATGGGCCATTGTTTAGTTTTCCATATTTGTTGACAAATTTTTGTCAAAATTTGGACAGATTCAGTTTCAGTAACTTGTAGCAACTCTATTGGTATGCCATCTATTCCTGGTGATTTGTTTCTTCCAAGTATTTTAAGAGCAAGTTTCACCTCACATTCAAAAATTTCTGGTTCTTCATCATACGGTTCCTCCATGAATGAATCTGTCATCCTTGCATCTCTTTTACAGAGTTCTTCAGTGTATTGCTTCCATCTTCCTTTTATTTCATTTCGGTCAGTCAGTGTGTTCCTCTGTTGATTTTTCAACATCCTTACTCTTGATTTGAATTTCCCTTTCATTTCTCTAATCTTTTGGAATAGGGCTCTAGTTCTACCTTTTTTGTTGTCCTCTTCTATTCCCATACAATAACTATTGTAATAGTTCTCTTTGTCCCTACATACTAGTCGCTGTATTATTGCATTTAGGGTTCTAACCATGTTTCTATCTCCTTTTGCTTTTGCTTTCCTTCTTTCTTTAACCACTTCAAGAGTTTCTTCAGTCATCCATTGAGGTCTTTCTTTTTAACTAGAGGTATTGTCTTTGTGTATTCTTCCCCGATAATGGCTCTGACTTCATAGTTCTTCTGGTTTGCTGTCAACTAAGTTTAAAACCTCAAATCTGTTCCTTATTTGATCTTTATATTCTTCTGGGATGTTATTTAAATTGTATTTTGGCATGATGATTGCTTTGTTATTCTTCTTTAGCTTTACTCTGATTTTTGATATGACCAGTTCATGATCTGTACCTCAGTCAGCTCCTGGTCTTGTTTTCACAGAAAGTATGGAACTTCTCCAACTTCTGTTACCAATTATATAATCAATTTGATTCCTTTTCGGTTGCAAGAAACAAATTATTGGCTTCACAGAATTCAATAACTCTTTCTCCTGCTTCATTTCTATCTCCTAAGCCCCATTTCCCCATAATTTCTAGTTCTTCTCTGTTCCCTACTTTTGCATTCCAGTCCCCCATGATTATCAGAACATCTTGTTTTGGTGTGTGATCAATTTCTCCCTGTACTTCTGCGTAAAATCTCTCCAATTCCTCTTCTGTGTTTGCCGTTGGAGTATAGACTTGGATGGTGGTTATATTAATAGGTTTCCCATTTAATCTCATTGATATCACTCACTCAGACCTTGCATTATAGCTCATAATTGCTTTTGCTACATCACTTCTCACTATTGAAGCAACCCCATTTGCAGCCTATTGCCGAAATAAACACACAGACGCCATTCATTGGGTTAAATCATGGGCCACTTTATTGAACAGAATCAATTCGAATAATGAACCTGCAGAAGGGGAAACTGAGTGCAGGAGCCTTCTAATGATCCAGGCAAAGCCTGCTTGCAGCTATGGGGCAACCAAACCCTGCCTGAGCCTGGGGCTGCCCTGTGGCAGACCTCAGCTGTGGCCACACCCTGAAGATGTGTAGGGGGTCCAACCTGCATCACCGCCCCCTGGACCCCTGAAACTCTGAGCGGATGAGGCACGTTGACCCCAAAGGCGGCCCATATTCTGCCCCCGGGCCGTGTAACCCTGAGCTGCAGGCTACCGGACCGCCTGTCACCCCCAAAGGTGCCTAAAGGTGTCACCTAGCTTCCCTTTCCCTTTAACCTTTCCCCGCGCTTCTTAGCCACCAAAGGGAGACAAGCCTCTGCTTAGTCCCCCTTTACCCCACACCCGACAAGAATCTGGTGTAAGCTCCTCTGCAGGTCCATCAGAAAGATGTCATTGCCCCTGTCAGTCATATGCACGCCACCTGGCCAAAACACTTCCGACATATTGTGCCCAATCTCTGGGTGGTGGATGACGGCGCCCCCCAACTCCTTGAAGGCCTTCTGAATTTGCCTATTAACTTTCTTCTGAGCCCTGTCCATTCCCTGTGGGTCACCGGCACAATTCCATTTCCTGTGTGGCAGTATGTCCACACCAAGCGCACCCCCGGCCAGCACCGCGCAATGGCCTGGAGGTGTCAGCTCTACACTGCGTCAGCAGTGCCGGTGTGGGGCTGGAAATTCCTGGGTGGCTGGCAGGGAAGCAAAGTCCTTAGCCGGCAGTCTGGTCATAAATCTGCCAGGTCTAGGAGGAGGGGAGCTGATACGGGCCAGGCTTGTCCGAAGCGTACTTGCCAAGTCAGGAGTCCAGAAGCGAGGTCAATAGAGGTCCGGGATCAAGTGCCAAGGGGTCAGTCCAAAAGAGGTTGCAAGGAAACTAGGAACACACAAGCCACGCCTGACGTTGCAGTCAGCAACAAGCTGCAGCCAAGGTGTGCCTTATAAAGAGCAGGGTTGACAGCAGGTGTGAGCCCTCAGCGTTTGGGCCTTAAGGAGACAGGCCTGCCCCTCTTCTGCCTGACCTTCTGCTGTCTACATTCTGCAGGTGAGGGGGGAGTATCCTGTGCACTGTCTGTGTCTGGCTGCAGGGCCTCTGCTGTATCTGGGGTGCTCTGCAGCTGAGGGGGAGAAGGAGCTGGATTCTCAGGAGGCTCCTCCATGTCTCCTTCTGAGTCTGCTGCTCCTGGGTCTGCTGCTGTTACTCCCGAGTCGTCCTCATCTGAGGAGTCCTCTGACGGGGCCATGACAAGAGGTTGCTTACACGCCTGTTCGATTAGGGCCTTGCCCTTCAACAGACCCAAGTCGTTACCTCCCAGGTGGATGACCAGCACTTGGGGCACTGCCCGGTCCATGGCCGGCTTAAACAAGGTAGGCAGGAGACCGTCCCAACGCATCCTCCAGCGTCCCAGCCATCGCACTGAGGCCCATTGACTGAGCCCCAGCTGCGTACCAACGCGAGACTTCGCCGCCCTGCGGCCTGCCCAGAAAATCATGCTGTGGCCGCAGAGGAGGATGTGCACCTGCTCTGATCTTTCCCAGGAGCCTGCCAACAATAACAAAAACAATTAGCCGCTGGCTTCATGCATCTCTGTGAGTGGTCTAACATAAGCCTTGTACGCATCCGAGGACCACCTGCCCACTGCCTGTAGCTTCCCCTTGGGAAAACCCAGGTGGGCCGCAGTGGAGGCCGCGCCAATCTGTAAGGAGTGTGTCCCGAACTTACTGGGGTCCAAACCTAAATTCCGCAGCACGGCCTTTGTCACCGACCAAAACTGGTACTTGGTAAGGGGCTGGGAGTCCCTGTGCCTGAATAGGTACCCTGACTGCAGCCCCTGGGCTGCCAGAAAACTGTGCAGGGCTTTCACTGGACAAAGCTCCTCCCGCTGGCATAGCGCTAACACAATCAGGCACCCCTTACGATGTCGGTCCGTTTTGGACCATCTGAGTCTCAGGAGGGCCCGCTCCGCCTCCCAGCTGAGGTCAGAAACCAGAAGGGCCCGAAGAGAGATGTCAGTCTTGGAACCCACTACCACTTCCCCTATTCAGAAGGCCCCAAAACACAGGGTGAGGGCAGCAGCATGATATAGCAGCACCTCAAAAGGGGAAGAACATAAGGCCTTCCACTGTCCCTGAAGACCGGACAGTAGTTCTGGGGAAAAGGGAAGGCGGGCATCCAGGGGATGTGGACACTCACGGGACCACCCCTCTAGCATACGGTGGACCCTAAAGTTGCCCGAGTAGTCTCGAAAGCCCTGTGCCTTCGCTAGGAAAGAGAGACCTGAGAGCTTACCTCTGATGGTCCTGACTGAAAGGCCCCTCCATTTCCCCTCCACGCAGAACTCCATAAGATGCTCCACAGGGATGGGCCACTCCTGGGCGTAGCCTCTGGACTCCCTGAAGCTTGACAGTTCCCTACCTGCCCCCTGGTAGCTGGCCAAAGTGCTGGGCTCCACAGACAGGCTTATGGCCCTTTCTGATTCGGTCCTCCAATCTCCCATAATGCTGGGGGGACCACGTCTGGCTGAGCCCTTGCCCACGGCACCAGCTGGCGAAACCTCTCCATCTGGTTCCGTGACAGAGCATCAGCAATACTATTGTCAATACCTGGAACATGGCATGCTAGGAACTGGATATTATAGCGAAGACATTGGAGCACGAACAGTCGCACAAGGTGCATAACGCTGGGGTTTCTAGAAGACAGGGTGTTGATGACATGCACCGTAGGGAGGTTGTCGCACCAAAAGTGGACCGAGGAATTAGCCAGTTTGTCGGGCCACAGGTGTACAGCCACGACAATGGGGGAAAACTCCAAGAAAGTAAGGTCTCTGATTAGCCCAGTCTGCGCCCAGTTCTGTGGCCAGCAGCCATGACACCATGAGTCATGGAAAATGACCCCAAAACTGAAGGAACCTGAAGCATCAGAGTTCACCTGTAGCTCTGCCTCCAACAGGTGATCCCTTCTCCATAGGGAGACCCCATTAAATTCCCATAAAAAGGTGGACCACACTGCCAGGTCAGTCCTAAGAGCGGCCGTAACCCGCGCCTGCATGCAAAGTTCATGTGGCCCGCCAGTTTTTGGAAGTGTGGCTAATGTCACTCTCTTAGACCTGACTACCTCTGAGATTTTCCCCTTGAGGGCCACCAGCTTATCCTGAGGAAGCCTGCAGCATTGGACCACTGTATCGATCTCGATGCCCAGAAAAGTGAGAGCGGTGGACGGGCCCTCAGTTTTCTCGGCTGCAAGGAGGACACCCAGGTCGCCTGCCAGCCCTGCGAAATGGGCCATAAATGCCCCACAGGTGCCAGAGGCCGCAGGGCCCGCAAACAGGAAGTCATCCAGATAATGTACCACTGATTGCAGACCCGCCCGTCTCCTGACTGCCCACTCCAAGAAAGATCTGAAGTGCTCAAAAACCGAGCACGAGATTGAGCAGCCCATAGGCAATGCCCTATCCACATAATATTTACCCGCGAAAGCAAAGCCCAACAGCTCGAAGTCCCGTGGGTGGACAGGGAGGAGACGGAAGGCTGATTTGCTGTCACATTTTCCCATAAGGGCCCCCACCCCGCAGTCCCTAATCATCCACAATGCACAGTCAAATCATGTGTAGCGGACCAAACACAGGTCTGCTGGGATGAAGTCATTAACAGACTTGCCCTGTGTATGAGGTGGTGTATGAGGTGAAATTCGCCGAGTGCCTTCTTGGGGACAAGGCCCAGCAGGGAAATTCTGAGTGAGGGGATGGGTGGTGCCATAAAGGGGCCCAACACTCGGCCTCCCTTAACTTCCTTTCCAATTTTAACCCTCACAACTGCTTCCATGCCCACCACCGACTTAAGGTTGCGGGGCATGAAAAGCCGCCTGGGACCCGGATCCAGGATCCAGAAACCCTCTTTAAAGCCTTCACGCAAAAACCGGGCATCCTGGACCAGGGGGTAAAGATGGAGCAAGTGTTGGAGCTCAGCCAGTTTAACTGGACTGGGGCCCCTTTCCCTGAGCTGTGCCTGCAGCGCCCAGTTTCCTTGGGCCAGCTGAATCCCTATTCCCACCTGTGAAGGGGTGGCCCCTGGAGCAGCTAGTGCAGGCATGGGGGGGCCCACATATTGCACATTCATGCCTGAACCTGCAGGGGCTATGACCGCAGTAGCCGCGGGAGCTGAACTCCCAGCAAAGCAGGCGGGGTTGAACCCCCTGTCCTGCAGGCCCGCGGGAAGGAGCTGCTGACACTTGCCATGCCAAGAGGTGGCCGCTGTCTGTTCTGTCGCCGGCCACAGGCTTGGAATGTGACATAAATTGCAGCCACAGGTCAGCCTCCTTTTTGTCCCAGGGGAGGGAAGTGTCAAAGGCCGCCCTCATGTGGAACGCCTAGTCATAGTCCAGCCATGCCGTCCCCTGGAACTCTGAGTAGCCCTGATATATGATATTGAGGTATTTAATAAGGACAGAGGCCCTCTGAGGCTGCCTCTGTATTACCACCCCCATGTATGTTATCAATGCCAGCAACCAGTTATAATAATAATAATAAAATTTTATTTGTTAGTCGCCTATCTAGCCGAATTAACGGCCACTCTAGGCGACGTACATTTCCAATAAAATACAATATAAAACCAATAAAAACATACTCAACCATTAAAAACACCACTCTTTCAAGTGGTCAGCAACATAAAAAACCTAACCCTCCCCAGAAGTGCCATAGGCCTGTCTGAACAGCCAGGTTTTTAAGGCTCGGCGAAAGCCTATCAAGGAGGGGGCATGGCGGAGATCGAAAGGAAGGGAGTTCGAGAGGGTGGGAGCCACAATTGAAAATGCCCTCTCTCTGGTTCACACCAGCCTAGCTTTTTCAGCTGGGGGAATCGAGAGAAGGTCTTGTGTGGCTGATATAGTTAGGTGGCCTAATTGGTGATGCTGGAGGTGCTCCTTAAGATAAACTGGGCCGAAACCATATAGGGCTTTAAAGGTCAGTACCAGCACTTGAATTGGGCCCGGTAAACAACTGGTAACCAGTGTAGATCTATTAACACTGGTGTAATGTGATCACGGCGACGACAGTTCCCAATTAAACGAGCCGCCGCATTCTGTATCAGCTGTAATTTCCGGATCGTCTTCAAGGGCAGCCCCACGTAGAGCGCATTACAGTAGTCTAAGCGAGAGGAGACCAGGGCATGTACCACTCGTGGGAGCAGTTGGACAGGAAGGTAGGGCCGCAGCTTCCCTATCAGATGAAGTTGATACCAAGCTGCCAAAACCTGGGCCTCCATGGACAGTTGGGAGTCGAGAATGACCCCGAGGCTGCGGACCTGGTCTTTCAGGGGTAATTTTACTCCATTAAGTACCAGGTCTATATCTCCCAACTTATTATTATCTCCAACAAGCAATACCTCGGTCTTATCAGGGTTTAGTTTCAGCCTATTCCTTCCCATCCATTCACTAACGGATTCCAGGCACTTGGACATGGTATCTACAGCCAACCTTGGTGAGGACTTAAACAAGAGATAGAGCTGAGTGTCATCCGCATATTGGTGACACTGCTGCCCAAATCTCCTGATGATGCCCCCCAGCGGTTTTACATAGATGTTGAATAGCATGGGGGAGAGGATAGAACCCTGTGGCACTCCACAATTGAGAGGCCAAGGGTCTGAGACCTCATCCCCCAAAGCCACCCGTTGGTGCCTGTCAGAAAGATAGGAACGAAGCCACCGTAAAACGGTGCCCCCTATTCCTAATCCTTCCAGGGGATCTAAAAGGATACTGTGGTCAACAGTATCGAAAGCCGCTGAGAGGTCCAGGAGGACAAGGAGGGTATGTTCTCCCCTATCCAACGCCCTCCTCATATCATCCACCAGGGCGACCAAGGCTGTTTCAGTTCCATGTCCAGTCCTGAAACCCGACTGGAATGGATCCAAATAATTTGTTTCATCCAAGTGTGCCTGCAATTGTTTGGCCACCACTCGCTCAATCACCTTGCCCAAGAATGGTAAGTTAGAGACTGGGCGGAAGTTGTTTAACTCTTGAGGATCCAAGGAGGACTTTTTCAAGATGGGATTGATTATTGCCTCCTTGAGGGCTGATGGTATTGCACCCTCTTCCAAGGATGCATTTACCACTGCCTTGATCCTTTCGCTCAGCCTCTCTTTACAGCTCATAATGAGCCATGATGGGCAAGGATCTAGTAGACACGTGGTTGGCTTCACAGTCGAGAGCACCTTGTCCACTTCCTCAGAAGGAAGAGGCTGAAAACGATCCCATCGGACCGGAATGCAACTGGCCGACTCTAGCTCAAGAGTTAGCCCAAGAGTGCTCAGTGTGTCGCCGCTTGGGCCTATCAGGCTCCGCCTCTTCACCCTTATCTTTATCCTTCTTAACTGGCTCCCTGTACAGAAGTGAGAATAGGTCAACATACTCCCCCCTCCATATTCTCTCCTTCGTAGCAGGCAGCAGGCGAAATCCTAGCGGGGCTGAAGTCTCCCCAAAAGGTATAGCCCTGTCTCTGACTGAGCCCAGAGGGTCAGCCGTCTCTGGGGGGGGGGTTGGCAGACAGGGAGGACTGAGATGCCCTTTCCGACACCACCCCAGTGGTGGACTGCCAGACCTGCCCACAGACCTCCCTTAGGGGCTGTTGCTGCGTACCATCCCCCCCTCTGCGGTAGTCCCAGATTGCCCATGCCCTTCAGTTCCAGCTGGCAAGGGAAAAGGCCAGTAGGGGTACCCCCACAGGGGCCAGCCCCACTGCTGCTGCCCCTGCTGGTGGTGTGGTGCAATAGGCAACTCACCCGGTGTGCCATCTGCTGAATGCCCCTGCGTGGACTGCCGTGCCAAGGCTGCCTGCGAAGTGGGAGTTTCTCCTGCTTCTACGCTGGGCATCCTTGCCTCTGCCCTCCTGGGCCCGGCCTCGAGCGCATCCAGTCACGCTAGGATGGAAGCAATAGCTCCTCTGTTAGCCCCGCTCACTGGATGCTGCCTTTTTTCCAGGGAACACTTGGGAGATGGCGTTGCAGGCCTTGCTGCTGAAGTTCAAAGGAGGGCAGGAACTGACGGAGCGGCCTTAAATGGCCTTCAGCCACCCCGCCCCCTTGCTGCATGACATGTCAGCATGCCAGCGCGCCACATGCGCATGCACACCCAAGATGGCAGCCCAGGGTTCGGCTGCGGCCGCAAACTCGCCCCTTCACCCGGTAAGTACCGGGCGCGGAACGGGATTCTTCTTAATTTCTCATTTCCTGCGTAAAATATTTGGTAGTTGCCTGAGTGAAAATGTCCCATTCCTGTCCATTTTAAATCACTGATGCCAAATATTGTAATGTTGATGAGTTCCATTTCTTGCTTGACAATTTCTAACTTTCCCTGGTTCATGCTTCTCACATTGCATGTTCCTGTTGTGTACGTCCTACAACTCCAGACTCTCCTTTTGCATCTGTGCGCATCACCTTCTGGCTTCCTTTTGGCTTTGACCCAGCTGCGTCATTAGTCACAGCGCTACTTGTACTTGTCTGTTGTTCTTCCACAGTAGCTCGGTGAGTGCCTTCTGACCTGGGGGTTTCATCTTCCAGCACTATCTCGTGTTGCATTTTGGATACTCTGTTCATAGGGTTTTCATGGTAAGAGGTATTCAGAGGTGGTTTACCATTGCCTTCCTCTGAGTTTGGATGCATCTTAGTCCGGTGGCTCAGCTTTGACCATTCCGCCTTGGGTGCCTCTGCTAGGAGTCTAGCCTCTTGGTCTAGACTCCTGACAGCATTGCTCTCAGTTTCCTCGACACTCTCATACCCCCTCACCACATTAAGGTGTGCATTGTAGAGGAGAGCATATGTCCTAAGGAAATATAATTGCATGCAGTTTGAGAAACTTCACATCAAGAATTACAAGCACATCTACTCATGAGGTGCACAGAGCTGCTCCTGAATTCTTGACAGACTAACTTCTCACAAATAAGCTCAGTTATCAGCCCTTTCTACATCATGGCTTTAGTTCCTGGAGGGATATGTGAGAAAGGTCACTCCCCACAGCTGTAATCAGATGGATGGATGTGGTCCTTGGAGATTCCAGCAGTCCTTCTGCTTCTAATCCATTCCCACACACATAAAAAATGTTGTATGTCATTTGTTCTTTTCCTGATGTGTTGCAAGGGGACACTATGAGAGAGAGAAAGTGCTGAGTACAGAACCATTTCCCCCTTCCTTCTGCTCTCTTTTTATCTGATCGTCTTCTCATGTTCCCCCTCCCCCCCCATGCTTCCTTCATCCTATAGCAGTGGTAGTGAATGCTGATGAGATGATAAATGGTCCAACCCCAGGCAATCATTTTCGGGTAATTAGTTCAGCTATTGAACTTCGAAGAGTCATTTGCTTCCAGCCAGGAAACTTGGGTGGCTAGTTACTTGTGATGCTTCAATGAAGGTGTGGTTTTCTTAAGCACAGGTGTTTCATCTTGCCTTGTGGGCCTATTTTGGTCAAAAGAGTAGGATAGCATTGGGGGGGGTCCAGGATATTGGTATGCATAGTTTAATTGAAAATCACCTTTTGTCTAGCTCCGTTCCCCACTTTAATTTTTAAAAGAAATCCTCTACTTAGCGGGGGGGGCGGGATTCAGAAGAAAATATATGCAAACTACCAGGAATTGAACAACTATGTGCAAATTGTAGTGACTCGCAAATGGCGTTTCAGTTCTTGGAATCAGCAACCAGCAGTTCCCAGCTAAATCCATTCCATAAAGATTGCAGCATGATCGCTTTTCGTTCTTTTGCTTTCCCCCTCTCCTACCCATTCTCATGCAGTGGACAGGAAAAAGAGCCCTGAGAAAATCCCTGAATCTTACATCAAATCTGGGACTGAGACAGTGTACCTGAGGGCAAGAGGTTCACTTAAGGAACAAAGAGCGGCTCTATACCCTTAACACTTCAATGCTACTCCTTACTTCACTACCTGAGGCAGCAGCCTCATTCTGACTAATGGTAGGACTGGCCCTGGTACAGGACAATTTTCATTGAGATCATAGCCAGGTAGGGAAGAGTTAACTGACACCACCACCCCGCTCCACCTTCCGCAAATAAAAATAACACAAGAACAACACCTTGAGATGCTTTGTAATGACCCAATTTAGTACCACATCCAGGATGGACATATCTGTCAGTTTCAGTTTGTCTCTGCTTCCTGTTTTCCCAGCCTTAAGTTCCGTTCATCCCAGTTTGCATTTTTTATCTGTGTGCATTTCTCTCGATATACACATTTTTGCAAGCAATTGTCCCCAACGTACTGTATTTTTCTACATTATTTTTACTAATATGTTTTCACAAAATAGATGCTTTTTTTTGTGCAGGAGTTCCCTTAATAGATGCTTTTTTATAATACACTTGGGGGGGGGCTTAGAGAACTGCATAGCAAAATTCGGAGAAGTGCGAATTTCAAAGGGT
The DNA here is from genome assembly GCF_030035675.1 of Rhineura floridana. Classification (NCBI taxonomy): domain Eukaryota; kingdom Metazoa; phylum Chordata; class Lepidosauria; order Squamata; family Rhineuridae; genus Rhineura; species Rhineura floridana. Next base: position 173,110,133 of record NC_084483.1, on the reverse strand, counting down.
AGTGGCATTTCAGTTTGCGTATTGGTTCAGAAAGTGCGATTTAGGTCAGCTCACATTAAAATGTGATTAAAATGTGAACTGAACAAATGTCTCCCCTATCCCCTAATGACATCTAGTTTGACTCAGAGTGCCTGCCAATTCTCTCCCTTTTATGCACCTCAGCTACTGATTCAGATGCATGAGCCAAGATGTTGCCAAACGGGAATGAGCAGCTGAGGTACATGAGGGGGAAACTCTGCCAGCACTATTGTTGTGTTCGCTTTGGAGAATAAGGGGTTAAGAGATCCTCCGCTTGTGTCTTGGTTCACACGGGAGTGAGTCAGGGGAGGACTGTAGCTCACTGATAGGGCATCTAGAAATAGAGCATGCAGAAAGGCCCATGTGCAATCCCCGGCATCTCCAGGTAGGGCTGGCAGTGTACCCAGTCTGGAATCTTGGAGAGTCACTGCCAGTCAGTGTAGACAATACTCAGCTAGACGGACCAATGGCCTCACTCAGTATAAGAGAGGTTCCTGTGCTTCCTATACAGCAAATACAACCAGTGCTTATGAACCTTTAATTCTTGCACCGTTCAAAATATAGCCTTTAATTTTATTTATTTATTTATGTTTATTCAATTTGTATCCCACCTTTCCTTCCAAACTCTGGCGTACACAAATTTGAAAAGCAAAACCATTAAATGGGGCCAATCCAAAATACTGGATTTCTATGTGAAAAGTATAGGTAAAGGAACACTTTTGCAGCTAAACTTGGGAGTCATCCAGTCAGAGAGAGGCAGAGAGAGAGCACACCAAATGAGTGACTTAAGTGTGACCCACAGCATATTATAAGATAACTGATAGGAGGAGTATGTTTTGAAGCAAGTATCTAAGTAAATTTTTGCCAGCCAGATGATAAAATACTTTTGCTCAAGCCATCTGTACAGCAATTTGGACAAAAGTAACAGATCAGTCCTGCAGGTCCGATCCAGAATCTGCATGTGGAGGGATCATCTTTCTTGCTCCCCAGAGGTGGGCTGTATGCTTACCCATCCTGTATGCTGAGGGAGGAGGAAAGAAATGGGATTCACTTATGCCTTCTGTAAATTTCTCTCTGCCTGGGTCCTATACCCATTCTGGATTAAACGGAGTTTACTAGGGTTGAATTAGACATGCTGTTAGAAGATCCATGACCTTATTCTTTCTGAAAGTGTCTCAGATTGGTGGAGGTGATGGGCACTGTGTGGATGGGGATTTAACTAGGATGGCCATGTGTCCTACTTTACAGAGGATGGTCCCCTATATGAAAGGGTGTTAGAAGACAGTCCTGTGTTTGAAGGGCTGCGCAGTCCAAGTCCAGTTTAAAGATGCAAAGCCGTAAGAAGTAAGAGCAGGGGCCTCAAACTTATCCATTAACTGGATAGCAGATTAAGCAGGCTCACAGCTCCTGGTCACAGTCTTGTTCCCCACTATGGTGAGGATTTCTATTCAGTTTTTCCAAGTTTTGCATCTATACATATAAATTAGCATATATAAATTTTATGTCCTCTTTTGTCCTTCGTTTGGTGATGTATAAGTGGCCGCCCTAGGTTTAGGCTGACTGTTCCTACAAAGCAGGAGGAAGTTGATGGTGGCGCTGCTTGTTTTTTGTAAAGGCGGCTTGATTTTTAACAACGAAGCTGCACCGAAGAAGAGTGACTCTATAGTGGTTACTGCTGTGTGGGTTTGTGTGGGGAGTGTATGGTTGTGAGTGTGTGTGTGAGTGTGAGTTTGCAATATGTGCCTGGGAGAGAGGAGTCAAAATCGATTGGGAGGATTTCCAGAGGCCCCAATTAAGGTAGTGATGGGTAAAGGGAGGTATGGCGCTGTGCGGAAGACTTGCCAGGTGAGGGGAACACGGCCCAGACAACTAATGGCTGTGCTGTGTTCCGGTCCTCTGCGCATCCACAGGATTGTTGGTTGCCCTATCCAACGAATATTAATGGCTGTCAAATTGAAAAATTCTAATGTTTTTTGGAGCTTAATTGCCCATCAGTGGCCAAAATCTAGTCTTAAAATAAACTGTGTGATTCCATCTACAGATTGGGAGAGTTACTTTTTAAATCTCTACAAAGCAAATGATGATATGCCAGCTCCGAACCAACATCCTCTAAATGAGGTACCTTCTTGGCCTCCAGCAGCTGAAGATGAAATCTTAAAGCTTATAGCGCAATTAAGACCAAATAAAGCTCCCGGCCCTGATAACATTCCCTCTGAGGTTTTCAAAACAAACGCAAAATGGTGGGCTCCTATTCTGGCAGCCTTCTTTTCATACATCGACCATTCAATGAAGATACCTAAGGACTGGGGTGCTGCAATAGTCATCCCAATCTATAAGAAAGGTCCACAATCCAATCCGGCCAATTATAGGCCAATTAGCCTCCTTAACATTATAAGTAAATTATATACAGCCCACCTCTACTCTAAGTTGACCACATGGATGGATCAAAATGATGTATTAGCCCCTGAACAGGCAGGTTTTCGTCCTAATCGATCAGTATTAGATCAAGCTTTGATTTTACACCATTTAGTACAAAATATGCGAATAGGCCAGACGGAGCTTTATACACTGCATTCATTGATTTAAAGAATGCTTTTGATTCAGTGGACAGAGCCAGATTGTGGGTAAAACTAACTAAGTTAAAGATAGACAAGAGATTACTCTTACTGATTCAAGAACTCCATCATAAAACCTCTCTTCAAGTAAGAACTAACAACAAGGGCTACCTCACAAACCCAATTCCAACATTTAAAGGTCTTAAACAGGGCTGCCTTTTGGCACCCCTATTGTTTAACATCTACATTAATGATGTAGTATATAAAATAGCTTCCATATCTTCTCACTCGGCGATCTTAGCAAAGACCCCGAGAAACATCCTTCTTTATGCCGATGATATGGTTCTTATTTCTAAGACCCCAATAGGCCTAAAATGACTAATGTCACAACTATCTGCATATTGCTTGTCGGAGAAGTTGAATATAAATTATCAAAAGACAAAAATAATGACCTTCACTAAAAAAAGATCTATGCACCGTTGGGTAATTAATGGCAACGCCATTGAACAAGTTAATTCCTTTAAATATCTAGGAATAACCTTTCAATCATCAGGCAGCTTTCAGCTACATAACAAACTTGCGATGATTAATGCAAAGAAAACATCGAAAGCATTAACAACCTTCTTTTATACCAAAGGAGGACAATCTATCAAACCTGCATTGAAAATTTTCAATGCAAAAATTATTCCGCAGCTTACTTTTGGGTCCCAAGTGGACTCCAATGACAATCTAACTGAACTAGAAATAGTTCAGAATAATTTCCTGAGAACAATTATGGCGGTCCCAAAACGTGTTCCCAACTGTGTACTAAGACTTGAGTTGGGTGTACAAACCATCGCAACTAGAGTATGGTGGTCCAGAATCAATATGTGGTTAAAACTAATGTTTGAACCGATAGGCCTAGCTCCCCATATTCTAAAGGACAATTGTGAATCGACCTGGGCAAACAACATACTAAACAGAGTAAAAAAGCTTGGCTTCTCTATTCAAGTAATTAACGAATTAGGTTTACTGGCCGCTCGATCTAATATTAGACAGCGCCTAAGTGATATTGACGTCCAACATCAGCTAATGCTAATTAAAAAACAAAGATATAATTTAAGCTTTTTAAAACCGATGTTGTATATATCAGACCTCACAATTCCAAAATATTGGAAAGCGTTTACCAGAATGCGTCATAATGTCCTACCCTCATCGCTGCTAGATGGAAGATATAATAATATACCCTATCAAGAGCGTCTCTGCCCATGTGGATCTGGAGAAATTGAGACGAATGCACACGTTCTGTTACGTTGTCCATTTTATCACTCCCAAAGATCACGTATAATTCTCCCTCTTATAGACTCTAAACCGCCCAGATCAGAAGCCCACTGGCTAAATTTTCTATTAGACGATCACTCACCTGAACGAACTTTGGCGGTGGCCAAGTATTCCTTAGCTGTAATAAATCAAAGAAAAATTATTCAAAACAAATCTGAGAAGTAACAAATTTTACATGATTTTAAAAGAATCTCAACTCTGTCTGTTTCTTGTATTATAAAGAACAAAAACTCTGTACGAAGAAACTTACCATACATAAGATTAGCCATTTTTATTTTAATTCTTTTAATACTTATTGTTGTTAAATGAAATTTGTATATCCATTTATATTGTATCTTGTCAATTTAAATATATTGTGCTACGAATTGGTCTTGTGACCGCAATAAAGGAATGATGATGATGATGATGATGGTTGCACTATCAGCCAGCCCTCAGATCTCCGAATGCTGCTTCTGAATGCCAGATCGGTCCATAACAAGATCTCTCTCATTAACGGGCTGATCTGGCATGTATAACCGAGACCTGGGTGGGTGAACAGGGTGGAGCTAGTCTCTCCCAGCTGTGCCCACCTGGGTATTTGGTTCAGCATCAAGGTAGGTCTGAGGGCCGGGGAGGGGGGGTTGCTCTGGTCTATAGGAGTTCCATCTCTCTCTCCAAGCACCCTGTCCATTTAGCTACTGGCCTGGAGTGTTTGCACCTGGTGTTGGGTCAACGGGACAGATTGGGAATTGTGTTGGTGTACCGCCCACCCCGCTGCCCAACAGACTCCCTAACTGAGCTGACGGAGGTGGTCTCGGATGTATTGTTGAGATCCCCTAGATTTCTGGTGCTGAGGGATGTTAACATCCATGCCAAGGCCGCCTTATCTGGGGCGGCTCAGGACTTCATGGTTTCCATGACAACCATGGGGCTGTCCCAATACACTATTGGCCCAACACATGTGGCAGGGCATACTCTGGACCTGATCTTTGCAACTGGAGAGGATGAAGGTGATCTGCAGGTAGGGTGTCTTACATCAGCCCCTTCGTCATGGACAGATCACCGCTTGTTGAAGTTTAGACTTACAGCGACTTTCCCCCTCTGCAGGGGTGGGGGACCTGTTAAGATGGTCCGTCCCCAGAGACTAATGAATCCGGATGGTTTTCAAAAGGCTCTGGGGAGTTTTCTGGCTGATAAGGCTGGCACTCCTGTCGAAACCCTGGTCGAACTGTGGCACACCGAAATGACCCGGGCAGTTGACATGATCGCCCCTGAGCGCCCTCTCCTGGGTAGAGCTCATACAACTGCATGGTATACTCCAGAGCTGAGAGCGATGAAACAGCATAGGAGATGGCTTGAGGGCAGATGGAGACGAACTCCTGATGGATGCAGTTTTGCACTGGTACGTGCCTACACTAAATTATATTTAGCGGCAGTTCGGACGGCAAAGAAACAATATTTTGCCGCCACTATTCAATCTTCTATCTGCCGGCCGGTGGAGCTTTTTAAGATTGTCCGAGGGCTGTTACATTCTGGCCCTATGGACATGATAGATCCATCTGAAGCCCGTTGTAATGAATTTGCTAGGCACTTCCAGGACAAAATTTCTCGCATCCATCAGGACTTGGACTCCAGTGTTATAGCAGTGGATTTAAATGAGGTATCCGGAGCACAGTCTGGTCATGCTTTGTTGGATGGGTTTCAATTGGTGCAGCTCGAGGACGTTGACAAGATGCTTGGACAGGTGCGTGCAACCACTTCTACATTGGATCCTTGCCCTCTTGGCTGATAAAAGCTAGCAGGGTTGGAACTGCCGGCTGGGCCATGGAAGTGATTAATGCCTCATTGTGAGAGGGAGTGGTCCCTGGCTGCCTGAAGAAGGCGGTGGTGAGACCACTTCTGAAAAAATCTTCCTTGGACCCAGAAACTCTTAACAATGACAGGCCGGTAGCGAATGTTCCATTCTTGGGCAAGGTCCTAGAAAGAGTGGTTGCGGATCAGCTCCAGGTACTCTTGGATGAGACCGATTATCTAGATCCATTTCAATCGGGGTTCAGGCCCGGTTTTGGCACGGAGACGGCCTTGGTCGCCCTGTATGATGACCTTTGTCGGGAGAAAGACAGGGGGAGTGTAACCCTGTTGATTCTCCTTGATCTCTCAGCGGCTTTTGATACCATCGACCATGGTATCCTTCTGGGGAGACTCGCTGATCTGGGAGTTGGAGGTACTGCTTGGAAGTGGTTCTGCTCCTATTTGGCGGGTCGTCTCCAGAAGGTAGTGCTTGGGGAGTTTTGCTCGGCACCCTGGGTCCTCCAATATGGAGTCCCACAGAGGTCAGTATTATCCCCCATGCTTTTTAACATCTACATGAAGCCGCTGGGTGCGGTCATCAGGAGTTTTGGAGTGCGTTGCCACCAGTATGCTGATGACACGCAGCTCTACTTCTCCTGTTCATCTTTCTCAGGTGAGGCTGTCAAGGTGCTGAACCGAAGCCTGGCCGCGGTATTGGACTGGATGAGAGCAAATAAATTGAGGCTCAATCCAGACAAGACTGAGATGCTGTTAGTAGGTGGTTCCCTTGACCGGATGGTGGATGTTCAACCTGTCCTGGATGGGGTTGCACTCCTCCTGAAGGAGCAGGTCCATAGTTTGGGAGTTCTTTTAGAACCATCCCTGTCACTAGAGGCACAGGTAGCCTCGGTGGCACAGAGTGCTTTCTATCACCTTCGGTTGGTGGCCCAACTACGCCCCTATCTGGACAGGGAAAACCTTGCTTCAGTTGTCCATGCACTGGTAACCTCAAAATTGGACTACTGCAATGCTCTCTACGTGGGGCTGCCTTTGAAGACGGTTCGGAAGCTGCAGCTCGTGCAAAATGCGGCAGCCAGATTGTTAACAGGAACTCGGAGATGTGAACATATAACACCGATCCTGGCCCGCTTGCACTGGCTGCCTATACGCTTCCGGGCTCAATTCAAAGTGCTGGTTTTGACTTATAAAGCCTTACACGGCTTGGGACCACAATACCTGATGGAGTGCCTCTCCCGATATGAACCTACCCATACACTACGTTCAACATCAAAGGCTCTCCTTCGGGGACCCACCCAGAGAGAAGCCCAGAAGGTGACAACAAGGAAACGGGCTTTCTCTGTGGTGGCCCCCGAATTATGGAATTCTCTCCCTGATGAGGTACGCCTGGCGCCAACATTGTTATCCTTTCGGTGCCAGGTAAAAACCTTCTTGTTCTCCCAGGCATTTTAACATTTTAATATCTACTTTTAACACCTACATCTATCACTCACAATCTTAATTTTAGTAATTTTAACATTAACATCTTAAACAGCTTCATATTTTAACTGATTTAATACGTTTTTATACTTAACATTTTAGGATTGTGTCTGTCGTGTCCATGTGTTTAACTATGTTTAGTTATTTTGTTATATTGTTTCAATGTGTTTGATATATGTTTTTAATTGTATACTGGATGTTTTTATGCTGTAAACCGCCCAGAGAGCTTCGGCTATTGGGCAGTATAGAAATATAATTAATAAATAAATAATAAATAAATAAATTTAAACCATTCTCCTCCACTGTTTTCCAAGCCTACATAACTTCCTACCTTGCCTCAGAGGTTGCTATTTCTTTTGCGTGGAAAAATATACAGTAGGCCCCCGCTTACCGGCACTTCGCTTTCCGGCGTTCCGCTAATGCGGTGGCGGGAAATTCGCCGTTTTAAAGCCAGTTTTGTGCTTTTGCAGCATTTTGCGGCATTTTTGCGTGAAGCGCCCCATTATACTCAATGGGTTCCGCTTTACGGCGATTTCCGCTTTACGGCGGCAGTCCGGAACAGAACCTGCCATATGAGTGGGGCCCGCCTGTACAAGAACCATCCAGATACATGGATGTTTTGTTTTTCAGGCAGTTCAGTCTGGGAAAACTGTGTGAGGGGGAAAGGAAAAAACCCTCCTTTCCAGTTCCATGACCCTGATCTGATTTGGTCCTCCAGGCTGATTCTAAACTTAAAAAAAAATAATAGCCACAGGAGAACCAGAGACAGGTCTCCCAATGTGACATCTAATCTAGTCAGTAGTTTTTTTCTTTTGACAATGAGAAACAGTTCAAATCCCAATATCTAAATTGAACTGTATTATAAATCTCTAGCATAACCACTTGTGAATTTTTCTATCTTGGAATTAGAGTGCAGATAAGCAAAAAAATAAGAAGTCCAGCTACCTAGAAACTTACCAGATTGTCTGCATATTATCTGGAAAAAGTCTGTTTCCCCCAATCTTTCAACCTAGGTCATTTCCCAAGGGGGAAATCACATCCCCCTGATCTGTTAAGATTTCTATAGCATGAATATGTATTGCCATGACCCACCAGAACACCCTGAAGAGTCTTCTGGCACCTTAAAGACTAACATATTTTATTATAGAGTTAGCTTTCATGGACTTGAATCAATTTTGTTAGGTGCATTGTGTGAATCCCCCTACTGGCACCAGTGGGAGTCGTCATCACCACCACCACCACACCACCAAAACCAATGGCAGTGAACTGAAAGTCACTGAACAAGAATGAGACCTTGGGGTTGTAGTGGATAGATTGATGAAGATGCTAACCCTGTGTGTGTCAGCTGTTTAAAAAGGCAAATTCCAAGCTATGGATCATTAGGAAAAGAACCATTAACATTATCATAATGCGATTATACAAATCTATGATGCAACTGCATTTGGAATACTGTATACAGTTTTGGTCACCTCACCTCAAAAAATATGTTGTAGAGCTGTAAAAGGTTTAGAAAAGTGCAACCAAAATGATCAAGGGGATGGAGCGACATCCCCCCCCCACCATGAGAAAAGGTTGCAGTATTTGGAGCTTTTAAGTTTAGAGAACATGATAGAGGAGAGGAGACATGATATGGAGAAGTGGATAGAGAAAAGCTTTCTCCCTCTCTTGTAATACTAGAATGTTGGGCCATCCAATAGCTGAATTTTAGAAGATTCTGGACAGACAAAAGAAAGTACTTTTTCACACTGTATGTTATGGAATTTACTCCCACAAGAGGCAGCAATGGCTACCACCTTGGATAGATTTAAAAGAGGATTAGACAAATTCATGGATGATAAGACTACCAATGATTGTTAGCCGTGATGGCTATGTTCTACCTCCACTGTCAGAATCAGTATACTTCTGAATAGCAGTTGCTGGGAACTGCAGGTGGGGAGAGTACTGTTGTGCTCAGGTTCTGCTTGCAGGCTTGCCATGGGCAACTGGTTGGCCACTGTGAGAACAGAATGCTGCACTTGATGGGCCTTTGGCCTGATCCAG